>NC_048238.1:35977196-36131204 GCF_002007445.2 Ailuropoda melanoleuca
GGGGGGGGGGGGGGGGGGCGGGTAGAGATGGCTTATATGTGACAAGTCGCTTTTCTCTTGCTTTCAAAATTGTCTTTTTGATTAGGTCTTAGGCTGAACATCAAGAGGTCATCAACATTTGGTGGACATCCAGATCCATGATACCCAAAATACATTTCCCTCCCAAGTTTGGGAAGTTTTCTGTTAAGCTTTCTGCTCCTTTTTCATTTTCTGCTTCTTCTGGGAGTCTCATAATGCATATTTTCTTGATGGTACCCCATAAGTCATAGGTTTTCTTCACTCATTTTGTTCCTCTAACTAGATAATTTCAAATGACCCGTCAAGGTGCTCACAGATTCTTCTGAATGAGTATGCTGTTGAAGTGTTCTCTAAATTTTTCAGTTCAGTCATTGTATTCTTTGGCTCCACATTTTGGTTCTTCTTCATGGTTTCTATTTGCTTGAAAAAACTTCTCATTTTGCCCTTATATTGTTTTCCTGATTTTCCTTAGTTGTGTCTTTGTTCTCTTGTGGCCCACGGAGCTCCTTTAAAGATTTTTGCATTCTTTCCCGACTAGTCCATTTCTTTAGGGTCAGTTACTGGAGCTTTATTAGTATTGATCTATCATATTTGCCTGATTCTTCATGATCCATGTAACCTTATGTTGGTGTCTGTGCATGTGAAGAAACAGACTGGTTTTGAGATAAAGACCTGCTCTTGACAGGCCCTAAGACTGATTAGACTGCCTCTATGACTGCAGTTGAGTAGGGATGGAGCCAGGTCTTGCGGTTGTTGCTGGGCTCACAGTTGGGTCCACAGTTGACAGGCCTGCTACCAGGGCTGCAGTCAAGTGTGGCTTCCACCACCTCCCTGAGCATGCTCCCACTGGGTTGCTGGGCTGCTGGGTGGGGAAGGTGGGGGGGTGGGGCTGGAAAGACACCATCCAGACTTTAGTACAGCAGTACTACAGCCAGGTCACAAGACTGCTTCAGGGATTATGGTCAGATCCGAGGCTGATGGGCCTATTACTGGGGGTACCTAAGGGCATGGTTTCTACGGGACTTAGGTAGGCAGGACTGCTACGGGAACAACAATCAGAGTGGGGCTGGACTTGAGTCATGGGACTGCAGTTGGGTTCAAGGGTCAGCAGGCCTGTTACCAGGAACAGGGAAAGAGGTGGCTCCTTCCAGGTATCTTGATGGAAGGGGCTGGTGGCAGGACTGTAAACAAGTGAGGCTAGTGCCAAATGCACAAGGAAATGTGGCTGCTTTTGCTCTGTAGCCAGGACCACAGTTAGTGGGCCTGCCACTGGTACACAGGCCTACCTTTGGTCTTAGGCTCCACAGGGGTTTTGTAACCTCCTACCTGGATAACAAAACTCCTACAAAGGTACTTTTGTTCACGCATGGCTGCCAAATATTTGCTTCTGTGGGGGGATACAGGCTGGGGGGCGGGGATCTCTTATTCTGTCATCTTGCTCTAACTAGGCAATTTAATAGACTGTTGTGAAGATTAAATGAATATATTTAAAATGTTTACCATTGTGCCTAGTATTTAATAGGCATTCAAAAACTTATTTACTAGTATTAAGCACTAATGTCTAATATAATGGATAACAACTGGTGCTCAAATACCTATTGTTTGATGAATCTCCCCTTGTAGCTCACAGGATATGAAAATTTGAAATCTTAGAAAATGAGATTCTAGTGCCCAGGTACTACTTATCCTCTTCTTTGTATGTTAATTCTTTAACATTTTTTTTTAAAGGAATACCTTGAGATCTAATCAGGGAAAACTAGCAAGGTACAGAGGTTATAACATCCCAAGTAGCATAAAACATTCTTTATTAGAACTTGTCTTTCAAGACTCTTGGTCTAGGAGACTGACAAAAGGTACAGTTTACATGACTTATTGATCAAGGATATTTACACAACGGTCAATAATTAGCACATACACACACATATACATATATACATACACACACAAAATGCCAAATAAAGCAGCCACAAAAGAATTAAGTTTTCATTTATAGGGGGAAATGATTATACACCATCCAAAAGGTCCTAATATTGAACTTACAAGCAACTAGCTGCAAGTTCACTTTCTACTTAACCATGGTATCTCTCACCATGGACAAGAACCAAGACCCTGGGTACACTGCATCACCTGGTGGCTGAAATCAGAAAACAGCTGCCATAGCAGCTCTTCTGCTTTAATAGAATCATACAAAGAACACACTACCTATTTTTTCTTGACCATTTACCCATCACTGATTAACTTCTTTCTTGGCAATTATGTCTACATATTTCTTTGCTCATACTTTTTCCTTGTCTTTGCCAAGGACAAGTACTAGCACTGCCTGCTAGTACTAATTTCTCCCAATTTAGGAGTTAAAAAGCAGATGTACAGCAAGCTGCCCATCGGTGCTTAGAATATACCTGTATGAAGGTAAAGGAAAGACTTTTTGGAAAATTTGTCTTAAGAACTAATGCCATCAGTCTCTAACAAATTCAAAGTGACTTTAAAGCTGGTTACTCTTATTAGGTGGTAGCAAAACATTTGTTAACATCACACGCCCCAGACAATAATTTAGGGTACTACAGGAAAATTTCAGGACATGGGTATATGATGGCTTTTTCTTGCAGCTTTTGAGTCTGGTCCCAGGAGAGACCAAATCAAACTACAGCTAGACATTCTATGCCTGCAGCCTTCAATCCAGATTGACTGAGAGTCACATAATTTGAAGCTTTGCGGGGCTGTAAATATCAACAGCCTCTGTACCTCAAATTGAGGTGATTATAAGCAGTAACTCACAAGTAGCTGTCTTAGCAGGAGATAAGACCACAGCCCCAAGCTGTTTTAAGAGTTCTCTTCAGGACAAGGAAGAAAACCAGACAGCAAAAAAATCAGATTAAGGATGTTGCCTACCTCAAGGCAGCTGGCTATTAATTTAAAAGCTGAAAGAAAAGAGCTGAGCACAGAGGACAGTAAGCCGAAGAATTAAAGCTAAGAAACTATGTCTAGATGTGGCTTCTACTCCATGGAGCTTACTGAAAGCAAAATATCAAACACCCATAAGTTCTTGAGGGAATATCATAGAAACTCTAAGACTGCTCTGTAGCAGCCAGCAAGTATTAAGTCTCTAAAAATAATTCATGGCATCAAATCCTCACCAAGAAAAGTATGCTCCCCAATGAGCACTTGAGATGGGGCCATGGAGAAGAATGGACAATAAAGAATCTCTACAGAACAGTCAGGGGCCTGCTCCAGGGCAAAGAAAATCCCCCTGTATTATTCGGACTATTCCAACTGCTGCTTTGACCCTGTTATTTAGCTAACCACACCTACCTTGCCTTTGGGGACTGAGTGCCACTTGGCCTCTGCCACCCCAGGATCTAATTACCCACCCTGTATTTAGGTTTGACAATCCGGTGGCAGCAGTTCCCACTATAATTTCTGACCTATAGGGAGGAGCAATCATAGAGCTCCTCAAGGATGCTGGGACTCCCCTCACAAATTTATTTCCCAGGCAAAGGAAATCCGTCTAGAGAGCAGAACCAGGGGACTGTCAGGCCATCCAAGGAACTTTCTCAACTGGCAAGGCAGGAAGTCTTTGCTTTTCCTGCCCAGTAGGATTTGGTCACTGCTATCTTTCCCAATCTTCCTTTTTGCATGGGAACTTCTATATATTTTTTTTCCTACCTATGTAACAATGGGGGAGATGGCAGTTTTGTGAAACACCAGACAAGACATACCTTGACCTAATACGGTAGACTGCACATCACCAAGAAATTGACTTGGGAAAAATGGACACGATGACCAGGTAACACTTTGGAAGTATTTCCATTGAGGACAGGGGGAGCATGTTCTTTCTATGGGAAAAAGACTGAATAAAGATTGGGTAGTTAATGGGGTATACTACAGCAAAGAGTGTTAATTATCCACCCAATATCCTTTCTACCTTTTCTTCTTCTTGCTACCAGAAGCCCAAAGTTGTTGGGCTACAATGTGTTCCAGTAAAAATACAGGTCCTAGCTTTCTGGTAGATGAGGGGGGCCATGTGATCTAAAAGCAGACTTCACTGGATGTGCTTTATAAGAAAGTTCTTTAAAGAGGTCTTACGCATCTAGGAAGGCACCATTTTGCTCCTTCCCATCTCCTTCCCCAGCAGTGAATAACCCCTGAGAATAACCCCTGTGTTCTGCCTAGAACACAGATGGGATGACTTGGGAATAACTCTGTAACCATGAGCATATGCTAAAGATGGCTGGGAAGAAGGCTAGAAGGCACCTGGGTCCCTAATGGTATCCTGGAGACCCTGTACCAGCCCTGGAATGCTGAATTTTGGAATTTCATGATTAAAAAGTAAACTTAAATTTAAGGCCGCTATTATGTTTTCTGTTCCACATAGTAAAATTAAATTCCTTACCTGGTACACATAGAATCCTTTAACTTACTGAGGATTTAATCTAATTTAGGTCAATATAGAATCTGTAAAGAAACTACCAGGTACCTTAGATTTAGCTAGCATGACTGCAACATATTTGCCATCCATAGGTTGCCCCCATGTCCACTTCAGATGTCGTTCAATCAGGGGAACTCTCCCCCAGTAAGTTGAAAGTAGGCCTACAAAACGGTTTCAACTCCAAGTCTCAGTAGCTACAACTCATCTAATTGACCTGGCACCCAATATAGAACCTATTTTCCATTTATATCAATTTCAGTTTCTCTGAGCTCTAGAATTCTAAGACAAAATTATAGACATTATAATGGAGACAATGTGTCAAGATTTCTACACCTGCCAAGGAACTCAGATAAAATTATATAATCTGAATTCTACAACTCTGGACCAGTCATTTTCTCAAAAAACTGGTTCCTTCATCTGTGAGATTTGGGGGGGGGAGGAGGAAAATCTACTTACCTCATGGGGTTGATGTGAGGATATAAAGTTAGTGCAAAAAAACAACAGTAAAACTTTGAACCTGAAATTACTATGAACGCGTAAATCGATCTATAAAATGTAATTTATTCTTCACTAGAATAATTTGCTACCTATTAGGGATACTCAACATTTAAAATTCATCTCAAGAACAGGGTTATATTGTCTCGTGTGGTAGTACAGACAATTCTAAGAGTTCATTCTGATTTTACGCTGAAGAAATAATGGACTGGGGTGGGGGAAGCACAGAAAGATCAAGGGTCTGTTCTAATTGTCTTCGTAGCCTTAATTCAACAATGCAGAAATAACACTACCATTCATGAAAGAATTCAGTTTTTACCCTATTGGATTAATCTTTTAGAAACAGAAAAATTTCATTATGGGAGGGGGAGGGCAAGTTTATCATACATGTGCTGTTGGTTTGTTTAACTCAAAGGGGAGAAATCTCTTCAGCTCTACAGACTTAAGTTCACAACAAATGTAAAAATAACTAGGCAAATTTAATTAAATCAACAAATATTTGATTGCCAACCAAATATGATGGCTTGTTGCTATTACCATAGTGAATTACCTACAACCCCTAACTTTATTAAGAGCAGTGAATAACCCCTGAGATCCAAGTCTTAATACCCAGGATTACATGTCATTGAAGTTTCAATGTTTGGAGAAGCTTTAGTAATTTAAAAAAAATGTACTAATATCTCAAATGGTCTTTAAAACAGGGGCTACATACATATTCCCAGCTGAAGTTCACTGAAGTTTTCCAAAGCTTACTTCAATTTCAACATTTGGAAACTACATAGAACCACTTGGAAAGTCTAGAAACTTATAGAAGCTTGGAAACCTAACAGACTTTAAAAAGAAAACAGTAACAATACAGGACAAATTACGGAGACATCTTTAAGGTCAAGCTTGCTCAGATCACTTCTGAAATACCTTACACACTGAATAGAACCTAGATCCCACCTACAGAAAATAAAAGGCATCTATGCAGATAAGCACTATCATTCTACAAGTGCCATATAAATTACTGTCTAAGTGTTAAAGGGCCTTAGTTTTTAAAATATGAACAAATAAGGACATGCAAGCAGAGTTAAGAAATTTCAAGTTAAAAGTCAAAACATTCTGGCCGAGAATAGCTTCTTTACAAAACACAGCTACCTGCTAGAAATAAAAGCACTAGATTGACCCTATTATCTAAACCATCCTCCTACTTGGCTAACGCAGACGGAAAAGCCTCAGTAACTTTCTAAGAGCCACTGTACGTCACAGGTATGCTGTAGCACACCTTTGACACTGGGCATGTACACCCACAATCAGGAGACATATGCTAGAAGCTGTGATATTAACAGCTTTCTCCCTTGCTATTACTATCCACAGTGGGCACCATCTGGAATGATTTAGAGAATCCCACACGCAAAAACAGAAGATTTAAGATGTACTTCACATTCTCCTGTACAAAGTTATCTACATACTGCTACCTAATGAACTCTACTACATTGTGCCAGACTGGAAGTAGCACCGTCTGAGGAAAGTGGTGAAGAAATAAAATTTGTAGCAAAACACAAAACTGAAGTGCTGCCTAATGTTCAAGATCACCATATGAAAGAAAAATCAGAGTGGTACAGGCTAAATGTTTAGGTTTCCCTAAAATTCACATGTTGAAACCTAATCCCCAATGTGATGATATCTGGAGGTGGAGTCTTTGGGATAGGATTGGTTTATGAGGGTGGAGCCCTCACAAATGGGATTAGTGCCCTTATAAAGGAGATCTCGCCTTCCCTCCCTCACCCCATGGGTCCTGTGAGGACACAGTGAGAATATAGTCATAGGACACAGGCCCTCATTAGACTGCCCATCTGCCAGCACCTTGATCTTGGACTTCCCAGCCTCCAGAACTGTGAGAAATAAATGGTTGTTGAAACCACCTAGTTTTTTGTACTGTTATAGCAGCCTGAACAGATGAGGACAGAAGGCAAATTCTTCATCCCAAGTACATCCCAAACCAGATTCTCTTAAGTTTTCACCACTGGCTTCTGACCAGCATACATTCATTTTTTTTTTCTAGGCTAAATGAATCCATTTTTGTGTGTGCAAGTGCCAAATTCTAACCAAATACTCATTTAATATTTCTCAAGACTATCTGCTACCTAAGCAAATAAAACCATGTATACGATACATATGTACATTAAAGCTAAATGCTCACAGGTATTCTAGACATGTCCTAGACAGACACACAATGAAAATGTCAAAATTTAATGTATTAAACTGAAGAATTACCTTGGAGTCCAAAGAAGCAGTAAGCAATACAGGCTGTGTAGGTACAAGGGAGTGGTTGAGATCAGAGCCATTTTACCCTTTTCATTTTAACGCACCAGGCGCAGCAGTCTCAGCAAATACTGAATTAAAAGCTTAACACCACTCTTTTTGAGACTTACACAAAGCAGTGATAGCTTTCTAATTAGTTTAAGAGGGTCTCTGAAGGCACCGAAAACAAAAATCCTATCTACTGACACTATCAATCCACTACAAACACCACTTTTCTTCAGCTAATTCCAGGTGAAGAAATGTAACTCAAAGGAAAAAACCCCAAAGCAGTAACAACATCCATCTATAGCCATATTTTTCTGAGAACTGTCAATACTTCTCCAATTCACAGAAAATATCACAAGCTTCAATGTCTTCATTTCACTTTTCTATTTTGGAATGGAAAGATAAAATAAAGCTCTTACACAAGGATTTCAATTTAGCCATCTGCCAATAGATCATCAAGCCATCTGAAATTTTAGACTATACAGAAGCCACAGGTAGCTCCAGATGGTCTAAAAAAACTTGGGGACACTTGCTGCATGTGTTCTGCTATGCTTTCTAGCAAGAACCCCCAATAACCTAAGACTGGAAGAGGGGGGAAAAGGGCTTGCAATTGGTACAGCTTTAAGAATACCAGATGGTAGCTACACTTGTGAACAGAGCATAGTGTATAAAGTTGTGGAATCACTAGATCTTACACTTGAAACTAATGTAACATTGCGTGTCAACTATACTCAAAAAATAAGGCCCTGCAGCTGAAATGAATCTCCCATGTTGATTGTTTGCTTTAATAGGGTACTGATGAGTCACTGTGAAGTGACTTATAATACAAACAAATGTTGGGAAGCTTAGAACCTATCAACACTAAATACTTTGAAAGTAAAAGTCATGCAGTGATCATTTAAAGAGTAAACACTTTAAAACATAAAACCAGCATTAATACCACTGTATAATAAAATTTCACTAGTAACACTTGCTTCATAGCAGTTCCTTAATATTAATTCCATATTTTCCATATAATACTTGGAAGCTGTCCACAGCCTTAAACAGTATTAGACTCAGTATTTCACTAGCTGACCTTATGT
Source organism: Ailuropoda melanoleuca (assembly GCF_002007445.2). NCBI lineage: Eukaryota > Metazoa > Chordata > Mammalia > Carnivora > Ursidae > Ailuropoda > Ailuropoda melanoleuca. The sequence continues at coordinate 35,985,510 of NC_048238.1, forward strand.
TATGGCCCAGGAAAAAGCAATTATTTGCACTGAGAAGTTGACTTATTCCAGAGAAAGGCTTACATGAAATGTACCATAATTCAATGAAATTACCATAATTTCCCAGCAGAAACTGGTAACACAGAGAAGGGTAAATCATGCTTTCAAGTTTGACAGTATCCGAAGAACTTTGCTTAATTCCTTCCTTACTGGCAAACCCTTTATTAATAAACTACTTAAGGAGCACCTGGGTAGCTCAGTTGGTTAAGCATCCAACTCTTGATTTCGGCTCAAGTCATGATCTCAGGGTTGTGAGACTGAGTCCCACCACCAGTGTTGGAACCCGCTTAGGATTCTCTCTCCCCCCCCCGCCCCCTCCCCTCTCTAAAAAAATAAAAATAAAAAACTGCTTAACTGTTTATGCTTTTCAAGCTGCTTAATAAACTACCTCACTATTACACAAATAGAAAGCTCAGCTGCCCCTTAAAACGGCCATTTGGGGCAGGGCCTGGATTTTAAAAGAGGTTCCTTGAGAATTACCCACTTCTTGCTAACTCTTTTCTTACCTAATCACCCAATTCTCTTTTTCATGCATGCACAAGCTCACCTCTCACTATTCTTTACCTGCCCTGCCCTAACCCCAAGGACAATACTGACTTTCCACTCCCAAGACTGGACTAATTGTTGAGAACTAGAAATGACACTTTTGATCAGTCACTTTTATAAAAGCACTTGCTATACTGGAAAAACTGGCACATTGAGGATGGGAAGTTTATTTAGATCCAGCATGATGAACAAACAATAACTTGCAGATGAATCAAAGAATCACATGTAAGAAATCAAAGACAAACGCAGGTGAATTTCTACTGACTCCCAGGAAGGGAAGGACTGTCAGCATCAAAACAATTACAGAAATAAAGGCAAGGACTGACAGATTTTGACTATGGTAGAACCTCTCCTAATCAACCTCCCCTTAACCAATGCCACAGACTGACTCATTCCCCAGCCCCGGTGTAGAAACCTAATGAGTGCCCACAGCATGCCCATTGCTTGGTGCTAACAGGCTTCTACATACTACACTTGTCCATAAGCCCTACAAATTAAGTTGCCTACTTACCGAGAATTATATTACAAGGTGATGCTAAATTAAATGTGGGTGACAAACCTGCAAGAGACGGGGGGGGGTAGGGGACCTTGTAAATTACCTGAAAGAATCCTGCAGAGATGGCAGTTCATTAAGTTATCCCCCCACTTAAAGAGACCAGAACTAGAAATCACTGATGATGCATTTTTCATAAGAATATATATATTCTATATATACATATATATTTCTAATCAATTAGACTCCTATTCAAAGGAAAGGGCAGCTGAATACAAAAGTATTAGCTACTTAATGTGTATTCTGAAGCTTTAATGTTGAAGATACACGGTTACCTTTCTTAGGCTACCCTTCCCCCTTAAACAGTCTAGCTAAAAGATCTAATTACACCGAATGAAGAGGCTGTTTCTGTAGGATTTTCAGTTTCTGCATATCCACACTCATCAGGAACAGAATCAAAAGGTGAACTTGAAAAATATTTGAAAGACAAGGATAATAGGTCAATTGTTTGACATAAAAAGTTTACATAAAATGGCAATTATTATCTGAAGTCCAACAACAGGGGAAATATCAAATAAATTATGAGACATCCACATGAGATGATACACAGCCATCAGAATTTATAATGAATTATACCAAGGACAGGTGTAAGTACTTTCAAGTGAAAGCTATCAAACTATAAATGGTATAAAAAATACACTGAAAAATCTAAGGTGGGGGGCCGGACTTCTAATGGCAGAATGAAGACCTCAGCCATGAAGGATCCTAGATAAAACAGCGTCCGTGGCATTTTAACTTGGGGCTGCTTCCATTCCCCCCATTACAATTCAGTGGCTATTGTAGCTCTGTGGACACTGCCTTTAAAGGGAGCTGACCTGATTTGGAGGTCCAAGGGAATGCCCCACGCCTGCAGCTTTGTTGAAAACAACAGGGATCATTAGCAAACAAACATCACAGCTGCCTAAGCCCACAGTACTGGTTGGGGCAAACAGGACTTGAGTCAAACGTGCAAAAGGGAGATCTGGGGAATGAGACAGCCAGAAGGGGCTTAAAGCTCTGACAGATTCTAGGTGTGCTGGAAGGCTGGATCCATGTGAGGAATTGTGGATAAGTTTAAGCAAGGATCAAGGAAAGAGGAGAGCTTCCCAACTTATCTACCAGAGAAATTTTGCTGATTTGAAGTTCCTGCACAAGCAGAAAGTAAAAGCCAAAGCAGACTTGTAAACTGCCTGAACTTTGAGTGTGTGGGTTGGGGCACACATTCAAAGTTCATTCATTTAATAAGCCTACTACACGGCAGACATTATGCAAGTGGTGGAGATATAAAAACCCTGGTTCTTGCCTTTGAGAAGCTCATATTCTAAGGGTGGAAGCAGATGTCGAAGTAGTAATTAGAAATCCAAGGGGGGGAGGGTTTCAAGGGAGGGAGGGGCTTTTGATTAAACACAGCTGATTGAATATAAGCATTTATCTACCTCTCTCTAGAGACCATGAGTGGGATTAGAGAAGATAGAAACTTAAAGTCAGAGAACCTGACAGCAAAGGAGGGACAACCACAAAATTAGAAATGAAAAGCATTCTGTCGAACAAAAAAAAAAAAAATATTAAAAAAAAAAAAAAAAAAGAAAAGAAAAGCATTTGGAAAAGAGGTGACTAGCCTGGTTGTAGCTTTCTTCTTTCTGCCAAGCACCTGCAGTAGGGGAATCTAAACTGAAGCTAAGTGAGCTAGTTCATTCCTGAGGGCCCTGGGAAAAGCAGAAGGTAAAAGCCCAAGAACTGCAGTTTCCAGGGACATTTAAAGGAAATAGAAATCTTTTTAAAGGCAGGGGAGGGGGGCAGCTTGGAGTGCCTGGTGGGCTCAGTTGGTGGAGCATGTGACTCGATTTCAGGGTTGTGAGTTCAAGCCCCATGTTGGGTATGGAGTCTACTTTTAAGAAAATGAATAAAAAAAATAAAGGGGGGCAGCGGCTGAAAAGTCCTTTAAAAGAACAAGACGACTCTGGGTTTTCTCATCAACCAGAGCAGCAGGGCAGGCAACTGCCTCCACTACTACCCCCCCAGCCCCCCCCCAACACAGAATACTTAAGTTACTCTCAGGCAAGATTGGACCAAAGCATTCCTGAGCTTAGAAGCTCCAGTCATAACTGAGAACAGAAATGGGCTGCCTTACTGAAAACAAGAAGCAGGAAGGAAGTCTTCATGGCTGATGGTGACAGAGCCAGCTCTTTGCAGACTGGGCTTCTGAATACTAGAGGTGAGCTTATTACCTACCACCAAATTCCTTCCCACCAGAGATTCAAGGAGTCCTATATAGAAAAACTGGCTGTAGAAAACAGAACAGATAGAGTGTTCCCCATAAATGACCAGATTTCCCCCCCCAGTCACACCAGAGCCAAACCCAGGAGTCAACAAGCCCCACTCATGAACACGGTTTCCAATCAACTGTTCCATAACAGAAACAACCTGCTGAAGACGCTTGAGGAATACCTCTAACATGAAAGACTGGGACCAAGACTGAGAAAGGGAAAAAGAAACGGAGAAAACAGACAATATAGAAGAAAGAAAACACCAAAATAATGATCTTTCTCTTTGAAAACATGAGATCTAGCACCCAAGAAACAAAAGTCAATCAGAGGGGAGGAAAACAGCTCTTAGAAATGAATTACAGAATTGGAAAATAAATTGAAGGGAACTTCCAGAAAGTAAAACAAGAGAATACATGGAAACTGAGAGACATTGTAAAACTGGAGGGTCAAAATCCAAGAAATAAGAGCTCCAAAAAATAAATAAAAGAGAAAGCATTTTTTAAAAAATCTAATTTTCCACAACTGAAGAAAAATGAATCTTCAAACTGATAGGCCCATGAAGTGCCCCATAAAGTGAATACAAGAGCATCCATACCAAAGTATGTATCATATTTGAGAACCCCAGGGATAAAGTCTAAAAAGCAGGTAGAGGGTAAAATGGAGGGGGGGGGAGTCACATAAGATAAACACCTTTAGAAAGAACAACATAGCAGTGCCCTCAAAGCTGAGAACAAATTATTTCTAACCTAGAATTCTATCTTAATAGCTATATAAATTATGCCTACATAAACCCTCAATCAAGTCAAAGGGCATAATGACATTTCCATACACGGTGTGTTCATAGTTTCCTATTGCTGCTATAAAAAATTACTACAACTTAGTGACTTAAAGGAACAGATTTTTTTTCTCTTACGGTTTTGGAGGTTGGTAGTCTAAAATCAAGGTGTTGGCTGCATTCTTTCTGGAAGCGTCGGGGAGAAACTCATTCCTTGCCCTTTCTCGCTTCTCGAGGCTGCCCGTATTCCCTGGCTCATGGCCCCTCTCCCCATCTTCAAAGCGCATCGCCCCGATTAGTTCGATTAGTTCTGTTTTCGTGTCTCCTTCTGTTGACTCTGAGCCTCCTGCTTTCCCCCTTATAAGGACGCTTATTGACACAGGGCAAACCTCCTGCCTCCCTCTTATAAAGACCCTTATTTCCATGGGGCTCACCTGGATAATTTCCCCACCTTAAAATCCTTACCTTGATGACATTTGCAAAGACCTTTTTACCACGTGAGGCAATATATTCACAGGTTCTGTGAATTAGGATATAGGATCTTATTTAGCATCTTATACACAGTCTCAAAAGGTACTTCCCATTCAATCTTTCTCCAGAAGCTACTGGAGGATGTGCTCCACCAAAACCAGACAATAAACTGAGGTTAGCATAAGGTTAGAACAAGATGACCTCAGAATCCAGGCAAAGCCATGAAAAGAGCTTTGGAATTCAATCAGGTATCTTTTTTTAGCATCAAGAGTTTTGTAGATAGAAAAATATGAAAACATGGCAGTCTTTTATCCAGTTCAAAGAGCCTAAGCAGAAAGCTGTAGTAAGAGGCACTTGATAAGTACTGTAGCAGTGAGGATGGAGAGGGCAGACCTTTGGGAGTGGAAAGAAGCAGGTAATGTACATAAATTGAATTCAAGGGCCTGGACAAGAAGACCACTTCCATCCTTGTTGTAGTCACCAACAGAGCAGCTACAAATAGGGCTCAGTGTCTCATGGTGTCACAAACACGAATCTATCCTGCAACTTCACCCAGGTGAGACAGCAGCCCCCAACATGGCGTGACATAATTGTTTCCTTGGTGGATAAATATCTTTTAACATTGGGACTACTTAGAACTTCACTTACGGAAACAGAAACAGAAGAAGGCTGCTGAGCCTGGAAGGATAGGAAAGCTTCACGAAGGAAGATTTAGCTGAGTAGCGCGTTGAGGTGAGTGGAGCACAGGTACACACTAGTGTTGGGAGAGGGCAGGAGGCCAACGGAGGGCTGGCTAACAGACCCGCTTCGGGTAAGGCAGAAAAAGCACTGTGCATTTAAGGTACTGTGAATAGCTCTCTGTTTGGCTGGCAACTAAGTGGGGGTGGAGGATGGGTGGCAAGAAAAAAACAAATTCCATAAGGAGAGGGCAACAACATAGCACAGAAGTAAAGTATGTTTGAATTAACTCCACCTAGGAAAGAAATTTGGCTAGGCCCCCACTAGCTATGCAAATCTCTTAAACTCAGTAAAGCCTCCATTAATTCATTTGCAAAATGTGAGAACAACAGTATGTACCTCAGGGGTTTGTTTTGAGAATGAAATGAAAATACTCTGGGGGCTGCCCAGTGGAACAGTCAGAAAACAACAAAGAGTAAAATTACCCAAAAGTAACATTTCTCCAAAGCATAATCACATAAACTGTTTTCCATGACTCTCTGTGATTTTCAGACTGTGCTTTTTCTTCCCTACCCCCGCCCCGGGCCTTTCTTTTGGTCCCAGACTGAGAAACTAAGTTCCTCTGGATCATCACTTTCTAACAGAACTTGCTGTAATGATGGAAATGTTCTAAGTCTGCACCATCCACTTTGTAGCCACTAGCAACATGTAGCTATTGAGCACCTGAAATGTGGCTGGTGCAGCTAAGGAATGGAAGTTTTAAAAAGAACATCTTCATTGAGATGTCATTCACATACCATCAAGTTCACCCTTTTAAAGTATACAATTCAGTGCTTTTTAGTATATGCACAAACAGGTGCCTCGATCAGTAAGCACTATCTAATTCCAGAACTTTTAAATAATCTCAGAAAGAAAACCCATTCCCTTAGCAATTACACCCCCCAGGCCCCTGGCAACCACTGATCTAGTTTCTGTCTCAACAGATTTGCCTATTCTGGACATTCCATATAAATGTGGTCTTCTGTGTCTGCTTCTTTCACTTAGCATGACGTTTTTGAGGTTCATCCTTGTGGAAGCAGGTACCAGTACCTCATTTCTTTTCTGGCTGAATAATATTCCACTGCCCACAACTACCCCATTTTGTTTATCCGTTCACCAGAAAATGGGCATTTCAGTTGTTTCCACCTTTTGGCTACTGTGAATAATGCTGCTACGAACACTGATGTACAAGTTTGTGTGTGAACATGTTTTCAGTTCTCCTGGGTATACATCTAGGAGTAGAATTGCTGGGTGGTACGGAAAATACAACTTTTTGAGGAACTGCAAGAGTGTTTTACACAGTGGTTGCACCACATTACATTCCCACCAGCAATGTGTAGAGAGATCCAACTTCTTCACATCCTTGCTAACATTTATTATCCGTCTTTTCAATTATAGCCATCCTAGTGTGTGCGAAGTGGTATCTCACTGTGGTTTTTATTTGTACTTCCCTAACAACTAAATGATGTTGACAACCTTTTCATGTGTTTATTGGCCAGTTATAAATCTTTGGGAAAATAGTCAATGGATTTTAAATTTTATTTAATTTTAATTAACTTTAAATAGCCACATCTGGCTAGTGGCTAAAGTATTAGGTGACGGTGGGATTTAGCAGCTGGTCGCTTAACTTTGTTCAAGGTCAGGTGGGGCTGGCTAGGTGACTGAAGGTCAATGCCAGCTTCATGACACCCCCAGACGGAACCAGGGAAAGGGAGAGGGGAAAGGGAACCTGGTGCAACACTTGGAAGGAGGAGGCACTTGGCACAGAGCCTGGCACTTAGGAAGCTCTCAAAACTCACTGTTGATGATGGAAGCAACTGGTGTTCATGAGCACTCCTGAAGGGCTAGGAACTGTGCTTTATACCCGCTGTCTCATTTAATCCTTATAAAAATCCCATCAGGTGGATTCTACTGTCCCCATTTTACAAATGAGGAAGCAGTTTTAGACAGATCGGGTAAGCCTTAGAAACTTCTCTCCATCCAGTTTAATTATAGCAATGATCTTCTAGATCTCAACCAGGGAAGCTAAGTGTTATTCAGGATTCTGCCCTTATGCTCAGCCCCTATGTACAATTCTGTATCTACTAACCTATCTCCAAGGGACAGTCTAATAACTAGATGGTTTTTGAAGCAGCCAAATAGTAGCGCTAAATGAAAATATAAATTCCTGGCTGCATTATGGGCCAAATTTTATCTTTTCCAATGTGTTCAGCTACTTCCTCCTCTTTGAATTGGTTCAACAACTATGTAACACCAGCTGTGTTACTAAGGACAGCCAGATGCTGTCCTAGGTGTAGAGATACAGCAGTGACTACGACAGCCATGTATCCTGACCTAATGCTTAAAATATATATTAAAGAAATATATGGTTTTAAAAACACTCAAGCTCCAATAAGTTTATGTCACATGGAGGTCTTGTTGCAGTGTCTATTTCATAATGAACCTTATCCCAGTGGCATAAATACCTTTAAATGACACTCTCTGCCTACTAAGAAATTCTGAGTCTGAACATTATAGCCTTTAAAATGGCTCAACATCCATGCATTTGGCAGAACTCGTCTATAAGAGTTGCTTCTAGGGAAGTAGCACCCAGCTCCCAAGCACGGCCAGCTGCCAAGGAACAAAGGGATTAAACCTTACCTCCAGCTCCACAGGGCTGTCCCAGACTCCTATGCACACGAGGAAGGCCAACACAGCAAAAGTCACCAGAGCATTTCTCTTGCCTAGAGCATGGCATGATTTCCCAAGCTTTCATCACCACCCACCTCTGACCCCTGTTTCAGGTAGATAAAACAGAAATGATGAGGTTGTTCAGATGATTCGTGTGGGTGGCTATTGTGCTGACTGGGACAATAAGGCTGCAGAACACTGCTCTCTTTTAAAAACGTTCACATTTTATTCTTTGGTATAAATAACAATTTAATTTTTGAAACACTGCACGTCCACGCTGTTTTGTACAAAACAGTAAAACTCAAATTCTCCCGTAGATGGTTTGCTTTTGGCAACAGACCTAAGTAACCACACTAAGGGCTGGCCTTTGCCTGACCCTCTCTCATTGTACCTCGCCTCTGGGATGAGTAAGCAGGGCAAAAGGTATGAATTAAGTTGATTTGGAAAGCCTAAATGAAAGGTCGCACTCAATCATTTCCAGTTTTAAGTTCACTATCTCCTGTGTTTTACCCGACCGAAGTATTTAACCCAAATATACTGAAAGAAATCATGGACCAAACAAACTCACCAGTGAGACAGCTCAGGATCATTTGGCCAAGTCATGTTCCTTAACTTAAAACAACCATGGAATCGCAGATGCAAAAGCAATACTTTGGCCTGCTTTTGCTACTGGAGCTAATGGAGATGGTGAGAAGGCTTTCCAAAAGCTGTTACACTTCCTTCGGTGGAGTGGGTACAGTGAAAGATTCCAAGTGCATCAATAAGAAAAAACTAAAATTCAGTTCTTGTATTTGATATGACGCTGGTCACCAATCACCTTAAAGGCAGAGAGCAAGAACAAAAGAAGATAATATTCCAACTAAGGATAGAAACAGCCATCCTCGGTTATGGGAAGGCTAACAGAAACTTGCCCGTTAAACATTCTAGAATTACCCACAATTTTCTTCGGTATTTATGTGCTCACAAACATCCTTGTGAAGAACAAGTGACTATAGCACTCCAGGCCGAGGATAAAACGTTTCCACATAGGATGGCTCGATTTCCATGGCTCAGAGTACACCAAATGGCTCCCATGAATTCCTAAACTCAGCAGCCACAAGGTGGCCTTCCTCTTGACGAAGTAAAAAGGCAGTAAAACCTGGGTGAAATGAAGACTATAAAAGATAATTAAGTTAGGCTACACCAGAGTGTAAGAAGAACCAAGAACATATCTGTACAGAATCAGTGAGGAAATGTCACAGAAATGTTAAACAGGCTACCGCCGTTAACAAATATAGAAGGAAAGGACACAGTCGCGTATTTTCATTCACAGGTCTCTAGTCACCAAGTTATAGTTTGATATCAGAGAGAAGAATGGGGTTTATAGAAATAAGAGGGTCGGGTATAAAGGCAACAACAACAAAAATAGGTGTTAACCTATTGATTTCAGGTATTTGCAGTTCAGTATAATGGGCAAGAAAACAGTATTAAGGCTTCAACTCAAGCAAGGATCAGCAAACTTTTTGTGTGAAGGGCCAGAAAGTAAATATTTTCGGCTTTGCAGGCCATGTGGTCTCTGCTGCAACTACTCATATCTGCCCTTGTAGTGTGAAAACAGCTACAGACAATATTTAAATGAGTGGGCATGGCTGTGTTCCCAAAAAACTTTATAAAAACGCACAGTGGGCCAATGTGGCCCACAGGCCACAGTTTACTAACCCCTGATCTAGAGTTCCAAATCAGTGGTCCTCTAACATTAATGTACCTCAGGATCCCTTGGAGGGCTGTTAAAACAGAGATTGCTGGGCTCCACCCCTGCTGCTTCTGATCTGTAAGGCTGAGCTAGGGCCTGAGAATCTGCATTTCCAACAAGTTCCCAGGTAATACTGCTGCGGCTGGTCAGAATGAGGTCCACACTTCGAGAGCCATTGCTCTAGACCTTACTACTAAAGAAGAAGTTCAATATTTTAAGTAGCTGCCACGGTTCCCATCTGATTGGCCACAGAAATTTGTTACTTGTCTTAAGTTCCAAACTTCAAAGCTCAAATAAAATTAAATAATTCAAAGAGAAGCAAGGGGAAACATACTAGTCAGGACTTTTTTTCTTCAGTGTAAACATCGTCCCACCAGTAAAATACACATAATTCATCCTCAAATCTCTTTATTCAACATTTTCACGTAGCATGTTCTAAGTCTTATAAAGAGTTGAGAAGTGTTAAGCTCTAGAAATCAAACAAAATACAACCAGTATTAAAGACAAAGGTAAATGATTCTTGCAAAATCAAAGAAAATTCAACACAGCCCATTTCTAAGGTGAAGTGCTTCATCTCAATAAAATCAAAATAATATGTAAGCTAGCTTAAGACTTTTGAAGAATTGTGTCATTTTATCGTAAGGATCTGAGATAGATAATACAGCCTTTACTATCCTTCTTTTACAAGACGAAGAAACTGAGGAAAACAAACTAAGTGGTGATCTGTCACCATTATTTTTAAAAAGTCCTTAAAATGCTATTTTTCTTGGTAAGTTTTAAGCTGCATTTATCAGATCCAACTTTCACACGTCTTTTCAGGACTATGTCTATGAATGCGTCTTCATGGGGAAAAGCATCATTCTAATAACATCTTCAAGTCCATATTCACATTCATGGGCCTAATTCTGAAGCCACAACTGCAAGTCTAACCAAGAAGCCTGAACTTTAATCAGATGGCAATTTAAAGCACACTCAATCTTTAGTGTAAGTGGGTCATAGATTATGGAAGTATGGTGATCCCTTCCAGCAGTACAACAGAAACACTCGGCAGTGGGAGAAATACTATTAATGGAGATAATCCAAAAAGTAGAGCAGCAAGCCTAGAATCTCCCTCTCCAGATACCCAGGCTCTTTCTGCAATGATGATAATGAAAATGTATTCATTTGAATAATATTTACACAGATCAGTTTCACATTCATTATAAGAGGTAAATGTTAAAAAAAAAAAAAAAGGAAAGAAAGAAGCAAAACCCACAATGCATATAGTCAGTAGAGGTTTTTTCCATTCCTATAAGCATGCTTTTAAAAGTATTATATAAGTTGATTATAACGTTCGATAATTACATTCTCACTCTAACCTGTGAGCCGAATACTCCAGTAACAATTTTTTTCAAATTTATATGAAACATAATTAAAGAAAGCCCTTAGTGAAAACACCTTCTTGTTTGTTTTACAAGTATCTAATTATTTTACAAGTGACTAAATTAAAGAAAAAAAGATTTATTAAAAAGATCATTTCAAATTCAACGCCATATATTACTGCTGGGACAAACACCCAGTTAAGATGATATTAAACCTAAGAAGATCAGTAAATATTCTATATAAATAAAAGTAGACCATTCTGTTTTTGAGATAATGGCTCCGATGGAAGTCAGCAAAAACTTCAAACCTAAATAATGCAATATAAATAATCCTGTTCATGGATTATAATAGGAAAGGGTGCCTTCTACTGTCCTCTGAAGCCAACCTAGAGAAGTATTTTCATCAAAGAAAGTGGTCTAAACAGATTCCAACATGATCATTCTTCTGCCTGACAATGCAGTGTGACCTAGTGGATGAAATGCTGCTCTGTAAATTTAAGGAATTTAGAGTCAGTGCCCAACTGTATCAGAGACTGCCAACTTTAGGATCTTCCTACCTCATTTTGCTCACTGTAAAAATGTGGACAATGCTGCCATGATAAAATTTGGGGAAGTTACATAAAAGAACACTATAATATTCACAAATCCTGCATATGGCTATTTCCTAAATATATATTCTGGGATTTTCCTTGTCTCATTTCTGAAATTTCACATTATGAACAATTAATTCATCTGTCAAATGCCCAAATACAAAGACAAAAGCTGTGATACAAAATTCCCTCTTTTAACATAGTCTTTGGAGCTTTTCACAACACTGCAAAATTATAATCTAGAACAGTCTTGCAAACAAATTACAGAAAGCTCTAAACTCAAAGAATACTATCTTTCCTATGTACATGAGAGGCAATGACAGTTTTTTTTTAAGCCACAAAGTGCTCTAAGTAGTGTATGTCTACTACCACAAAATATATTGAGTAAAATGGATTTCAAACACAAAACAGAACCTGAAAAAGTTCTGTTTACATCACACATGCACGCGTGCATGCAGGCATGCCCACACCCTAATTCCAAACAGTGACTCTATCGGGGGCTCTTTGAGAAGTCATAAAATATATATAGATGGCACATCACAACTCTCCAATTAGGGATGGAGATTTAGCTAGTGATTCCCCCCCCCAACTTTATTAAAGCTAGTATTTTTTTTAATTTTTTTAAAGATTTTATTTATCTATTCGACAGAGATAGAGACAGCCAGCGAGAGAGGGAACATAAGCAGGGGAGTGGGAGAGGAAGAAGCAGGCTCACCGCGGAGGAGCCCGATGTGGGGCTTGATCCCACAATGCCGGGATCACGCCCTGAGCTGAAGGCAGACGCCCAACCGCTGTGCCACCCAGGCACCCCTATTAAAGCTAGTATTTTAAATAATCTTTCATCTCTGAAAATTTCTAGTACATTCTTAAATCTATTTTCATCCACTCTATAGGCAATAAGCAAGCATGAAAGCAATAATTTTTTTTAAGGAACTCCACATTTTATTGGTTCTGGTGAGACGATCTTAAAAGAATTTTGATGGGTTTCTTCCCTTTAACCTAGGATTGAAAAAAGAATCCAAAAGAGTAAAAAAAATAATAAAAATAAATTAAAAACCCACAAAAAACTAAACGTATAGTATTTCCCCATGTTAACAGTGAAAACAGTTCAGTGAACCAGCCTCAATGTCTTTACATTTTTCAGAAACAACCTACTCTTTATGGGGCTACTCAGACTACTGAAAGAATATCCCAAACTTGATGGTGAACAAGAATAGGAATTGGACAGTAAGCTCCAGTTTCATTTTTAATCTACAACAGGATCAGCAAATTACAGCTCGAGAGCTAAATCTAAGCATCTATTTTTGTAAATAAAGTTTTATTGGAACACAGCCACACTCATTTGTTTTCATATGGCTGTCTTCACGCTACAATGGTAGAGTTGAGTAGCTGTGACAAATGCTGTATGGCTCACAAAGCCTAAAATATTTACTATCTGGTAGTTTACAGATAGTTTGCCAACCCTTGATCTACAATATCTAAAACTGATGAAAATCAGTATAAATAGGTCCGTGAGATAAAAGGTTAACCAATCACCCATAAAATTTATTTTTATTTATGTTACAGTGTATTGAACAGACTCTACAGGCAAACTCTGAGAGTACTCACCTGATTAAAAAGCATTCTAACCCTCATACACTGTTGGTGGGAATGTAAAATGGTGCGACAACTTTGGGAAATAGTCTGGCACTTCCTCAAAATGTTAAACACAGAGTTACCATTTGACCCATCAATTCCACTCCTATGTATATACCCAAGAAAAATAAAAATACATGTCCACACAAAAACTTGTAGGTCAGTGTCCATACAAGGATTATTTACAATAGCCAAAGGATGAAAACCACCTAAATGGCCCATCAACTGATGAATGGATCAACAAAATGTGGTATAGCCACACAATGGAATATTATTGGGCCTTAAAGATGAAGTACCGATACATCTACAACATGGATGAACCTTGAAAACATTATGCTCAAAGAAGCAGTCACAAAAGACCAAGTATGGTATGATTCCATTTATATGCAATGTCCAGAAGAGGCATGTCTGTAGAGATAAAAGGTAGATCGGTTGTTACTTAGGGCTAGGGCAAGATGGGGTTGAGAACTAACGTACACAAGGGTTTCTTTTTGGGGTGATGAAAACGTTTGGAAATTTCTTGTGGTGATGTTTGCACAACTCTGTGAAAATACTAAATCCCACTGAACTGTACACTTTACATTGGTGAATTATATGGTATGTGAATTACATCTCAATAAAGCTGTTACCAAAAAAACACATTCTATTAACCTGCTAAAACATGTAAAATGAGAATGTTAGAGTCTTATATTTAGGGCTAGCCCTTAAAAGTCAACTGGTCTCCGCTCATACTAAATGACAAGCAGTAAAACAGTACTGAAGAGTAGGCGCTTTGATGGGTCGTACAGACCCAGGTGTGAATCCCCATGCTGCCGCTTATTAACACTGACACTTTGCCCAGGGTAAGTTACTGATCTCCATCTTGTTCAGTTTCCTCATCGGTTAAAGGGGAGAGGGTGATTGCGTCAAAGGGAAGGCTGGTGGCCAAGGTTAAATTAGAAAAATATAAAGAATTTAACACCGTGTCCAGCATACAATGAACACTCAAGCCACAGAATTTGAGAAGCAAAAAAAAAAAAGAGAAAATAATTCCTATCATTATCCCTAAAAACTTTAATGTTATGCTTATTGTTTGAATTTCTTATCTGTTATCTGTGTCACTAAACTAAAATAGGAGCTGTGAACCCAAAATTGCTCTAAAAAATAAGGTTCATTATTTTAAAAAATAGGATAAACATTTTTTAAGTTTCCTAAGATTTCTTTAATTTTCCCGAACCATATTCCTCTACTCTGTTTTCTAAATGAGGAAACAGGCATAAAAAGATGACACGAATTACCCAAGAAGAAGACTAACAAATCATTCAAGCCTGACCTCCTCTCTAAAGATTTCCCCAACTTCCTTTTACGACTAGGTGGTCACAGTCTCTGGATTGCTCACTTAACACTCACTCCTTCAGCAACAACTGAGTACTTACTGTGTGTCAGTTACCAAGTTATGTGGAGGATATTAGGTGAACAAGTCAGATGCAACCCTGGCTTTAACAGGACTTAATGTCTAGTCGTATTAGATTTGAACCATTTGTCAACTTCTCCCATTGACAGAGAGTTCCTTGAGGCCAGAGAACTCAAGTATTTGGTGAATAACGGGGTGCCTGGCTGGCTCAGTCGGTAGAGCACGCGATGCTTGATCTCAGGGTCATGAGTTTGACTCCAATGTTGGGGGTATAGTTCACTTGAAAATAAATTAAAAATATAAAAAAATAATGATAATGGCAATTAAAATAACAAAAACTATGTTTAGTCATTTTACACAGATCATGTTATCCAAACCTCACCACAACCCTCATTTTACAGATAAAGAAACTGAGACTCAGAGAGGTTAACTAACTTAACCTGGGCCACACAGCTAGAAATGAATGCATAAATGAACAAATGAAGAAACTGTTAGCACCACTAACAATTTTACCCACGTGGTAGGAAAGAATGTTCCTTTTACCATATTATTTATGTAATAGAGCCTGTGTTTAGCACTGAGAAAGTGCACATTTGGAAATTGTTGAAACTTATCTACATAGCTGCCAAAAGTAATTTGAGTATCTCAGAGACATTCTAGAAATAAAAAATACTTATGCTGCACTTTACAATCACTAATCCATGCAAATAGCTTGTGAAGTGGCTATCATTCTTTCTATAAATAAGAAGAAAATGGCCACACTGTGCCCAAAGGCTACCAGATCAAATCTTAGGGGGCTGCCTCAGAAGCTACAAAACAATGTCGATCCATATGTTTGGGGGAAAGTACATACCAAGGGTAAGCAGAAAGGCTGAAAATCTATGATGTTTCCTAAAAACACAAATTAGATTCCATAAAATAGCAGTGATATAATGGTAATCTGCACATCTTAGCAGGGCTAGAGACCTCATAATTGCATTAATAACATCAAGAGTATTTTAATAAAACATTAGAATCTGCATATAGCTAGGCAGTTATACTTCCATCTTAGATTTAAATACACCAAGATACTCTAAACTCAGGGTTACAATTAAAAGCCTGAAATACAGATTTGACCTAGTAGAGTTTGGATATTATTAAACTACACTGACAGAGAGAGAACACAGTCATCATTCCAAACTGTAAATGATTCAAATATTCAAAACAATGGTAACAAAGCAAAGAAAGTGTGCATTAAAAGAAATAAGAAAGATTGGAAAAAATAATGTGCAACAGCTCAGTGAGGGAACACAGATGCTAAAATGAAATAATGTGCACTCACATACCTAAAAATTGGCTTAAGTGCAATAATCATTTCTTATTGTGAATGGGTGTGCACAACTACAAAAAGCCAATTGACAAATTTAGTTGGAGAGTGGGGGGTAAAGGGACATTAACTACAGTCATCTAATGGGGCCCCAAAACCTTGAGACAAGGAAGGATACAGTTCCCTGTGGGGAAGGGATTTAAGAAAATAAGAGTGGTTTGCCTAATATCAAGAACTTAAAGTAGGGATGCCTGGGTGGTTCAGTCAGTGAAGCATCTGCCTTTGGCTCGGGTCATGATCCCAGGGTCCTGGGATCAAGTCCCGCATCGGACTCCCTGCTCAGCGGGGAGCCTGCTTCTCCCTCTGCCTGATGCTCCCGCTGCTCATGCTCTCTCTCTCTCTGATAAATACATAAAATCTTAAAAAAAAAAACTTAAAGTAAATGTAAAGTATCTAAAATTTACCATATCATTTCATTAAAGACTTCCATTTAATTGAAAGTTATACACCAAGTTGAGGAATGAAAAATACCTAATCTTAGGAAAACCAAATGGTTTTACCTAAAAGCCAGCCATCAGAATCTACAAAACACAATTATAATGAAAAAGAAATCAGTTTTTTTTTACCCAAAATATGTTGCTGTTGAGATGGATTCACAGAGAAATAGCGTATTATCAACATGCACAGAACCTTGCTTTTCAATCACACCATGAATTGATATTTAACATTATATTCATTTTGACAGATGCTTTAAATTGTTTCTCTGCTATAAATAAGCCCTTTTTTTTTG
The DNA here is from genome assembly GCF_002007445.2 of Ailuropoda melanoleuca. NCBI lineage: Eukaryota > Metazoa > Chordata > Mammalia > Carnivora > Ursidae > Ailuropoda > Ailuropoda melanoleuca. The sequence continues at coordinate 36,002,334 of NC_048238.1, forward strand.
ATCGTCCATCACAGTGTGTTGGCATTTTACATTATTGATCCTCCCTACTTTATTTTTTTTAAGATTTTATTTATTTATTCATTTGACAGAGATAGAGACAGCCAGCGAGAGAGGGAACACAAACAGGGGGAGTGGGAGAGGAAGAATCAGGCTCATAGCGGAAGAGCCTGATGTGGGGCTCGATCCCAGAACGCTGGGATCACGCCCTGAGCCGAAGGCAGACGCTTAACCACTGTGCCACCCAGGCGCCCCTGATCCTCCCTACTTTAAAACTTCTGTGACATCCGGCTATCTATCCTGACTCTTCTAGCTCTGTGAGTTACACAGCAAACCATAGCTCTCCAGCTCAGTCACCCTTCAAGAACTCATTCACTCAGTTTTACTTTCCAAACCTTCACTGTCATTCCAGACCTCTCACCCAACCTCCGGTTCAGCATTTCCAGTGATGTCTACTTTCAAATGGCTTGCACTCAACTCAAAGCTACAATAACCAATCCATACCATGGAATACTGGGCAGCGGTTTAAGAGGAGACAGAGTTCAACAGAGACATAGATGTATACAGAAAGGTCATCAGAGACAGTGTTTTTCAATGGAAAATTAATATTTCAGCATAGTGTACAAACATGATCCCATTCTGTTTTTTAAACAAAGACCTTCCAGAAAGATGTACAAGAATAGGACAACGGTTACCTCTGGAGAATGGGGCTACGGATGGTGGGAGAATGGAGAGAGAGATGCATTTACCTCTGTACAGTCTAGATTCTAAAATTAATTTTATAATTTATTTTATAAAGACTAGTCAATTTACAAAGAGAAAGTCATAGAAAATTATTAAATATCAACATTGCAAATACTGAAGTTCCTTTAAGTCAAACTAGCTTCAGACATGAAATCTTCCTGGTGTGGACAAAGGGAGCCCCTCCCCATACTGACTTGGGTTCTATGGCCAGTCGTACCAGAATACCATAATGGCCATGAGGGTAATTATATTGGACTCACTTCAAAGAGGGGATACCAAGACACTGGGTGTCCCCAGGAGAGAAAGAAGAGATCTGGTCCGGTCGCACATTGAACCCTCTTGCATGAGTTCAGAGCCATATCTGGTGGTTGTAGAAGCTGCACTGTTAGTTGCAACTACAAAATAAAACCCCAAATGCGAGAGCTGCACACCCCATCAGCTTGTTGGCGGGGCTCAGGTACCTGCTCTGCAGCAGTAACTCTGTCACTTGCCTATTTAGGTGTGCAGGGCCAGCAGACGGCAGAGACCTTACAACTCAGCAGCTGCCGTTCAGCACACGGTTTTCAGAGTCAGCGAGAGCAACTGCAGGATTTCTAGCACAGGATATAGGAATAACCTACCCGTGGAAACCACCCCACCCTACTCCCAACAAACACCTACTCTGACACCTCATTACTTCTGGTTTGGCAAGTGAGGAGTCATTAATCAACGATTCTGTTTGTTGGGGCAGGGGAATGGAAAGGAAAAACCTGGAGAGTAAAAGGTGTAGAGAAAGTTCCAAAACAAATCTTATTTTGGATGGGTGGGCAAGATTCTCTATTTCCATTGCTAAAGAACGCAGAGACGTATCAGTTTGGTGACAAACGCAGGTATCTCATTAACGGGAAAGACAAAAGAAAAATGAAATGGGTGAAACAATGAATGGTCATATGGAACCTTTAACGACGGGGTGAGAAATAGAACTAGAGTGTCGAACAATTAAAATTTGCTGTAAATAAGCTCTGAAAATGAAGGCTTTAAAGAAACCCGATGTAGCATTTTTAACAACTGTAATCGACAGCAGAATGCGGGGGTGAAATGAATGGACTTTGGAACCAGCTGCAATTCCATGTGATCTTGGGCAAGTTATCCCTCTGTGAATCACAGTGTTTTCTGCAAAACAGGTATAATCAGAGGAGATAATATATGTAAAGTGCCTCACATTATAAGGCATAAATGTCAATTCCCCTTATGAAGTAAACATTAAGTGATAAGAGATTTTTGTTTTTGCCTTTAAACAATCTGATGTCAAAGTTCTTTTAAACAGTGCTTCTGGCAAATTTAAAATGTGAAAATGTTTACAAAAATGCAGTAATTCAAGAACAATCTCAAAAAAGGAAGACATACTTGCTTCTTTAATTTGTTGAGTGGAGCTACAGCTGGGGACTGTAAAAGAATTTTCAATTTAAAGGAAATATCCAGGAACACAATTTAAGGCACATGAGAGGTAGTTTGTCAGGTGAAATGTTGCAGATTCAAGGGGGAAAACGAGGGGGGTGAAGTGCACATGTCAAAGACACAGAAGCAGGTCACAGTCGTAGAACGCAAGGGAGTCACGGGAAATCTTTATAAAGACAACGTGCAAAGGACACTTCAGAAACTCCAAGTCCTAAGGCAGCCTGTAGAAAGCAGACATGAGGAGACTCCAAGAAAGCCATGCACACACAGAAAAGCTCAGTTCCCTCCAAAATGGTCCCAGAAGCCAACTCTGACATCAGGAATCAACCCTGCTTACCTACTCCCCAAAAGGCAGGCCGCGTGCAGGCATCCACACCACGTTTAACAGGTTTTTCTTCTGTGGAACTGCAGCTAACTCCCATTGGCTTGAATCTTTCTGGGCCACCAACAGGCTAGCCGGTGACTGTGTTTCTTCTACTTTGCTACACAATTGTCACTCTGATCAAGCACTTCTTTCATGAAACATCTACTCATTTCTGGTAAATTCCTGGTTTCTTCGGGCTCACACTTTTCCAGACACTAAAAACTAATTTGCCTACAATGTCTAAATAAAATTTCCAAGAAAGATGTTCCAACATATTGTAATGTTCCCCTCTGTGGTACTAGAAATCCAAATCAGTGGGCCAATCAATATACGTGCAAGCCATCGTAATTAGTAAAAAGAGTAAAGCTGAATTTTTCAGCATGTTAAGTTACATATTTTACAAATTATTAATCCAGTGTTTATACAAAGGCTGCATTTAACTCAATTCTCTGGTAAACGGTGCTACTGGAATTGCAAGTGTGGACTTGAAGTGTATACGCAACATAACCACACTCTTTATTAATAGAGTATATGTGCAAAAACAATCCACACTGAACTGATAAGTCTCTTAATATTAAATTAAGTCATTGTAGTGGGCAGCCATCACCAACTGTTATTGAAGCAATCCTCGTTCTGTGTTGTTCCAAACATCAGTCACTGCGTTAGCGTTAGATGAGAGTCATAAGTCAATGTGAATCTTAAAAGACCCAAGAAATCAAAGCCAAACACAGGCTGAAACAGAATTCTGACACAACAGGGCTCAGAGACACAGCATAGAGGAGATAAAATCCACGTTTTGGTCTCTTGGCTTCAATACCTCCCAAAAAGCATTTGTTCCACTCTTCAAAACCTGTAAGCCTCTGAAAAGCCAGTCCCAAAATATGACATACATCACCTAAGTTTTAAACCAATGACTCAATCGTAGCTGCACATTAGAATCACTCAGAGAGCTTTCAAAAAAATAGCAGTGTCCAGGACCCACTCCCAGAGATTCTGATTTTATTGCTCTGACATGGGGCCCTGGAATTGATCTTTTTTGAAAGCTCCCCTGGTGATTCTAATATGCAGCCAGGTGGAGATCCACTGCTTCAAACTAATACAGCCTTTTGGGACAATAATTGCTCTGAGGTTGATAAACATGCTTTTTACCTTTTAATGAGATTTTATTAAAACTACTCAATTCATTCCATAGCTAATGAGCAACTGTTACATCGCAGGCCCTGCGTTGAGTAACGGAGAAAGATATATATATGTTCCTTGCCTTCAAGAAGCTCCCGGTTCGCTAGGTACAGGGACTCATGAATAAGAAACTGTAATTAAATATGGTAAGTGCTCTCAAGGTACAAGCAAATTCAGCATGCCTCACAAACTTGCATGTCATCCTTGAGCAGGGGTCATGCTGCATCATTCCAAGTTTAGTATATGTCCTACCAAAGCAGGAAAGTCAGAAGTTACAGGTTACTAAGAATCCAAATACCAGGGCAAACATTCAGCCCATACAAGGTGAAAACGGTGTGCCTTTTGCTATTCTCTTTCACTGAAACTCCTGTACCATGAAGGTAGGCATTTCTATGTTTTAATTTGGATGAATCATCTTAAAATTTCCTTCATGTAATATTACTGATTGTACACTTACTCTAAAGCTATACATTTGCAAAAGATACGGTATATGATCATGGCATAAAAATGAGCCAATTTCCTGCATTTGCAAAAAATCTTTCTTTCCCACTAATTGCTACATTTGCAAGGACGAGAAGTTTGGGGACTAGGATAAGGTCCTATCATTGGCGATTTGTTTCAGTCACTTGAAAGATGTTACACCAGAAAATATTATGGAAACAATGGGCATTCAAAGGAGCTTTTGTAAGACTTTCAAAATAAGAAACACGGGGAAAGAGTTCAATTTTTAAAAAAAGAAATGGCATCCTCCCAATATTCCTAATGAATCAGGCATGATTCCCTCGCAGACAGTGGATGAGTGAATGAGTTGGTAAGCAGTGAGGTAGGGGAGTGAGTGGGTGGTCAATTGATCTTGAAAATTGAAATCCGTTTTAAAGTACCTCAGTGGAAATTTAAACCTATTAACACCTAAGGGTCAAAAACAATTTGTGATACTAATTTGGTATATAAGAAAATCACAATTCTAGAGAACTTGGATAGAAATCAACAAAACAGTTCCCAGTACAAGTGAACATCTTCAAGGCCTTTCTGTTTAAAGCTAGAGTTGAACAAATGCTAAGTTAAAATGTATGCTGTCAAGGTCCCTGCAAGAAAATCTCAAGTGAATTTCAATTTCCAGATCAATATATGCTGAGACAATTTACCGGAGAAACCTTCAACCTTTACACAGGGTGAGGAACACTATCATTATATTCTTTACCACAAAGGCTACCTTGAATTCATTATTTCACGAAATGACACATTATAAATGGCACTGACCAAGTCAGATTTTGTAGGGTATGAATGAGATTTCACGTTCACAATAGTTAAGGGAGCTATAGGATACCTATCAGCTCAGAATCAGCTTGCTCTCCCTCCTTATGCAGCTCTAAAGCAACAGAAAAGATGAATTTAGTTCTACCAGAGGTGTTTCCTGAAAACATTCTATCAATTAGAAGCCCCCAGAATACTGATTGTGCTAATGTCATGCCGACCACTTTGGTTTTGATAGCCAAAGAGATCATATCATCACTCTTCCAGACCTTAAGGAATCAGAATCGCTTACTAACATTGATCCAATGATGGCTATATTCTGTCATCACGATATAATTAACATTTTAATTTCACATTTTCCAATTATGACTTTGCTGGCTCATTTAAAGCAAATATAACTAAGATGTAACAAATATTCACCCACCCACACGATCATTTGGGAGCTTTTGGGAAACCCTAATTTACTTCACCGGGTGCTCAAAATGAAGAAACCAAGGAGATTTTTTTTTTAAACACGTTTGTCTCTACAGAACAGTGCTATCCACATATGGCTGTGGAGCACTTGAAATGTGGCTAGTCCAACTGAGAAACTGAATTTTCCATTTTATTTAATTTTAATTAATCAAAATTTAAATTTAGAAAGAAATATCAATTAGGTTATTAGAAAACTTTTAGATATGTTTGGGAAAACTTGGGTGTGTGAATCCACTTTTGCAAATGCAAATGTTATGATACCTAAATACAGATCAAGTATTTCCGATGAAAATTTAGCTTAGTGTCAGAATTGAGATGTGTTGTTAGTGTAAGACACACACTGGATTTCAAAGACTGAGTACAAAAGAAAGGATGTAAAATATCTCATTAATAATTTCTGTACTGATTATGTGTTGAAATGACAATAGTTTGGTTCTAGTGGGTTAAATAAAATATTTTATTAAAATTGATTGCACCTCACCTATTTGCTCCTAATTTTTTAATGTGGCCATTACAAAATTTGCATATGTAAAATTTTTGTATAGAAAATTACATCTATGTCTTGCATTACGTATCTTTTGGACAGCGCTGCTCTAGAGCACTTCCACAAGCACTTTACAGGGCACATTTGGATATCCTTCAAGTAGACCGGCTGGTCACGTAACAATAGGGGCAAGGAGTAACATGTCCTTGTATCAATTGGGTCTGAGGAAAGTGTGTAGCAAGCTCTACCCATAATTTCACCATGTGAGGCAACACGGTAATACCTCAACATAGAAGGAAAAAAAATGAGTTATCAGCACTTAAACAAATTGAAATCCAGTACTGCAGACAACTTAAAAGGGATACAGCCAACTGCTCTAAGGTCTTGGTTTCATTTCCCAACTGCGGACCTTAAAATAGACAATAAAGCACCGCTTCCAAAAAAAGGTAAAATATTTCAACGGTAGCTACCTAGCGATCCTTAGTAAAGAAGCAAAAATTGCTCTTAAATCTTATCTCCTCAACTTCTAAAGGCACAGAATACACGCTGAACTAGGAAATCAACTTCGGATCGCCAGCCTTTTCCCTCACAAGCAAATTAGCAGGATTGTGCACTTGGAATACTGTTTGACAAGAATGAAAAGGAAACTATTCAAAACAGATTTAAGGAATGGACAATTAGATGAGGAACTGCAGATTTAATTCTCAATCAGCACTGTGATTAATCTGATTCCCTGCTTTTCCCTAGTGTAATTATACAACACAGATGAAAGGATGAGCTTTTGGTCTGTCAGTTCTATATTCTAGACCAGCCCGGTGACTCAAAGCAGACGGCTCTACCACACGAACCACCACCATCCCAACAACAGTCGAGGGAAGCCTCGAACACTGATTTAACAGTCATTGCATAACGAGGCATTAAAAATCTGGATACCCCAACTCTTTCCAAGCTGGTCTACACCAGGTGAGGAATTTGCTGAAACTGAACGCACCCCGTCTGAAAATGACCCCCTCCAATCCGGGCATGGGGTGAACACAAAGGCATCTATCTAATATCCTGCACAATAGACACACACCCCACAATTAAAAACCCTGGACGTTCTCTCTCTAACGCTCCATGCAAGCAAAGGAAATGCAAGCTGCTCTTTTCGTTAACGGTCTGTGGTACACGCAAGGTAACAATAACCCCAACTGTTCCCAGGAAGCAACTATAAAATCGGGTCTGCCACGTCCCTGTGCAACCGTCAGATAAAATGCAGACAGCGGATTTCGGCCGGCCCCACGCCTCGTGGTGTGGCCGACCTCGGCTCGGTGGCTTCCACGGATCGCTGAGAAGCCCCCGGACCCCCCGCCCGGCAGAAGGTCCAGGTACACGTCTATAAATACTCCCGGGTGAGGAGGACGAGGGAGGCGGAAGGGAAGGGAGGGCAGGGGGCAGGCCCAGAGCGGGTGCCGGTGCGGGAGGACCCGGGCATCACTGAAATGCATTTTTCCACACTCCCGCTCCCTCGCGTGGGGACTCACTTGCCGATCACCTCGCAGAGCTCGTACACATCCTCGAACAGCACGTCGTCGTCGGCCATGGTCCGGAGGGGACAGCGGCCGCAGCGTGGAGGGCTCCGAAAACGGGGGTGGGGGCGCCAAAGAGCTCAGTGCCCGGCCCCTGGCTAGCCTCCTCCCCTCAGGACCCGCGAGCCCTCGGTGCTGAGGACGCTCGAGTGGGGCTGCGAGGCCCGGAGACTGCTCCTCGCGCTGCTTCGGGCCGCTCTGCCCGGCGTGCGGATCCTCGGGGACGGCGCGGCGCCGCGCTCTCCTCTCGTCAGCCCGCGCGGGCCGCGAGGCCGCGACCGCTCCCTCTGCCAAGGCTGGCTCCGGCGCGGCGCGGGGCAGCTCAGGCTACAAGAGGGGCCGCGGCAGGACCATGGAGGGAGGATCGCCGCTGAGGGAGGTGGCGGCGGCAGAGCGGCACTGGGGACCAGGAGGCGGCGGCAGAGACGCTCCCTCCTCCTTCTGCTCCTCCCGCCGCCGCCGCCGCCCGCCTGGGAGTGGGAGGGGGCTTCGCGGGACTGGTTGTCTATGCGGGCGGGAGTCGCAGCCGCCGCCTTCGACTCCTCCTCCTCCACCCCAGCCTCCGACCAGCTCGCGAGCCCCGCGCACCCGCCTCGCGCACACACGCCCTCCTCCCCCTACGGCCGCGCGGCTTCCAGAACCACAGGCCCCGCCCACTCGAGCCCGTCGGGAGGCGGTGGCCGAGGGACAGGGAACCGGGCTGAGCGGCGCATGCGCGCGCCGCGGGCCACGTCACGGCGAACGGGCGGGCGTCGGGGATCTAGAAGGGGTGGGGGGTATCGGCCGGAGGGGCGCGCGGGCGGCAGCTGCTTAGGCGGGGGCCGGGCGGGTCGTTCCCTCCGCGACCGAGCTGCAAAAGGGGGCCTGGGACAAAAGGTCCACGACCGAACGCACGTTCTTGGCTCTCTGCGGCGAGAGGCTCTAACCCCGGTCGCTCCCCCTCTCTTCTTTTGTAACCGCAGGAAGCCTTGCCCAGTTTTCGCTGGGGAAAGAGGCTGGGAAAGGGTCCTAATGAATGGGAATAGCAAGAAGAGAGGTGGAGACGCTGTCATTCCTGGCCATGCTAGGCGGCGGATGCTTTTAGTGCCACTTTGCATTCCTTATTTCAAATGAGGGCTGGGGAAGGGAGGTCGTCTACCTACAAGAAGAACCGAACAAAAACTGTCCGGGAAGGTGTGCAACAATAAGTGACAATTCATGGAGACAGCTTCTCCCGCATTCTGCCTCAGACTCAAATACCTATCCAGCGCTTGCCCTCAGTAGAGACAGCCTAGAGAGAGGTCAGGAAGGCAGGGACAGACACTTTAAGCCCCTTTGTATGTCACCTCCCTCCACCGCCAAGCTTTCAGTACCTACCCTGCTCCCTTTACTCCCTATAAATGTTAGACATGTCAGGATAAAAATGCAACGAGAGGGAGTGGATGCACAGGGTCAGCCAGGGAGTGAGGTTCTGGGTGTTGCCGCTGTGCTAGGTTGTATTCAGTATGAAGATTTCTGTTCAACTGAGCATGTGCAGAATGAACCAACGCCATCAGACAGGTATATGCCTCAGTTAAGGACCAATAAAAAAAAAGTCTTTGTTCCTCTGCACAGCAGAAGTGCCCAATTAGTTCATAAGTCAGCTTCTAGAAATCACCTGGTAAAATTCTCAGTGCAGTAATAAAGAAAGAAAGAAAGAAAGAAAGAGATAATATTTACCAAAGTGTGTGTGGGGTGGGAGGTGGTGGAGACAGCCTATTTTCTCTTCAGAAACGTTTTGTGCAAACCCTTGACCACTCCCTCAAGAGACTGAGAGATTTGCCAGTGTTAAGGATTTGAGTACTAAACTTTTTTTTTTTACAATGCAAATCAGAGGGAAAATGTAATTGTATGAGAAGGTCTTCTTCTTTTCCCCAAGAGCTTCTGCATTCTCTAGACAAGGGAGATTTCGAGCCTGAGAAACATTGCCTCCATTAAGTGTCCAGCAGTTTCAAGTCACTGTCACCCTAAGTTGGCATGTCCACCTGGTGCACAGTGACCCCCACAAGTCACCTTGTCAGCTTCACTTCCTCTTCCCAGCCCAAGTCTGAGTTATGCCAAGACTTATCAACTTCATTTTGGGGCTTGTTATCTTCCACAGGGGCTTATACTCAGAGGTAGAAAAGGACAATTATAAAAAATTGTGGAGTTGAATAAAAAAAGACAATTATAGGGATAGGATTGCACCCTGCTCATGGAATCCCAGCCAGTTTTGATCTGGAAAGAGCCTTAGACATCAGCCACTCCAACTCAGTCATTTACAGATGTGGGGGATGTGGTGGTTGCCCTCTCGGGAGCCATTCCACCCCTCCACTGTGGGGTGGCGGTTCTGGGTTTGACTGGGTGGGTCCTGATTCATTAAACTAATAAATGCAACCCTCTTGCCTCAATGATGGGCCTAACTTAATCAGCTCTCGGCATTACGTGGTCTCTGGCCTTGAGTGGTTCAAGGTCTTCCAATCAGCACAAAGTTCAGGCCTTCCCTTCCACCCATGATCTGTCTTTCTCCCCACCCCAGCCCCCAACCACCACATTGGCCTTGAACCAGAAGGTATGCAGCCTCAGTTGCTGCCGTCAGACATCTGTACCAGTGAGGGTAGTCAGACCTAAGATGAAGGTGGACTTGAGGGGCAGCAGGGTGATGTCCTCAGTGACATTATCAATCTCTTGTTCAGCCAACTCTCTACACTTCCCGTCCTATAGGGCAATAAATTCACTTACTGTTTACGCCATTTTGAGTTGAGCTTCCTGTTACTTTTAGAGAATGCATCCTACAAATGGTACAACAAATGAGAAAAAATCAGCGACAAACATATATCCATGGTCACATATTTCACAGAACATCTCATCTGAGCCTAAATCTCCCAGCTCCGGTGTGGTATTTAGTCACGCAGAAGTTTTCTGGAATGCACATCCCTAAGAACTCATAGCATGCATTGTGGCTGGAGGTAGCTCCTCTCTGCTTCTACAACTAAAATGACCAAAGCTTTTAGGGGCGCCAGGGTGGCTCAGTCGTTGAGCATCTAACTTCAGCTCAGGTCATGATCTCAGGGTCCTGGAATCAAGCCCCGGGTCCAGCGCCAGTTTGGTCGGGCTTTAGCCTTGTGTCGGGCTCCAGGTGGTGGGGCTCCAGGTGGTGGGGCTCCAGGTCAGGTTCCAGGTCAGGCTCCAGGTCGGGCTCCATGTCATCAGGGGTCCAGCTCTGTGCTCAGCAGGGAGTCTGCTTCTCCCTCCCCTTTGCCCCTCTACCTTTGCTCTTGTTCTCTCTCTCTCTCAAATAAATAAATAAAATCTTAAAAAAAAATAAAATGACCAAAGCTTTTAAAGTTAAATTAGTTAATTCTTCTCTGGGCTTCTTACAAAAATCTAATACTCTTCCAATAAGTATAAGCACAGGTATAAATGGTCAGGTGTCAATAACCTGTTTTAGTTGTCACAAAAAGTGTTAAAGTAACTAGGTGCATCAGTTAGATTGTGTTCAGATGTTAATAACTGAATATAACGGTGGTTTAAACAAATGGGGGGCTTATCTTCCTCACAGAGCCAGAAGTCTGGAGGTGGGTGGTTACTAACCCTGAATCAGCTACTCCACAGTATAATCAGTGACCAGGTTCTTTCCTTCCACTCTGCGAACCTGGACGTGTTAGCCTCTCATCTTCAGGCTTGTTCTTTCACCATCGCAAGATGGCTACTGCAGTTTCCAGCACTGAACTGCATCCGGGGGCAGGATTCAGGAAGGCAACAAGGGTAGGCAAGGTCATTTTGCTCCCTCTCCCAACTCTTAGTAGGGAAAGAAAATATCTCTCTCCCACATCACTGGCCAGAATAGTCATACGGCAACCCTCGCGTGTGTGGGAAGCTGGTGACGTGAATATCTGACTTTTCCTGCCTCTTCTTTGGAGGTGGGCAAGGAAGACGCAAGTGGGGAATGGACTTTGGCAGCCGGTCAGCAGTATTTCCAATAGTAGGAAAATTATCAATGAAATAATTCTAGATCTTCATCATAATGTAGATATACCTTGAGAATATGACTGACAGAACTTGACATATATATATATTATATATGATATATATAAAATATATATATAATAACTTTAAAAATTCAGAAACATTTAAAAACCCACAAGGATGGAGTTGGTACTAGAGAAATTTGATTGTCAGATGGCAGTGGAAATCTTCAATGATTTCGAGGCATTGGACTTCCTCGCAGTTGCATTAGACATTCTCAGGTTGTTGGGCTCCCACGTAATTTCAACATGACACGGATATAAAGGAGAGTAACACACTCTAGAGAAATATTAGCATGAGAACAACACAGAGGTCAGGGTGGCATAGGGTTAATTTAGGCAATTGGGGTTCAGCCTCATTCTGTAGCTATGATTGTTAAAGTAAAAAAAAATTACTGAATTAATGAATAAAATTAAGACTGACACTGTTCTAAACTGGAATAAAGTGATTGCCTTGTGATATAAGCAGGGCACTCTAAGCTGAGATGAAAGACACCATCAGTGTCTCTGGAAAAAGCTGCATATACTAGACATACTGTGATATCATACTGTGACTCATTTATTTTATATTCGTCTTCAATATCATGTTGCAAATCATTTATTTTATATTCCTTGCATGAATGTCTACTCTAGCTACTGAGGTTACAGCTACAAATAAAGCAGACACGGTCACTGCCTTTGCCAAGTTTTGCTCTTAAAGAAAACAAGTATCAGGCAAGTAATCACAATGAAGAGTCACAGTCATTACGTTGTGGGAAGAGCTAACAGTAAGGGGATGGGACCTAGAGGTCAGGGAAGGCCAACTGAGGCAATGTTTAAACTAAGACTGAAGAAAGTATAGAAATTAACGAGGGTGGGAAGAGTGGGAGCCAGTTGATTGTAGGTAGAGAGAACAGCATTTGTGGAGTCCGAGAGGTGAGCAAGAATATGCTCTTTTGGAGAAGTAGGTCATGGCCGAATCACAGAGTGTAGGAAGAAAGAGGTCAGAGGTGTTAGAGAAATAGGGAGGGGCTGGAAAGCAGAAGATGTTAAACACCATCTTAAAGAGTTCACCCCTTAGAAGACCACACACTTCAGTGGCACTGGAGTCTTATGTGTAGACGGAGCCCCCCCCCCGCCCCCCGCAAAGGTCCAAACATGAGTGGAACTCTACATAAATAACTCTGGTGCACACTGTCCCCTCCCTTAGTTACCTTTAAAATATAGGTACTCCTGTAGCAAACATGAAATCCCTCCAGTCATTTGAGCAGACACTGTAGGTACTCCACTCAAATCCCCATCGCTCCCCTCCCCCAGCTTCAGCACGGTTTTGCTTCCAAAGCCCACGCCTGTGACTTCAGAGGACTTCGCACAAGTTCCTGGAATCGTTTTGTTCACATGGAAGTGCCTGGGCATTCAGGTCTCTCTGGCTATTTAGTGCAGGAATGTAAAAGCCCAGTTACCTTCTCTGAGGGACAGGGGACGACTTTGCCGGTTTACTTACAGCCCTCGCTCCCCTTGGAGACAGGACACACAGGACTTTCCCCGGCTTCTGCCCCCTCCATCTCCTACTACTTCTTTCTCTCATTCCCTAACAGGTTTCTCCTGGGAGTTCTTCCTTAATAAATCATTTGCTCATGAATCCCCCTATCAAGATCCTCTTTGGGGGGACCCCACCTAAGACGGTGGTGTTTCTCAAAGGGACAATTGCATCTGAATCACCTGGGAGCTTATGAAAGTTGTTTCAAATGTTGATTCCCGGGCCCTACACAGGACTTACAGCATCTGAATGTCCTAAAGTATGTCGTAAAAATCTGTGTTTTTATAAGCTCCCCAAAGTGAGCCTTAAACACTTAAAATTAAGAACCACTGCTCTAACACCAGCCACTGAATAGGGTCTGTGAAAAAAAGGAGCCAGTGCTGACTTCATCGCTAGGGTGGAGAAACCATAAGAAATGCAAAAGAACACTTCAGGGAGCAGAAATGGATCTGAATACAAATGTGTTTCCTTCTGTAAAACTCTGTCTAAAGATTCATGTTACCCTTCTTCCTTTAATATCAATGGACAAGTCACTGGAAAGTTTTGTTTGACAGTGGTAACAAGATCGTCTCTTGACACAGGACAGTGCCGCTATACACTGAACATGTCATAGCTCAAAAGTCAGCCACTTAAAATCACGAGTATTCAGTGGCCTCCTGGAGACTCAACATTGTGTTGCATGCTAGTGGGGATTGCAATGGGCAGGGTTTTTTTGGTTGCTAGTGACGGAAGATCCAAAGCAGCTTAAACAATGTAGAGAATATCTTGGCTCACATAATTGAAAAATCAAGAGGTAGGGTAGCTTCATGCAAGACCTGAACCAGGACTCAAATGATGTCATTTCTTCCAGTCTTATCACTATGCATTCTACAGTACTGGCTTCATCCATAGATTCCACAAAGTGGCCGCCAGAACTCCAGGTTTTCCCTTTGAAGAAGCAAAAGGGCTGCCATTGTTCCAGACTTCACCTCCCTATACATCAGCATCCAGAAAAGGAGTGAAAAAGAGTGTTATCCGGTAGGTCCTGCCCATGTTTAGGATTCACTCTCTCTCACTGGTCTTACTGAAGCGCATGACCATCCCTGAACAATTCACTGTAGCCAGGGAATGAGAGTCACTGAAAAATTTAACCAACCACTGGGGCGCCTGGGTGGCTCAGTCGTTAAGCGTCTGCCTTCAGCTCAGGGCGTGATCCCGGCGTTCTGGGATCGAGCCCCACGTCAGGCTCCTCTGCTAGGAGCCTGCTTCTTCCTCTCCCACTCCCCCTGCTTGTGTTCCCTCTCTCGCTGGCTGTCTCTCTCTCTGTCAAATGAATAAATAAAATCTTAAAAAAAAAATTTAACCAACCAGGGCCTACTCTTGAGCTGGATATGGGAATCAATCTCTTGGTTGAGAATAAAAACAAACAAACAAACAAACAAACAAACAAACCAGGAACAAGCTCTGAAGGAAAATCAGATACTTTGGGCAGGAGAAGGGCAGAATAAATGCTGGTAAGGCTTCCTAGTTTTCCTAGTTACCTAAATGCTGGCATTGGCTTTGTCTTAGCACGTCACCTCTTTCTCCATGTTCAAGTAGTCACCATGTCCCACTGATTTTTCCTACAAAATTTCTTTGAGATTCTCTACTTCTTTTCCATTTCTTTAAACTCCACCCCAATCCACTCTCCCATCAACCCATATTTAGATATTACCTCACTTTACTCACTAGTCTCCTGTCTCCAGTGGCTTGTCCTATCCTGTTCACCATGGGGAGACCCAACTGAGGCCCATGAAAGAGAGTTCTGAGCATCTAGAACAGTGCCTGGTGTGTAGTAGGCACTTGAAAGGTTATTTGTTGAATGGATGAATAAATGAATGAATGGCTTCACAGCCCTTATCATTTCCTGGAATTCTCTTTTGTTTTGTGTATAGCCTTTCTTCTTCAACCCTTCTACTTAGAAATCATCTAGAACATAGTAAGCACTTCAAATGTATTTCTTTTTTTTTTTTTTTTAAAGATTTTATTTATTTATTCGACAGAGATAGAGACAGCCAGTGAGAGAGGGAACACAAGCAGGGGGAGTGGGAGAGGAAGAAGCAGGCTCATAGCAGAGGAGCCTGATGTGGGGCTCGATCCCGTAACGCCGGGATCACGCCCTGAGCCGAAGGCAGACGCCCAACCGCTGTGCCACCCAGGCGCCCCTTCAAATGTATTTCTTAACTAAATAAATGACTATGTTTCTTGAATTGGATTAGGGTCACTCATAATTAGGAAGAGATTAAGGAGCCGACAGAGGCAGTTAAAGTGGTTGGATTCTTGGGAAGAAAATGCATACAGAAGAAACAAGATTTTTGTAGAGGAGGGGAGAGTCGACAGTATCAGAGCTGAAGACATACCGAAGAGAACAAGGCATTGGATTCATTTCTACTAATTGAAAGTAGTTCTACTAGCTTCATTTTGTGTAGAAAAATAAATTAAAATCTCACACAGCATTTGGAATTTTGCCTTCTGTCTTCGCTATGAGAGATTCTGAAGGTGAAGCGGGAAATCATTTGGTATCTCCTGAATTTCCTCTTCTGGGTTTCCTGATGCTTTCTTTCCGGGTTTCTGCTAAACTACCATATTATGTGGTAAAAACACAGCATCAGCTGCAAAATGTCCAATGGGTAACTTATATTGAGCCCAGCCCTGGCTAAGCTGCAAAGAGTCACGTAAGTCACCCAAGCCTCAACGGAAAGGAGTACAATTTACTATGCTAAGTGCACTGTGAAAAAGGTCAAGTGATTAATAAGTCACCAACATGAAATACAAGCCTATGGACACTGGTAGGTTTAATCATTTACCCTCCTCTGGGCACAGATGGAGGAGATCCTCTCTGGGGGTCTTTTCTGGCAGTGAATCTGCAAAACTCTCAAGGAGCCATTTTCTTCTTACCATCCTTTTTCATAAATGATAACTTTCCTTTTGTAAATGGAGACTCCTTTCCTGAAAAATCTTTTTTCTCATAGAGATCATCTATAATGTCAAGATCTGCACTAATAAGATGTTTTCCGTTTTGGTCAAGGGAAAAAAAATCACTATTAGATTTTCCACAGGCTGTTTGTGGTAATTCTCAGATCTGATAGGAACTCTTCAGTGATATTTTGCTTTAAGTATTCTAATCAAATATTTCCCATTCAAGCTTATTTACCCTTGTTATCTATTTTAAATTGTCTCCTAATGGAGACAATAGCTAAGAAAGTAACCTTTTAAAAGACAATAGCAAAATCAATCTAAGGGGAAGAGAAAGAGATTGTAATGGTCTGTAACAAATAATGGAAGGACTATTTATTGAGGGATTATTATAAATGCCAGACACTATGCAAAGACATTACACATATTTCATTTAATCCACATACCAACTTTATGAAGTAGGTATTACTGGCCTCATTTTACAGATAAGAAGACTGAGACTTGGAGGGAAGTCGACTAATGTCCCAAGGATCACACAGCCAGAAAGAGATGGACCAATGTTTGAACAAGTCTTCTGGATTGCAAAGCCTGAACCACTGTGCCCTCTGACACTGGCTTTCTTATGTTCCTCAGAGGCAGTACCTTTTATTTTCATTTCTTTCATAGTAAGCAAAGTATGCCTCAGGCAAAAGGTTCAATGCGTTGAATAAAACAAGAGTAACAGTTTCTGCTTGTTGAAATGTTATTTAGTGGTAGGCATTGTGCTTAGTGTCTTTCGGGCATTTATTTGCTCATTCAGTAAAACTTTATTGAGCCTTTATCACATACGAGGTGCTGAGGAGACAATAGTGAGAAAATCAACATGATTCTCACCCTCTTGGAGTTCATAAGTTAGTGAGGGGGCAGACGTGAATCAAATACTTGTAGAAGCAAATGTATAATTATTTCCATGGGGGAGTCCCAAGACGATTCAATGGGGAAAGGACAGTCTTTACAACAAAGGGTGTTTGGAAAACTGGATAATCACTTACAAAAGAATGAAGTTAGAACCTTACCTTATACTGTGTTTAAAAATTAACTCAAAATCAATCAAAGTACTAAGCATAAGACCTAAACTATAAAACTCTTAGAAGAAAGCATAGAGAAAAAGCTTCATGATGTTAGAGTTGGCAACGGTTTCTTGGATATGACAATGAAAGCATTGGCAACAAAAGTAAAAACAGATAAATGAGACACTATCAAAATGAAAAACTTCTGCGCATCAAAGGACACAATCAACAGAGTGAAAAGGCAACCTATGGAATGGAAGAAAAATATTTGCAAATCACATATGGTATGTGATAAGAGGCTAAATTCCAGAATATAGGAAGAATTCCTACAACTCAACAAAAACACCAAATAACCCAGTTAAAAAATTGGCAAAGAACTTGAATAGACATATCTCCAAAGAAGACATACGAATGGTCAACAAGTGTATGAAAAGGTACTCAACCTCACTTGTCATTAGGGAAACACAAATCAAAACCACAAAGAAGTGTTATCTCATACACATTAGAGTAGCTGCTATCAGGAGAAAATGAACGCACGAACAAACAAACAAACAAAAAAAAACCCACAAAAAAACAATGACCAGAAAATAACAAATGTTGGTCAAGATGTAAGGGAACTGGAACCCTTGTGCACCACGGGTGTGAATGTAAAATGATGTAGCTGCTATGGAAAACAGTATGGCAGCTCCTCAAAAAATTAAAAATAGAGCTACCATATGATCAGCAATACCAGTTCAGGGTGTCTATCTGAAACCAAGTTCTTGAACAGATTTGTACATCCCTGATGATAGCAGCACTATTCACAATAGCCAAAAGGTGAAAGCAACCCAAACGTCCACCACAGATGCATGGATAAAGAAAGTGTGGAGTATACATACAATGGAATGTTATTCAGTCTTAAAAAGGAAGGAGATTGTGATGCATACTACCACACGGGTGAACCTTGAGAACATCATTCTAAATGAAATAAGCTAGTGAAAAAGACAAATACTGTATGATTTCACAAATATGAGGTATGAAGAGTAAACTCATTAGAAACAGAAAGTAAATGGTGGTTGCCAGGGGCTGGGGGCAAGAGGGAAGTGGGAGTTATTATTTAATGGGTATAGAGTTTCAGTTTCACAAGAGGAAAGAGTTCTGGAGATCGATTGCACAACAATGGGAATATACTTAACATTGTACACTTAAAAATGATTAAGATGGTAAATTTCATGCTATTTGTATTTCATCTCAAGCATACATTTAAAGATAATTTTAGATGTATAACTTAAACATGTATCTCTAATTTTTTTAAACAACTTTATGAGAGAGCTTTTTATTGGGCTCATTTTGTAGAGCAAAATCAGTTTTAGAAAGGCTAAGTCACTTGCCCAAGGTGATACATTTAGTCATGGGTGGGGATGGAATTTGAACCCATTTCCTGAGCCTAAAGTTCATGTTCTAAACTGTCACCCAACTTAGCTAACCAGGTCTTCAAAGAAATGAGCCAAACTACCTCTTGCTGGATTGGGTCACTGTGGTTGGAGAGATCACAGGGCACTAAGGTTGAGAGTGGAGTGTGGGTAGCAGTGGGGGTCAAGGATTCTGATGAAAGCCCTGTATCCCATGATTGGGTTAGTTCCTCTCCCCCCACCCCCAAATGAAAACTAAGTGTAAGCCTGGAATCAGGATAGCATTTTGGTTTCCTTTATTTCTATTCTATAAGTTTTCTATAGACAAGTTTCTAAGATAGCACCTTAAACCCAAGTAGAAATAGAGCTTAGAAATGTTTAGTAGAGTGGCTGCCTTAAAAGCTTGTTGGCAGGGCAGAATGGCAAGGAGTGTCAGTTCCTAAGATAAAGCCCCTGGTTACATCCTGGAGTTCAGGTGAAATCACAGATTGCTTTAGCCTAGATAAGGTAACTGGTGGATGGGTAATGAAGAGCACCTTTTTCCAGGGAAAGGAGGAAAAATGGTGACCAATGCCCCGACCAGACTATCCCAGGTGATTGGGGTGAGGGTGGGGGCTATGACCTGTTGAAGCTTCCAAGGACCTTTAGAGTGAAGTTAGTGTAATAATAAAGAAAGCGCTCCACATGGAATGGTCTAGCAGACTCATGCTGCTGCCATTGTGAGGACCGTGTGCTGGGCCAAAGGAGAGATACAGGCAGTGGATGGCAAGAAGAGACTTGGGGGTAGACTGAAGGGCTCCCTGCTTATATGGGACAAAACAGAGACAGAACTTCGGTCAATTGAAGGGATGTAACCCCTCCATAAGCTCAAAAAGAACCTAGTTCACACGGAGAGGGCTGACATGGGTCATGGTTGCACAAATTATAGCTTCATTCCCAGAAGGCCTAAAAGTCTCTAAAGGTTCTTTATGAACATGAACTTGAGCATATAAAAAGGGCTGGGAAAGGATTCTGGGTATTTTGATAATGCAGCTTCTCGACCCAATGTGATAATTTTTAATAAGAAAAGCCTGGGCAAACTATCGTGCCCCTTAGCCCGTGAGCTGTTTTCCTCACAATTACTTTTTCTGAAAGCAATATAACCAATGCAAAAAAGAGCACTAGATTCCACGATGGTCTGGAATGAATGTTTTAAGGAGACAAGGAATATCATTTGAGTGGATTTGTTCCACGAAAGACCACATAGACTGCGTGGAACTGTCTGTTGAGGCTCTCAGGCCAAACTGAAAGTTGCTCATTCCCTTATGAATAGATCAATGACGACCCCCAAATTCGTGGTAGGCTTGTTAGAAAAAACCCAGTACATGTGAATGTTTCCAATTCAGAGAATTCTAAGACACATGGGGTGGGGGAGGGCCTCTTTTCAAACCTGGGGTTATTTGAAGTCATGAAACCCACCACTGAAAGTCATTACATATCCACACATAGACAGATAATTAATTGTACCACGATGATCTCTTCCACCTCAGACTTTTGACTGAGAGGAAAAACCCCACAGCGGGTCTCCAAGCTGAAATTTGCGGAGTCATGAATTCTCATCCTTCCTGACCTGGGTGGTAGGACAACGCTGAGGAGGGAGGCGGGGAGGAGCTTCATTTATGTCTGGAACACTGAGGCAGTTTTATTGTACCTCACCAGGCACTTGTGGGAAGCATTGCCTCCTCTGGGAGACCGGGCACTGAGGCTGTGCTGGAGAAAACAGTTACAGGGGAATGATGGAAGGCATCATAGCTCTCAGAAATGAAGGGACGGAACACATTTTGGCAAGGAAAGAACGGCTTTCTTTAGCAAGTTCCTGTATAACTGGGTTTTACAATTAATTTTCTTTCCCATATCCACTTTAGCTTCTCTTGAATTCAGAGAAATAAACTCGATTTTGAAGCAATTCGTTAATGTTAGTCATGTACTCATTCTTCCTTTTCGTGCCTACTGAGTGTCTGGCAGGGTTCTCAGCCTGGGAGGCTCCCGGGGGGAGCAAACGGGGGAAAACAGCTTCCTCAAAGGTTCAGAGGACACGGCTATGGAACGGAAATGGAGATAAGTCCTCTCTGGGAAGACACCACTTTGTGTAAAGTGGGAGGTTAACCCAGACAGGGAATCTAGCAGGGGGAGGTCAGATAAGGCGCCCCCAGCAGAGTCATGAACTAGGCCAAAGGTTGGGTTTGGGGGTGGAGAAGTCCAGACTGAAGGAATCGCTCAATCAAAGGCCTTGTGGCTTATTTTAGGAACTGAAAGAAGGCCTGTGTGACAGGAACAAAGGGAGTGAGTGGGAGAGTGACCCAACATGAGGTTGGGGGCGTAAGGATTTTGATCCCTTCAGGAAGCCACTGTTAGGTTTTAAACAGGGGATGTAGTTTGGAGAGTATATTGGGGGGGGCAAGAGTGGATGATGAGAAATGATTTAGGCTTTAGTGTAGCAGAGATGATGATAGACTGCATGAGGGGGACATGCTGGAGGTTCTCTATTCCTCGCCAAGTTTTCTCTCTACCTTCTCCATCTTGTTTATGCCCTGGGAAGCTGAACTATGTGAGCCACATAAACAGGATCCTGTGCCCTGTGGCTTTTGGCTGACTTTGGCCAATGGGGAGCCCCTGTAAAGGCCTAGAGATTTGGAGGAGAATGAGGTCAGGGTATTTATTTTCCCAATTCCCTCCTTCCTAGGTTGCCTCTGGCTGGCTGTGTCCTTCATCAGAAGAGCATTTTCCTCTCAAATGTACCTTCTCTACATGTCTCTCTCTTTCCAGATTACTACTTCCTCTCTGGGTCCCTTCAGGCCTAGGGGTGGTGATAGCTTTGCTAGTTTTGCCAAGGATTTGTCTATTGTCCTTGGATGTCTTTCTTTTCTATTCCATGTGGCTTCTCTCTGCTCACCCCTTTGTAAATAATCCCCATCTCCAACAATCCCAGTTGGAGCATGTCATGTGTTTCGTGTTGGTACGCTCACCGACAGAGGTGGAGGCGGGATATGAGGGGAAATGAATAGATTAGAGATGTATTGAGGAGGTGAAATTAGCAGGATTGGTGATTGCAAAAAAGCATTACTTATAGACATAAAAATATTACAGTAATAGTGCTTGTATTTTTACCGCTAACAAAATAGATGCCGTGGAGTATTGGCTGAAAATTATATTTGCGTTCATGATCATTTACAGGAATTGTGATTTTCAAAAGCAGCAAGATTCCAATAGTGAAAGGGAAACAACAATGACGGGAAAAATATTTTTGGTAATTCCACTCCCCCCCTTCTCTTCTTCTGAATCTGCCTGTTTTTCTCTTCCATAAATCTGTTGTTGAATATCTTAACAGGAAAGCTGGTGATATAACGCTCGATTCAAACTCTAGGTGAAGACTTTCTCCAATTATCCTGCTTGGTTTTAGTTTTTTGTTTTTGTTTTGAGAGAGAGAGTGTGGGGTGGGAAGGTGCAGGGGGGGAAGAGAGAGAATCTCAAGCAGACCCCGTGCTGAATGGGGAGCCCGACGCAGGGCTCAATCTCACAACCCTGAGATCATGACCTGAACCAAAATCAAGAGTCAGACGCTTACTGACTGAACCACCCAGGTGCCCCCCCCTTTTTAATGTGTGTTCCCTGGTAACATACCATGGGCTTTGCTCCTAAACCTTTTACCATCATAGGGAAATACAAGAAAACCTGTTGAAAGGTCACTTGTGACCTGTGCAATTCAGAAGTGTCTAGGGTTGGCTCTGCCTTTAGTGGGATTGTACCTAAATCATACCAGAATAAATAAAACCTCCAGGTTTTAGGTTCTTCCTGAAGGACATGCCACAATCTTCTTTGATGAACGAAAATACCTAATGATGTGGCAGTCTGTGCCCCTTCCTGATTTCTGTGGGGATTAAGACTACCTCATCATTTTACTATGAATAAAAGATGCTCATTTACTTGAGAACTTGATCTTTCCAGAATTATCTGCCCGTTTCCTGAGTTACCCTCTGTAATAGTTTCCTATTGCTGCTGTAACAAATTACTGAAAACTTAGTGGCTTCAAACAACATACTTTTTTTCCCCCCTCTTACAATTTTGGAGGTCAGAAGTCCTAAATGGAGTTGGCAGGACTGGGTTCCTTCCGGAGGCTTTAAGAGCGAATCTGTTTCCTCGCCATTCTAACTTCTAGAGGTCATTTACCTTCTTTGGCTCACCGCCGCACCAGCCATCTCCAAAGGCAGCACTGTAGCATCTTCCCCCCGTCTCTCTGTCTCTCGCTCTCTCTTTTTCTCTCTCTGGGTCCATCAGGATAATCACCGCATCTCAAAATCCTTAACATAATCACATCTGCAAGGTCCCTTTGCCATATAAGGTCACACATTCACAGGTTCCTGGGCTTTGGACATGGACATCTTGGTGGGGGACATTATTCAGCCCACCACCTCTTCATTCTTATTGGTCTACTCCAAACACACCTCCTCTTTCCCAACCTCACTCTATTTGTTCCTCTTGCTTAAGTGTTCTGCTGCTACCTCTCTGCACATCAAAATCATCTTCCAATTCATTCTTAACTGAACAAATGTTTTTCTGAGTCTTGCGCTAGACTTGGAGATAAGTGGTGAACAGGATACTGCTAAGATGTCACTTCCCTCTGAAACCTCCCCCCCCATGCTTACACTTTGGTAAGGGAGGCCCTGGGAGGCAGAGTTGAACTCTGGCGTTTTGTTTGGTTTTTTAAGATTTATTTATTTATTTGAGAGAGAGAAAGAGAGAGAGAGAATAAAGGGGGAGGGGCAGAGGGAGAGAGAAACAGACTCCCCGCTGAGCTGGGAGCCCAAGGCGGGGCTCGATCTCAGGACCCCAAGATCATGACCTGAGCTGAAGGCAGACACTTAATTGACTGAGCCACCCAGGTGCCCTGAGCTCTGGGTTTTTACTGGGTATTTGGAGTTGTGTTGAGAACACACATCTTTTAAGTTCTTATTGCCCTATTAATTTCTCACATTTTTCCCCTCTGAAGGCCTTTTCAGCGTTCTAGTGGGTCTCTGCTATACCTTCTCCACATCCTTAGTTTGGGAATCTGGTACAAGACACACTTCTCTAGAAATTTTTTAAATGTTGCAGGAAATAATCAGAGAGAGATTAATCAAAGACTTTATTGATAATATCTTTGCAATCACAGAATGGGCACACAGAGGGAATATTTCTGGGTGATTTTTCTTATACTTTAGGTACTTACCGAATACTCCACAATGAACATGTAGTTTTCTAATTAAATAAACATACAAGATAAAAAGTCAAACTGTTTCCGGTTTTCAGGTCTTAAAATTCAAATGCCATAGTAACAATTAATACTATATTTTGCATAGACTCAGGAAACAAACCTACTTCTTAATTTAAGCAATTGTTTGTAATCAGGACTGACTTCATACTTTGTGAGGCCCAGTGTAAAATGAAAACATAGGTCCCTTGTTCTAAAATTATTAAGGACTGGGGCACCTGGGCCACTCACTTGGTTAAGGGTCTGCCTTCGGCTCAGGTCATGATCTCGGGGTCCCCTTGTTGGGCTCCCTGCTCAGCGGAGAGTCTGCTTCTCCCTCTCCCTCTCTCTCTGCCCACCTCCCCCCACCCCGTGCTCTTTCTCTCTCAAATAAATAAATAAAATATTTAAAAAAATAGCAAAATTATTAAGGATTCCACAATAGCAACAACAGCAGAGCATTACATGAAGTGTGAGGTCTCTTCTAAGCACAAGGTCCTGTGTGAGTGCGGAGCTGGAATGCCCAGGAAGCTGGTCCTGTTTGTCATCATTGTCACACATAGACACAATGGCCTTTTCCTCACATTAGGCAAAAATCTGAAAACCGGAACTGGTTTCTGCAAATTTTGGTGATAAGAAACAAGCTTTATGGGTGGTAATAACCACCATTGCCACTGTTTGTTGTTTTCTTCTTTTTTGTACAATTTTTTTTAAAGATTCCATTTATTTATGTGACAGAGAGACAGCCAGCGAGAGAGGAAACACAGCAGGGGAGTGGGAGAGGAAGAAGCAGGCTCCCAGCAGAGAAGCCCGATGTGGGACTCGATCCTGGAACGCCAGGATCACGCCCTGAGCCAAAGGCAGACGCTTAACGACTGCGCTACCCAGGTGCCCCTTTTTTGTACAATTTTGATAGTAATTATTAGTTTGACTGTGTCTACCTGAGATCAAAATTCATTTAAAAATGTGAACCATTCAGTCAGTTGCCTAGATCTGTCCGCAAAGCTAGATATCATACAGTATGCAACAAACAAATGGAAGCCCAACCTTTGATGACTAGGCACGACCTCAGTGTGTGGCCTCCAGAATCCCTCACCCTACCAAGCCTGAACTCAGCCAACTGGACTACTCAACTGACAAACCATTTGACTCTGGCCATTGAGTTAGTGGTGAAAATATGGCGCCCCCAAGACTACTGAAGTTTCTTCTTGGCTTTGCATTTAAATTACCTCAAATAGCTTATTTCATCCTGCTGCGGAAGGGAAATAATTAAATTCTAAGTCCCAATCCAGAGAGGTACCAAATGAAGTCAACACTTGGAGAGCCTCAGATAAAATATGCTCTGAAAATGCAAATCTCCCTTCACTTCTTCAGCCCTTTACCCCTATTTAGCCGAAGGGTGACCTCTTTCTAGGAGACTTTTTTGATTCCCTCCCTGGCCCAATCCCTGCTCGGTGCTTCTGCACCAACCTGCACAGTAATTAGTCTCTTGTAGATTTTCCCATCCTGTGATAAATGATATTTGGATATGTTCTTCCCACCACGCTGTGGAAGACACAGAGGTGCCCTGCCCATATCTGCTTTCAAGGAAGGACCTGCGGCCCAGAGTCAGGAAGTGTGGTCAACCCCTTCAGGGACAACCGACAGCCCCCCAGCCTAGGTCATGCCTCTTCCTGGGCAGCCCACACTCAATGAATGAGCAAGCTGGGGGTACAGAGTCCCAGCCAGTTCAGCCACATACAGGAAAACTCTGATGGGTACAATTCTCGCTCCAGAGCCCCCTGCCAGGTGGAGGGAGACTATCGGGCTTGCATTGTAGTTCAACTTCTCTCCTCGCCCAGTCCTGCACCCTTCACAGGTGTTGATCCCTCATCACCATCATGTACCCCCAAGTCCATCTCACTGTGTGCTTTTAGACAATCAATCTATGACATGGACTACACCTTTGTACTCACGAATCTTAGCCCATTGCCACCCAATCCATGCTGTCTGAACTCAACGGTTTGCTATAGCCTTAAGAACTACAGTATTATTCTCACTTTTCTCTCTCCTTTTCACAGAGAAGCATATGATGAAAATCACTGTGAAGCTCTCTAACATTGTTAAACATACTACCAATAAAGAAAAATGTA
This sequence comes from Ailuropoda melanoleuca, assembly GCF_002007445.2. Classification (NCBI taxonomy): domain Eukaryota; kingdom Metazoa; phylum Chordata; class Mammalia; order Carnivora; family Ursidae; genus Ailuropoda; species Ailuropoda melanoleuca. The sequence goes on from NC_048238.1 coordinate 36,028,151, forward strand.
ATAAAGTGGTGCTGAAATATCTTTAAACAAATTATTCAGCCAATATAATCTTTATGTGCTATCTGAATAATTTTTTAACATGATAACATCAGTGTTTTAATATAGTATCAGACTTTGCCAGTCTCTTTATAGACTCTTAAAGTGGTTCCTTTGTTTAAGCCTTGGGAAGACGTTTATTTGTTGGTAGAAATGAAGGCAATCCCCAAAGTGCTTTTTAATATGAAGAATGCGGCGTTGATTCTTAGTTATGGGTTTTCCTTATAATGCATTTTTGTTTGTTTGTTTTCGAACAAGATGCTTGGGAAGAGAAATCAGGTTGGGGGAACTGAAAGAAGCAATGAAGAGAAGAAATAAACATGTTGCTAGCAATATCAAGAGGCTGTGAGTGACGTTAAAGCTGCTAAGTCAGTTCCCACTGCAATCAAGATCGGGAATAAAATTGGAGGAAAAAATCAAAAGAAAACAAAACAAGTGCCAAACAACATCCCTGCTACTACCATCCTCCCGAAGAACACCCCCCTCACCAAGGCACAGAAGAATTACCTATCCAATAATCTAACATCATGCCAAGCGCAGCAGCTTTGATCTCCAATGAATAGGCATTACATTAATCTAAATGCAATGGATTTTGCAGCGCAAAACATGCCAGAACTTGAGGGAGAGAGGCATTCAAATGCAGAAGGACGAGAAGCAGCAAATTGAGGTAAGAATTTCTGAGGACACAAGAGGGTTTGATATAGAAGTCATCCATTTGAAAAAGAAGTTTAGGGGGCACCTGGGTGGCTCCGTCGGTTAAGTGTCCAACTCTTGATTTTGGTTCAGCTCATGATCTCCTGGGTTGTGAGATCCAGCCCCGTGTGGGGCTCAATGCTCAGTGGGGGGTCTGCTTGAAGGTTCTCTCTCTCCCTCTCCCTCTGCCCCTCCCCTTACTCTTGCGCATGCTCTCTCTTGCTCTAAAATCAATCCTTTTTTTTTTTTTAAAGAAGATTATCAGTTTGTAAAAGTGTATCCATGGTGTCTTCTGAAAATGGTGGGAAATTTGGTTAAAGGAGGTGTTATAATTTTCAAATCCTTTTCAAGTGTTTATCGTAAATAGTGCTTCAGTCAAACTATAGAGGCAGTAAAAAGATCAATGGTTGGTGGGGAGGATGGAACAAAAGTATGAATAGGGGGATCACAGGGGGTGTTGAGGGCACAGAAATTGTCCCATATGGTACTGTAACAGTGGATACACGACATCACGCATTTGGCAAAACCCATGGCACCGTGCGGCACAAAGAGTGAGCCCTAATGTAAACCATGGACTTTAGTAAATAATAAGGTACCAATACAGGTTTGTCAACCGTAACAAAGGTACCACACTCAGGTCAGATATTAACAATAGAGAGCCTGAGGGGTGGGAGGTTGAGAGAGGGAGTATATAGCACTCTCTGTACTTTCTGCTCCATTTTCCTCTAAACTGAAAACTTCTCTAAAAATTAAAATCTATTAATTAAAAAACCCTATTTGTGTCTATGTTAATGACTGCTTAGATTGAGATGAGCACATTTGGGTTTTGTCTGCCACGAGCTCCTTTTCCATACTTTGGCTGGTACCAGGTCCCTTTTCCCATCCCAGTAAGTGGATAAATGACCCAGGTCTGACCACTCTTCTTTGGCCACAGGAACTAGTCCAGAGCTTATGAGTCAAAGTTGTAGCCCCCAGAGACCGCCCCTGGGAGAGAGCTCCCTTTCTATCTGATGTCACGGGTGCCTGAAGAATGTCTCAGAATGAACCAGGAATGATGGGTGGACAGAGGATGTCCAAAGTCCCTGGATCCAGTCACCCAAGGCCAGCTTATCTATATTCTTTGTTTGATCTCATGACCCAACACAAGCTATTTTCTGCTTTAGCGTTTTGCGTTAACTTTCTGTTCATTGCAATCAAGAGCAAAACAGTTTGCTTTTTTCCATTTTGAGCAAGTAACCATTTATTGGGGACTTATTATGTGCCAAGAAATTACTATATAGTCTCATATGATTTTCCCAGGGAGTGTATGAGGCAGCTCCATTGTGTATGTGATGGAATGGGGGCTCCCAGAGATTAACTTGTTCAACTTTGCACACTAATAAGAGGCAGGATTTGAACCCAGATCCAACTCAATCCAAAGCCCATGCTGGTAACCAAGGTACAAAACATGTACAGTGTACCTTTCCTGTCTACTGAAGCACAGCCTGGGCTACACCCAGTAGGATCACTTTTGGAACCATAAGCTTTGTCCTCAATCTGCATTCAAACCTCTGCCCTAATACTTACTGTTAGGTTTAACCATATGAGTTTGTGGATATTTGACCATTGGTGATCTGTAGAAAGGGCATCTTCATCTAGTTCAACCTAGTAGCCTATGGCCTGGTGTGCATTACCTAACCTTTTAAGAGTTTTGGTTTCTTAACCTATTAAATGGGGATGCAGTCTCAGCAGACCCTGAGGTGAGCATTTGGTTAACAGGCTCTCACACGAGGATTTAGGTGCAACGATTTCCTTTGGGAAGATTCTACAGGAAGTCCCAGTGAAGGAGAGATAAGGAAAGGAGAAAGCCAGTGAAGGGAGTGTTGATGAGCAGGTTACTGCCCTGGGCAAGGGCTCAGTCCTCTAGGAGAGCTTCTGAGAGACTGTGTAGAACACGGCTTGGAAACGTTCCCCCCGAGAGCCGAGGAAGCTGGGGTATTTACCCACCAGGTCCTGGCGTTCATTGCATGAGGATCATTCCTGGGCACTTCCAGCTTTCATGCGGCTCAAGTAGGCTCCTGCACTTAGATCGAAGAGAGGCAAGAAGCATGGCCTATAGTGGAATTTACCATAGGGGACCTCTGGGGTGGGTCGTGGGATATGAATAGGGCACTGACAGCGAGTCCCACAGAGGGTGTTAGCACTCACTTTATGGAATTTTTGGTAAGGGTGAAATATATGTCATATGTAGTTGACAAAATAGCCAATCAATTTCGTTGGAGGGTAAGGGCCAGATTAAATTAAAAGACTCTATGATGTCTCATTGATTTGGAAACTCAGGTGTTTGATTTCTAGGTTTTTTTTTCTTAATCTATCCAAATAAATATGCCTGCATTGTAAATATCTGACCTCCCCTTCATTTGACACATACGGAATCATACTGGGCATACTGTTTTAGACTCTTGCACATTTTCTCTGTCAGCCCATATAGATATACCTTATTCTTTTTAACGCCCGCATGGTATGCTCCACGGTCCCCTGTATGGATTTACTACAGTTTCTTTAACCTTTGTGTGTTTAATGGGTGGTTAACTTACTTTCCGTTTTTTCAGTATTATAAAGAGGGCTGCCATGGACATCTTATACGAATATCGCTGTACCATATGAGAGTGCGCTTAACATAAATTCCTATTAGTGTGGTTGTTGAGTCCCCAGACATGTGCCTTCAAAGTGTTGATAAATATTGACAAATCAGTTTCTGAGAAGCTTGCTCCTACTTACACACTAGCAGTGTGCAAATTGCTATTTCCTCACACCGTTAGCCATCCTGCTTAGGGTTGTTTCAGATGCTGTTTGGGGGAGGTTAGCACATCTGGAAACAGTTTCAAAATTGTGCAATGAGCTTCTGCAGTAATCATAATGGCTGGAGTGAATCCTTTGTTGATTCATTCAACCAGTATGTTTTAGGAGCTACCATGTGACAGCACTGTGCGAAGAGCTGGGCGTTAAGGTCAGCAGTGACATGGATAAGGATTCAGACATACAGTTGTAGTCACCACATCGGTGGAAACCTGCAGCGTATAATGGAGGGGGTAGCGGCTGCTTGCTGGTGGTGCCCTGCGCAAATCCTTTCACGCTTACCACTAGCACACAGGCCGGAAAGTTTTCTCTGTCCTCCAGAGTCCCCCACATCCACACGGTAGGTCAGAAGTGCCGAGAAATTAATGCTCCCCTGGGAGTATTGCTCAGCCAATAAATGACAGGAATTGGTGTATAAATACTCCAGCTCCCTAGGCCCTTGGGTGGAATAACTCTAAGTGTGTGTGCTCCATTGGCTTCCAGAGTTCCCCAGTGGACTGGAGTTCAGGTCGCCCACAGCGAAAACAGACAGCTTTGTTGGCTTCTTTCCCTTCTCTGTCTCACCTCTCCACCCTGCTACGGAGTGTCTCATTCAACCTCCAAATGAAGTACTTATACTTTAGTCCTTGTTTCAGGTTCTGCTTCTGGAGGAGCCCAAATTCAGGCCTATGCCTGACCTACATTTTACTTTGATAAATTATCCTGTAAGGCTCGCTCCCATATGTAGCTTTCATGAGCTCTGTAATTTACGAGCCAACCAACAAGGGTCAGGGGAGTTGAGTCAAATCCTGAGAGTTTACTTACAAAATATCTCTCAAATCCAGAGAGTTCGTAATAAGCAGTGGGGATTTTAGTCTCAGATGATTAAAGGAAGCTCTTCAAACCCCTCACAACATGACAGCTGCCTCTACCCTTTGTCCTCTGGGATTTAAAAATATGCAACAATTGGCACACTTGGGCTCTGGTTTTAAATCTCTGCCACCTTCTACGGCCTTACCTGACTGCTGTGTTTACAGACCTCAGGGTCTCTTTGCTTTTGCCTCATTTTGTCCCAGCAACGTGAGCGCAAATACAGAGGGTTGGCTTGGATTCCCCAAACTAAAACCCATTCAATAAGCAGTCAGTGACCAAACTGAAAAGGTTTCTTTGTCTCCAGTGGGTTGATTAAACATGAAATTCCATAAAGCTACCACTGGCCTGTGAACCGGGAAGGTACAATACATGGTGTTAACTCGTTTGGGCAAAACCACGCAGGTGCGATTCCGAGTCACAGCTTTTAGATAAGGGTGCTGCAGGAAGATAATTTCATCCTAAAGCTCAAATGCCAATTAGGGTTTTTCTTTCAGATTTTAATCACTTAAATCTTCCACCCTGAGGGCTGTGAGGGAAAAGGAGGGACAAAAATAAAGGGCGCATTTCAGAAATTGAATTCTTTAGTAACAGTGTGGGTGGAAAGGACGTACACAATTTCAGGGACAAACGGAGACCTGAGCCATTGTTGTCATAGCACCTCCGGGGGAATTTTTTACTTGCAGATGCAGAATAAGTGAAAAAGAGCGACCTTTTCAGGGAAACGCTAAGGGAGCGTACTTTTAGCAGTTTGTCCTGCCGGTAAGACGCGAAACTACCCACGGTCCATGAGGGTCTATAGGGTGGTCTGTCCTGACGCAAAATGGAAAGGCAGGCTTATGAGGACAGCATAGTCATCATAGGACAAGTAGCTTACTTTCTAGACAGCCTGGGTACACAGACCATAATCCACCTATATTTCAATTTCACAGTTTCTTGGCTCTGAAAGGAGGCAATGATACTTTTAAGGACAGAGAAAATAGGAGAAAGGGAAGTATGCTATCTGACCTGCTGGGCCTCTGCTTTTTCTAAGTATACAGTTTTCCCCCCAGCTGGCCTCCCCCTCTGCCCAGTGATACTAAATACTGCCCAGGCCTCCTCAGAGGAGCGGGGCTCAAGGAGAGTGCTATCTGGAGAAGTTTCTGGGTGCAAAGCCTGGAAGCCTTTATTTTTTATTTTATTTATTTTTAAGGATTTTATTTATTTATTTGAGAGAAAGAGAGAGAGCACGAAGTGGGGGGGGGAGAGGCAGAGGGAGAGGGAGAGGGAGAATCAGGCTCCCCGCTGAGCAGGGAGCTCAATACGGGGCTCGATCCCAGGACCCCGTGATCATGACCTGAGCCGAAGGCGGATGCTTAACCGATTAAGTCACCCAGGCGCCCCTCCTGGAAGCTTTTAATGCAGGATCCGGAAGCCCTAAGCTTTGAAAACCTTTATGTCGAAGGTCTGAGGATAAGCTTGGTTTTCTTTGGCACCTGACAGATTCTGTCTGTGTGGGGCACAGTGACTGATGTGCCTAGGTTCCCTCTCTGTCCCGTGCTCTGCCACCGTGTTGGTGATAGCCTCCACACCCAACTCCCAACTCGGCTCCCCAGGTTTGTAGTTGCTTTGGGAAAACAGAAGAGGGTTGTTTATTATGTTCTGGTTAACAGTATAAAGGTATCAGTTCTGTAAAAAATGGTAAGGTTCGGGATAGTAAACTGAATTTGTGCCACCTGCCTGGCAGGAGCCAAAAGTAGTCACTCTTTTCAGTGAAGTGATTTTCTTACATTCCTGCTCCTCGTTCCATCAGACTTCTTACACTGCTTTATTGTTTACTTAAATTCTAGATGTTCTCTGCCTCATCCTCCTTTTAGTGGCTTCTACTCACTTTTATTTTTTCCTTGCTGTTACCTTTTTGGACTTAATAGGCAATGACATAAATATAAATATTGGCTCCTCAGGCAAAAATTTCAGAAATAACTCCATGTCCCTTGCCAAATAAACAGATTTCTATATGCAAATATTTTCTATGTCTCTCGAGCCTGTTTCCCCCCTTCCCTTTGCATTCTTTTATCATACCAGTAGACCACCTACTTGTAGATACAGTAGTCCCCCGCTTATCCATGGGGGATACTTCCAAGACCCCCAGTGGATGCCTGAAATGGCAGGTAACACTGAACCTTACATATACTGTCTTTTTCTATATGCACACACCTATGATAGCTTAATTTATAAATTAGGCGCAGTAAGAGATTAATGACAACAACAAATAATAGAACAATTATAACAATACACTGCAGTAAAAGTTGTGTGAATGTGGTCTCTCTCTTTCTCGAAAAATATCTTATTTTACTGTACTCACCCTTCTTGGGATGCTATGAGATGATAAAATACCTATGTGATGAGATAAAGTGAGGGGAACGACGTAAGCATTGTGACGTTGGCTACTACTGACTTTCTGGCCATTCATCAACTGTACTGCAGTTGACTACGGGTGACTGAGATCAAGAACAGGAAAACCGCAGGTAAGGGGGTACTACCATACATACTGAATATACTACACAGTTCTATTCAACCCTTATTCTCAGCCACCCAGTTCCCCTGCCTGAAAGTGGCTCATGTTACCAGTTTTCGTGTGTGTGTATATTTTCAGGGATTTTTGTGCATATACAAGTTACATGCACTCACACATAGACACAAGCCTATACATTATATGCATACAGACACACACACATACACACACACATGTGTGTATATATATATATATATACACACACACACACAGACTCACATCTGTACTTCCTTTCCCCTTTCCCACCAACATGGCGACATACCACGCACACTGGACTGCATCTCGCTTTTCTCGCTTCACAAAATAGTGAAATAATCCCCATTGTCATGCGTAAAGATTCTCCTCACTCTTTTCTATGGTTGCATAACATTCTATTGTATGGCCGTGTCATGGTTTATTGAACAAGCCCCCTTATGGATGAACAATTGGAATGTTCCCATTCTTTCCTATTATAAACGGTTCTGGAAAGCACAACTTGGTACATGCTTCATTTTCCCCCAAGCAAATATATCTGTAGGATATGTTCTTAGAAGTGGGATTGCCAAGCTCAGGGTCATGAGCTTTTGTACTTCTGATAGCTGGGGTCAAACTGTCCTTCACAAACTCAGCCCGATGTGTTGATCTTCTATATGCCCCCCCCCCCGCCGAGCACTACCCCTATATTTGCGTCATACTTGCACATCTGTCAGCTTTTGACTCACTTGCCACATTCAGGGACTCTCTTACATCAGAACATCTAGTCTTCTTTTTGTCAAGCGCACATGACATGAAGTGTTTTTGTCTTATTCTCAATAGCTTTTTAAAAAAGAAAACGAAAAAGTGAAACTGGAATCAAAAGACGTAGGGGCAAGTTTTGGTTATATTTCGTACCTGCCTTGCAATGTTGTGCAAATGACTCATCTACTCTGGGCCTAGTTGTTCCATCCAAAAACTGGGATAAGTCTACCACCTCAAATGTTTTGTGAAAATGAAGAGAGATGATGTGTAAGAAGCATCTGTATTTTCCTGACACAACATTAGGAATCCTGTAATTGATGGTTCCTTCCCTTCTTTGTTCTATTCCCATTTGGGTTTCCTTGTTATTATTTTTTTTACTAGCAGATTTTATTATTACAAACTAAAAATAATAAATTGGTTGGTTGAAACTGACCAAAACCAAACAATGAAACTTAGCATTACTGAGCATGTCTTTAAAAGAAATCCAGGGGCGCCTGGGTGGCTCAGTTGTTAAGCGTCTGCCTTCGGCTCAGGGCGTGATCCTGGAGTTCTGGGATTGAGCCCCACATCAGGCTCTTCTGCTGGGAGCCTGCTTCTTCCTCTCCCACTCCTCCTGCTTGTGTTTCCTCTCTCGCTGGCTGTCTCTCTCTCTGTCAAATAAATAAAATAAAAACTTAAAAAAAAGTAAAAGAAATCCAGTCCCAGGACATCTAATTGCTAAGCCTTTGATACAAATTGCAATATTGTATAATTAGCACCAACAGTCAACCAAAGAGCAAGAGAACAATAGAGGAGCCACCCTCTTGGTTCCTTATTATTTTAAAAAAGAAAAGGGCATAAAGTTTCTGAGAGTGTGAAATTATAAACTATGTGGAAATGTTTTGCAAACTATATGTGGTAGGCACAATTCTAAGAGGACCCCCAATGACTCATACCCTTATATAATCTCCTTCCCTTGAATGTGGGAGAGACCTATAAATATGACAGGATATTGTTCCCATGATTAATTATGTTATATGGCACAGTTGACTTTAAGAAAGGGAGATTACCCTCAGTGGAGCTGACCTCAGTGAGCCCTTTAGAAGCAGAGAGTTTTCTCTGGCTAGTCATGGAAGAGAAAGGCGGAGTGACACCAGCTGGCCCCGAAGAAAGCAAACATCCATTGTGAACCACCTTTGGAAGCCACATGGCAAAGAACTAGGGTCAGCCTCCAAAAGCTGAGAACAGTCCCCACGCAACGGCAAGCAGGTTAATGAAAATCAAAGTCCTACAACCCCAAGGAACTGAATTCTGCCAACAACTCGTGAGCCTAGAAGAGCACCCCCAGGCCTGGATGAAAACCCCAGACACAACTGACACCTTGATGTCATCCCAGTGAGATTCTGAGCAGGAACTTGGGGCACACTGTGCCCAGACTCTAACCTACAGAACCGTGAGATAATGCATTCGGGTTGTTGTAAGCCACAAACCTCGTGACAGCTTTATTACGCAGCACTGGAAAATGAACATGCTACATAGATCCTTTGTCCAGTGAGATAAACCAGTGATGAGATCGTACAGAGGCCGCAGAGACGAAAAACTAGTATCTCTCTCTTGTAACACTACACTAGCATGATTTAATTTGTGTTTCAGTTGTTTCAATGCTTCTCTTCTTTCTGGAAGCCAGTTTCCCCAAGCAGAAGAGTGTACATGGCACCTTAATATTCCTGTTACATTTCAAGGGCCTTAAATTCACAGAATGCCCATTGCTTGCTTCTAAGAAAGTGTTGTTTTCTTTTCTTAAGACAAGTTTTGATTAATTTGTGAGTACCTGAACCATGTTATGTTTTGAATGACAAAATCTAACTTTAATGTGAGTTTTGGTCAGTTTCCTTCAATAGATGGAAGTAATAACTTGGAAATGGTGGCACTAACGCTCTCTCAGGCAAGGATTAGACTGAGGATTCCATGTTCTGATTTGGCTAGTTTTCATTATCTGCTCTCTTTGCCTACATTTGGTGCATTTTGAATCTCTTATAAGGATAATTGTTCGTTCTAAGTAAGATGAGCAGCTAGTAGTGGGTTTCGTAAAGAGAAAGCCATTAGGTGACTTGACTTGAACTGATACCAGTGGTGTCCATAAGAACAAAATTATGAATCAGGGGAACATGTAGAAGCTTAATTTGAAAGTTTATGAAGGGTATAAGACCAGCTATTATATGGTAACAATTATCCAAGAGATAAAACTGATAGATGCTATAAATGTTTTAAGTGTGCTGGCTAAGACTTCTTAACTTTTCATATTATTGCCTTAGTCCAGCTTTTTAAAACCCTGAAAATTAAAACAATTATTATTCATTAAAAGTATATCTAATAAGGGGCGCCTGGGTGGCTCAGATGGTTAAGCGTCTGCCTTCGGATCAGGTCATGATCCCAGGGTCCTGGGATCGAGCCTCATATGGGTCTCCCTGCTTGGTGGGAAGCCTGCTTCTCCCTCTTCCTCTGCTGCTGCCCCTGCTTGTCAAATAAATAAATAAAATCTTAAAATATATATATATATATATATAATTAGAAAGATATAATGGTCAAATAGAGCTTGTCTAATTTTGAAAATTGATGATGTTGTAAGACACAACATTTATTTGAAATTTTATATTTACATTTCTGCATTCTGATTCCACATGGTCACATGGAATTTTATGTGCTGAGCTATTTGTACACCTTAAAAAGGAGTTTGGTGTCCATGTGTCCATGGATAATATCTATCTCTCATATAGAGTCCAATAAGGGGCAGCAAATTTCTAGATGGCGTTTTTGCTTTTGGTTGTTAACCTGAATAGATTAATGGATTAGGAGCTACTAATATGGTGATAAATGGTGCTTATGTTTATTGTTTTTTATTCTAAAGCTTTTGGTTGTTTAAAAATTCATTCAATTTTTTAAATTTGAGTATGGTTGGCACACAATGTTACACGAGTTTCAGGGGCACAGCATAGTGATTCAACTCTTTTATACATTATGTTATGCTCACCGCAAGTATAACTACCATGTGTCACCATATAGCGCTATTACGATACCATTGACTATATGCTCTATGCCGGACCTTTCGTCGTCGTGATTTACTCATTCCATAACAGGAAACCTGGACCTCCCCTTTCCCTTCACCCATTTTGCCCATTCCCCCTCCCCTCTGAAAACCACCAGTTTGTTCTCTGTATTTATAGGGCTCATTCTGCTTTAAAAATTTATTCGAGGGGTGCCTGGGTGGCACAGCGGTTAAGCGTCTGCCTTCGGCTCAGGGCATGATCCCGGCATTATGGGATCGAGCCCCACATCAGGCTCCTCTGCTATGAGCCTGCTTCTTCCTCTCCCACTCCCCCTGCTTGTGTTCCCTCTCTCGCTGGCTGTCTCTATCTCTGTCGAATAAATAAATAAAATCTTTAAAAAAAAATAAAAAAATAAAGAATAAAAATTTATTCGTGATGGTTTAACTTTCCTAAATAAGGACATGGAAGTGTCAGTGCAAAGGCAACCAGCTCCTAGAGTGGTCTATTAGACAATGTCTAGTTAAGAGGCTTCAGCTGCTGCCTACACACCTTGCTTTCCCCTTTGGAGCTCAAGGGATTGTACAATTAATCCTTCTAACATCCATTTACACTTGATTAAGAACAGGTGGAGGGATCTTCATTTCACAAATAAGACTCTTACCCATAAAGAGGTTAATGATTTGCTGACAAGCCAGCAGCAAAACTGGGCCGGCCGTCCTCATGACTGCCCTCCTGGCCCAGAATTCTCTGCTCTGCACCATCACGCGTCTGTCTTTAGACCCTCAGTGAGACTGGTTTTCATTGTAAACCACATGTTTGCTTTCGGAATGAAAATGGAGAGCTAGAGAAAGCAGGTCTTTGATCATACTGTTTTTGTCATATTCCTCAAGTAGTCGCTGATCGATGTTTTTACAAAATCATTTCTGTTTAGTACTTTGCCCCCCACCACCACTTAGCCCTGTATGTGTAGATGTTAGAAAGAAATGAAGTGGTCTATCATATTTTTATTTTTGACAAATGCCCTTGGAATGCTGTTATAATAACAATAGCCGATTTTAAAGTGAAGGACTAACATCAGATCACCCTCCCTATGGCATTAGCATAGCTGAATACCAAAGGAAAAAAATGTTTTATTCCGTGAGAATGTCACAGAGGCGAGCTTCCTTTGTAACCATGTAAGTAAGTCTGCTAAGACACTGAGAGTTTTTAGGTAGTCATGATCATAAAACAAGTCTTGGAATTTAGGGAAACATCAGAAAACCTCAGGCCCACATTATACAATCAGAGTAGCCCCACTGCGTTATAAAATTTAAAATGGGGGGAAATAATTGTAGGCCCCACTTTGAAGATATCAAACATGAAAATTTCACTCAAGCTGCCTCCTGTCTTTCTGGCTGGCAGCAGCACCACCAGAATCACAAACAACAGCAGGTAATTTTAGCAAAGTATGTCTCATCCAAAAGGAAAAAAGGTGAGTTGTACCAACAGACAAGAAAATCCAACAACGAAGCAACAATGAACAAATAAAATGGCATCACTTCTATAAAGAATATTTGAGAATTGTTACTGAATTTGGAAAAATGCAAATTAACTTTGCTGGGAAACATTGATTCAACCTACCAAAAACTCATAGTTGTTTCATGGGGTCAGGAAATGGAATGTTCTTATAAACCAACATTTTGATGAATAAAGGTTGCAGGGTATTACATAAAGATTTCTATGCAATTATGGGCCAGAAGATCAACTCTGCATCTAGCATAGCTGTGTGACTTTTGTTCATTCGTTTGACCTCGCTGAATTAGTTTTTTCACCTATAAAATGGGACGGTAGTGGGAGTAATACATATTCTTTCTATTTCACTGGGTTATTATGAGGAACAAATGTGTTTGCCAAGTATAAGGTTTTGTTAACCCCATACAAGGGGGGAGGTGTTCAGCGTTCAATTATTAGGTTAGAATACACAACACATGACACAAAAGCTAGCCTGTATATAAATACATCTTTGATAAAGCAATGGTGTGGTATTAATGAAACTTATTTCACAATTCCATGGGTGAAGAAATGAGCTTTCAATTTTTCTAAAATATCACTTCAGTCATTTTGGGGTTCCCCTTCTCCGAATGCCATCCTTTATGTCTGTGATCTTGCCTAGGACTAGTGTGTGTGTGTGTGTGTGTGTGTGTGTGTGTGTAAGTGTCCATGTGGTCCTCTGAGATTGGTCTACATGGAGACAGACACTGGCTCTGACCACGTGACATGCATACCTCTCTTAGGTCTTGCTCCCTCCCCAAGCTGTTGTTGAGAAGCAGGGTACAGGTCTTGCTAGTCTGAGGGAAGTCCTTTTCCTTACCTGTTTCTTCAAGAAACTCAATTGTAGACCTACAAACCTTCTCCAAGAGACCAGCTTTTAGAAAAAAGAACCAGGATGGTGTGCAGCCTTTTTCAACTTTTTGCCCTGCCACACACACCTTCCCTGAGAAACCGAGCTGGCTATTTGATTGAAGGTGGGTATGAGAAAGGAAAGAGAAATTCCAGATTACTAGTGCGAAATATCCCAGTCATTTGTTTATTCAACACATGGTTATTGAGCACCTGCTATATACTAGACCCTGTGGTCTGTCCTTGGCATAGAGCCATGAACAAGACAGGTACCGCCGCCACTCAGGTGCTTACATTCCAGAGGAGCCAGACATGAAAGCGTGACCGAAATGAGTATTTGCACAATTGCACTTGTGATAAGTGCTGTAAAGAATATGGAGAAGGAGGAGCCTGAGAGGCTTAGTCCGTTAAGCATCTGTCTCTTGATCAGGTCATGATCTTAGGGTCATGAGATCGAGCCCCGTGTCAGGTGTGGAGCCTGCTTAAGATTCTCCTTCTCCCTCTCCCTCTGCCCCACACCCCTACCCCCGCTCATGCATGCTGGTTCTCTGTCTCTAAAAAAAAAAAAACCCAAAAACAAAAAAACAAAAAACATGGAGAAGGTGTTAGAACAGGTATAAGGGGGAACCGATCTAATCTGGGGTCAGGGCAGGTTTCTTTGAGAAAACCATTTAAGCTGAGATCTGAAGGACAAGTAGCAATCCAGTTTGGGGGAGGAAGGGAACATTCAGGCAGAGGAAAGAATATGTCCAGATGGAAAGGTAATGGCCCATTGAGCCAGGCTGACATCACATACCATGATGCAGATGTGCAAAGAAATATATGACATTATTTTCTGTGATCAAATGCAGCTTTATATCAAGGAAACTGTCTAGCTAAAACAGGTAGTTTATTCTATCCCTTTCTAGTATGCTTGTTCCAATTTATTAATTTTCCCCCAATTCAATGACCACTATTTGTCATTATCCAATTCAAAAGTGTGCCAATTATTATTTGCCACTATCCAAGACTACTTCTGAAATTATTGCATTCCTGCACAACTCTCTGGGAGTTTCTAACCCTTCTATCCCCAGATTAGGAGCCCCAGGGCGGGCGTGGAGGGTGGGGGGAATCCTGGGCACTCCTATGCAAGCTTGTGTGTTACCTTTCCCTCTCTCTGTGGAATCATGAGTGGATGGGAGAAAGATAAGAGAACACGAGAGACCAGACAGGAAGCGAGGGCCGTGGTCCCGGTGAACAATGGTGGGAGTTGGATCAGAGGGATTGCAGTGATGATGAACAAAGTGGACAGACTTCAGACAAGAGAGGAGGGAGAATAAATAGGACTCAGGGATCGATTGGATATGTGCGTGAGGGGGGCATTTAGGGAGAAGATTGTGACTTCTAGGGTTTCAGATAGGTGGCTTGCTGCTTACTGAGATATGGAACATTGGAGGAAGAAGACTGGGGAGGTTTTCCTTTTGCGGGTGAGGGGGTGGGGAATGTATCATCAAAATGGCTTCCTTCTGGCAATGGTTGGCATCCTTCGAACTGAAGCCCAGCAATTAGTGGACTGTGGTGTTGGTTTAAGTCACGAGCAGATCCTGAGAATTCTCTCCCCATGCAACTTCCTCCTTAAGCTGTGCACTTGGGTGTGTGATTGGCATCTTACACTTGGCATTTCCCCATGGAGCGTCTGATCTTCTCTTTACACCTACTCCTCCCACGATGTCCTTCCTCTCAGGAAATGATAACTCTGTCCTTCCAGTTGCTCTCTCTATACCCCACACATGCAATCAATCAGTGGATTCTTTGGTTTCTACTTCTGCATCTATCCAGAATCTAATCCACTTACACCCCATCCCCATTTGAGCGTTTGATCATCTCTCATTTTTGTCATTTGTCTTCTGGACAGTGGCAGTAACCTCTCACCGGCCTGCCTGCTTCCATTCAAGCTTCTCTATGGTCTGTCTTCCACACAGCAGTCAGAGTGAACGTGTTCAAATGAGCCAGATCTTGTCACTGCTCTGCTCAAACTCCTCCACTCTTATCAAAGTTAAAGTCAAAGTCAAAGTCCAAATCTTTGGACTCCAAGGCCCTACACGATATGATTTTCATCTGTCTCTGGCCTCACGTTCTATCACTTTCCCCCTTGTACACTCCTACCAAGCCACCCCGGCCTCTGAACTTTCCCAACTATGCTAAGCACGCTTACCATCTCAGGGTCTTAGTAAATTCTATTCTTTCTGTTTGGAACGCTTCTCCTTTTTATATATGGCTCCTCCCGCTGCCCTCCCCAACACCGCGCGCAATACATGCCTCATGAGGGCAGGTTTTTCTTTCTCCCATGCTGTGTTTTCTGGGCCTAGCTTGGTACTTGACACTTGGAAGGGACTTCAGGGGCGTTTGCTTGTAACCAGTCCAGTTGCATCTCAGGTTTGGCCTTATGTTTGGAGGGATCAACACATTTGTCAGCAGGGAGGACTCGGGGCTTTGGAGGAGCTCCAGGGTTCAGAGTTTTTCAATTCCTTTGGCTCCTTCATAACATCCTCATTCCAATGACCAAGATTTGAGTCTTTTCCAATTAGGGTGTTCATTTATAACCTAAGGAACCCAGCACGGCCTAGAAGCCAGATAGTGCAGTTCACCCGGGCTCAGGGTGGTCTCCTCGTGTGGACCCCAGGACACCTAGACCTTTTACACGATGCATTGGTTGTGGCTTAACTCAGGAGTAGATTTTATGAGCCTTTTAAAATTCAAGTTCTTTTCCTGTTGAACAACTCCTCTTGAAAATAGAGGCAGTCTTGGTTCAGGGATGGCAGCAGCCAAAAGTGAAATTGTGTCGTGGCAGTTGAATCTTCAGCAAGGCCCACATGGAAATGGAGTTGGGAGGGCAATAGGTTTATTGGGGGTAAAGCATATGAGACACATAGGGGGGCTGAAATAGGATCGGGCAGGATTGAGCCTGCAGATTGAGATGCAGGTCCAGCAAAGTCTTATCAACCCAACCACAAGCTCTGGAGAAAAGTTGCTAGGAGAGGAGTCCCCGTGAGGCAGAAATGGCTGGTCTCTGGACTTCCGCCATGCCGAGATGCCTGAGAAGAGCTTGGTCTCAGTCTCAAAGCTGAGGTGGATCCTGAAAGCATGAGAGCTGGAGGCCGTCAGCCCATTGAGCTCCTGGGCCCTGAATGGCAAGTTTTTTCTTGACAGGAGATCTGAGAAGCACATCTTTGTGGCTGCCACACATACTCAAATGTTATTTTGACTAACCCTGTATCTCCAAGTGGGCCCATGGTGGCTTTGGGAGGTAGGAACATGGAAGGCAGGTTTACGTAATAGTTCACCACATCCGGGGGATGTCGGCCTCACCTTAATTGGCTGAGGAGTGATTGGTGGCCAGATTTCTTTTCTTTTCTTTCTTCTTTTTTCCCTCCCTTTGACTGGGGGAAGACAAGAACCAATAACTAACTGGCCTTTACCACTTTGCTTGAGATAGCAACCTCAAAATAGGAGCTTTTGAACATTAACCAAAGCCTTCATTTTTAGTGACAGCGAGATCCAGGGCTACAGGAGAGCACCAGTCTTGTTTACATATTCAAAAATATCTCTCACAACGAATGCAAATCAAATGCTTTAAAATTTTAAAGCATTCCCACTCGTGCTCACTTCAAACAACAAACTAACGCTAGCGGTTATTACATCATCTTTAAAAAAACACTCTTGTAATCAATTAAACTCATTACACCTGAATAATCATTACAATGATGTATAATTTAAATAATCTCTGCATGATGATTTATTTGTGACTGTCAGGCCTCTGAACGACTTTGCAGAGCATCACTCAGTAGAGTCTGAGAAAGTTTCCCTTTGAGGCTGGTTTAAACCCGAGGGAGTTTCCAGTATTGCCCTGCTGAAGCCAGGAAGAGCAGCCCATGAAAACTACTGGCATGCTTTGTTTTCCCTTATCTTCCTCCAGCTGGGCACTCTGGAAGGGATTTGTCTCTTTCTTGTTATTCTTTACTTAAGCCACCAGAGGCAACCAACTCACTCAGATATCCTTAGATTTGGCTACCTGGAAATCCTCCCCCCTTGACGGGTGTCCAGCCAGAGACCCTTGAGACAGCTGGCTGTAACTTAAGCAGTTGCTCTCCCACCCTGCATGGACTACCATTTTCCCATCCTGGGACTGGGGGCATCTCACTGATGCTACCATCACTCCACGTTTTCTCTCAAGATCTGCTGCATGCAACTTCACTCCTGTTTAGGCATGTTTGATAGCAAGAGTTCAAAATCTGCTCACCCTAGCTTGAAGTGAAGCAGGATTTACTGTAATGCGAAATGCTACAATCTCAGGGATACTCGAGGATAAGAACTGGATTCTGTCCAGGCCACAAAGGAATGGAAACGGGGATACCAGGCACTGTAGGGGGTCCCACCCACTGGCACGGGGCCACAGCATGACTTTTTCTCTTGGCGGCCTTCCCTGGTCCTATCTCTTGTGGCTTTTCTGCACCTCTGAACTTGAGCCCCTATATGGCTTTAGTTTGCCATGGCACCAACCCCTGCCCTGTCTCTACTTGATTTTATTTCCAAGATGCAGTCTCTTGGTGGCCCGATTTTTGAATTAAGTTTCATAGTGTTCCATTTCCAAATTCCCAGGAGAAAGTCAGGTGTACATCCCTGGTCCAAGCAACTGTGACTAGGATGAGGCTGTCATAACACTCCTATGGTGGGAGATGAAGCAGGGTTTCTACGAAGAGATTACGGGTGGCCAGGTAATGATGGGCATGTCAATTGAAAAATTGGTATGAAGTTTCTGGAACTCCAATAAAGATAAGGAAGGATAAGAATTTGCATAAATACTTAGAATAATTTTATTATCACGAGGTAGTATCACATAATGGTTAAGAGAATAGACTCTGGAGTCAGACTTACAATGTATGTGACTTTGGATATGTTATATAATTTTTCTGTATCTCAATTTTCTCATCAGGAGAATGGAGATAATGGGACCTCTCTTGTTGCCAATCAATACATGTAAAATACTTAAAATAGTGTGCTAAATAAGCATCAATAATCGTATTCTTTTTTAAATTTTTTATTATGATATGTTAGTCACCATACAGTACATCATAAGTTTTTGATGTAGTGTTCCATGATTCATTGTTCACGTATAACACCCAGTGCTCCAAGCAATACGTGCCCTCCTCAATACCCATCACCGGCCTATCCCAATACCCCACCCCCCTCCCCTCTGAAGCCCTCAGTTTGTTTCCCAGAGTCCATAGTCTCTCGTGGTTCATTCCCCCTTCTGTTTACCCCCCTTCATTCTTCCCTTCCTTCTCCTACTGATCTCCCTGCTATTCCTTATGTTCCACAAATGAGTGAAACCATATGATAATTGTCTTTCTCTGCTTGACTTATTTCACTTAGCACAATCTCCTCCAGTCCCGTCCATGTTGCTGCAACTGTTGGGTAATCGTTCTTTCTGATGGCTGAGTAATATTCTATTGTATATATGGACCACTTCTTGATCCATTCATCTGTTGAAGGGCATCTCGGCTCCTTCTTAACTATATTCTTCTTAGAGTTCTCTACTGACTAGCAATATAAACTTTATTTACATTTTATCATTCAAATTCTACTTATATAAAAATAAACATTATTATTGTGTTCTCCTTGTCATCAACTGGTTGGCAAATGGTTGGTGTGTGTAGACAGATAAGTTCAGTTTCATGGCTGTTTGGGCTGTTTGCTTTATTACTTAGCACAGTAAAGTATTTAAGATTTTAGTCCTGTAAGTATGCCATGGATCTTACTAATTAACATTTTTCTTTAAATTAACACACTTAGATGAAGAAGAGTCTTGTTTAGAAAAGATTTTATTCTGCACCTGTTTTCAATATATACCAACCCAAATTTTAGTTAGAGTGTCTTACTGATCACAGAAAGAATGAGCTGGAAAAATGGATGAAACCCATGAGAAATATCTAATTATTAGTGTGATTAGAATAGTTCTGATCTTATGTTGTTGTTAAAATTATTGGAATTATTCAATCAATCTTAAATGTGCTCATATTTATTGGGAGAAATCACTTAAAGATATTTACTGTCTTTGTGAGTGAAATCACTATGTCTTAATTAGGAAAGGTTTGTTATAGATTTATAAAATTTGCATTAGAAAAAAAGATTTTATTTATTTAGGAGAGAGAGAGAGAGAGAGCACAAGTAGGGGGGGGCAGAGGGAGAAGCAAACTCCCCGCTGAGCAGGGAGCCCAACGTAGGGCTGGACGTAGGGCTCTACATAGGGCTCAATCCCAGGACCCCAGGATCACGACCTGAACCAAAGGCAGACGCTTAACCGACGGAGCCACCCAGGCGCCCCTGAAGAAGTCTTAACTACATTTCCTTAAAGGAGGAAACACTTTATCGTCACAGTGAATGAATACCCTGTATCACTTGCCTGATGTACAAGATAACCATAGATATCAATGCACTGAAAACAGCACAGTGTGACGAAAGTCTAAGTAGGTAACGAAATCACGCTTGCGAGCTCAGAGCAGGAGGTTGGCTTTCTGTAAAAAGAAAAAAAAAAGGAGATCAGCAAGTGTTTAAGACCAGCACTGAGTTGAAACTTCAGTCGTGATGCAATCAGAGGATTAAAAAGAATTGAGTGGGGGGATAACACTCTCATAGTGTGGCTAAATGGTATTTAATGGTTGGGCGTGAGGGCTGCCGAAGCCATTGCCGAAATTACCTCTTCTATCCCTGGTTGCAGAAACCACTGTTCTGGAGGGACTAAAAGCCTCTAAGTGGGGACAAGAGTAGGCACCGGGGTTTGCTCTTTTTCACTCCATTTTCTGTACAGGAGAATAATACCCAAGGAAAGTAGGGGGTTTGAAGTTCAGATCCTTTCCCTAACACTTACTGGGTTTGGAAATTACTTATCATCTCCTGTTTCCTTACCTGTAATGTGTGTGTGTGTGTGTGTGTGTGTGTGTGTGTGTGTGTGTGGCGTGTGTGTGTGGAAATAACAGTACTTAACTTGCCAAGTTATTATGAAGATTAAATATGATCACATATGAGGAGTGCTTAGCACAGGTCCTCACTGCAAGCACTAATAAATATGTATATTTTGCATATACCAACTTGCTTTTTACTCTTAATAAGATTTTACAGTTATTCCTCTATGTGAGTTCATATAAATCTACCTTTTTTTTTAAATGGTTGTGTAAAACCCTGAAGTATATATATTCAAACTTTGCTTTAACCCATCTTTTGCTGGGGGGACATTCAGGTTGTTTTCTGTGTGTGCCTGTGTGTGTATTCATTTTACAAGTGAGGAGATCGAGGCTTCAAGAAGTTGAGGCAGCCTGAGCCAACCAAAGTGGCACCATGCTCTGTGTCTGTACACTCTGAGACGTTGTCAACAGCCCCTTCATTCCCACCAATGGCGACGCCCTATCTCCATATGCTAAAAATATCAGCTGTCCCGCTTAACCGACTGAACTACCCAGGGGCCCCTGAAGCAGTTTGATTCACCTGTAAAGGGGGAAATGATATTACTCGGGGGGGGGTTCTGTAAAAGACATCCCTGCCTGTGGAAAGGGCACAAGTGTGCAGGGTGGAAGCGAATGGGGCTAACCAGAGGTCCTGCGGGCTGGGAAAGACTGGAAGGATACCTGGGGGTGGAGGGGAGATGGGGGGTGGAGACAACACCGAGACTCCCAAGGAGAGAATGGAAGAAAACAGGCAGGAAAGCTTTCCAGGCTCACTCTGCCCACAGCTCAATTTTGCATCCTCTTCTGTCACCTGTTTATGGCGTAGAAGCAAGAGCAAATTACGTTTCAGTGCCTGTCTAGCACAATGCCTCCTCCTGCAAATGCTCAATAAATATTTACAGAGCGAATGAATAGATTTACATTTCTGATTACCTAAGGCTTGGGGAATCTTGAACCAGGCACCTGGGCGTGGTAGGGACAACCATCTGGCAGTGAAGGCACCGTCCGACTCAGCCCCACACGGACAAGCCGAGTCAGACTCGTGAGCAGAGGCAAGTATTGAACGTTACGGTTGCCACGTGGCGTGGAGCACAATTCATAGCATTGTTTCAGGTGCTAGTGGAGGAGGAAAAAAAACCATGAAAGAACCATTATGAGACTTCACATGTCCTTTGTGTAGGATCATAAAAACCGGATATCTTGCCCAAGTTTATGATTCCATTACAAAGGAAAAATAAAGCCATTAGTAAATCTAAGGAAAGATATTGACTGCACATCTCTTTGGCCAAGTCGGTTTGCAGAATATATTGAATTGCCCTATCTGGCCCCCAAGAGCGAAATCCGTGAGTTATTTTTAGTGGCGTTCGACCAAGTCTAAATAAATACAGGTCTGTCTGCCTTGAGTTGCTCTTTATGGTAGCAGTACCCTCCCCTTTGTACCCTGGGATGCTTTCAAAGTGCAATACTTTGAGCACAGGTAGCCTGCATTCCAGGCGAAATCATTGTGAACTGAATACGTTTCGAACAGTGGCTCTAATTGATTTGAAGTGGTTCAAATCAAAGGTCGCTTATGCAGTTTGAATTCTGGTTGTGCCTCATGATTAGTCATGATTTTGCCAAAATAATGCTGTGTAACGAATAACTATCGCATCTCCTTTGTTCTTCTCACTTGTAAGCCAGGGGATTGACTGTGGCTCTCTTGGGTTCAGCTGGGATCTGCTGGGCTCGGTTCCAGGCTGTAGGTTGGGTTCAGGACTGTTCCACGTATTTCCTCATTCTGGAGAAGCTAGCTACTCAGGGAACGTTCCCTCATGGTGGATGGAAGAAGTGCAAGGAAGTCAAAGCACACAGGCCATTTATTATTTTTTTTAACTTAAATTCAATTAACCAACATATAGTACATCATTAGTTTCAGATATAGTGTTCAATAATCATCAGTTGCGTGTAACACCCAGTGATCATCACATCACGTGCCCTCCTTCCTGCCCCTCACCCAATTACCCCTCTCCCCCGCACCTCCCCTCCAGGAACCCTCAGTTTGTTTCCTATGGTTAAGAATCTCTTATGGTTTTTCTTCCTCTCTGATGACTTCCCATTCAGTTTTCCCTCCGTTCCCCTACAACCCTCTGCTCTGCTTCTTATATTTCACATATGAGTGAAACCATATGATAATTGTCTTTCTCTGATTGACATGATACCCTCCAGTTCCATCCACGTTGATGTAAATGGCAATTATTCATCCTTTCTGATGGCTGAGTAATATTCCATTGTGTATATATACACAACACATCTTCTTTATCCATTCATCTGTTGATGGACATCTCTCTTTCCACAGTATGGCTATTGTGGACATTGCTGCTATAAACCTTGGGGTGCAGGTGCCCCTTCGGATCAAATCATTTGTATCTTTGGAGTAAATACTTAGTAGTGCAATTGCTGGGTCATAGGGCACTCTATTTTTAACTTCTTGAGGAACCTCCATACTGTTTCCCACAGTGGCCGCACCAGCTTGCATTCCCACCAACAGTGTAAGAAGGGATCCCCTTTCTCCACATCCTCGCCGACACAACTAGACTGACTCTAAGAATTGTAGATTGTTATTATTGCAGGGGACATTAGAGATCCTCTAGCCTTGGAAAGGGCATGGGCTTGGAGTCTAAAGATAAGGGTTAGGATTAAGTCTCTGTCACTTGAGTATGTCCCTGAATGTCATTTGAGACACATATAAAATTGAGATAATGAGGTTGTTGCTATGATCGAGTCAGATAATATGCAAATATTGCCTTGAAAAATGTAAAGCACAACACAAAAAGCATTGCTCTAAATCCAGTCTCTTTCATTTTACAGAACGCAGAATTGAGGCCCAAGGAAAGATCAAAGTTACACAAGTTCATCTCATTGCAACAGGGCCGGAAGTAGAATATTGTCTACTAAGCCAAGGTCTATTTACTTAGACTTGAACACATTTCTTTTAGTATTCCCCTTTTTGGGAAAAAGACAAAAGACAAAATCAGTTTATAACAAGTATGTAATAAAAAGTTTAAAATTACCTTCTAGTATGTGTCCTCAGGTCAGTGAATTTTTAACCTGATTTACTCCATTTTTTCCTGTCTATAGTGCTACTTAGAACAATAACCCTAAGGTAAAGGAAAACTGTGAATTTTCTAAGCACAATTACTATTCTTACAAAAGTAGAAAAGTTAAGTAATATATTTTTAAAGGATGTTAAAAATTAGGGTTGAAATGAAGAAAATTTTCTCGTTAACCTCCAAATTACATGTACCCTAATATGCATTCTGTAGTTGCTATCATTCATCAAGGTTTTAATAGGTTATAAAACGTGAGAGTTTGGCGTTGAGAAATTTTGTGTTAGAAAATGTGAGTTATGATTGGAATGTGACTATGAGAGGTAGCTTGATTCAGCAGATGGAGTGTTAAGTGTTGGGATCAGAGAATTAAGTTCCAATTCTAGCTCTGCCACTTCAGACTGTTTATAGCTGTGCTTCGGGTAGATTACTTAATTTCTCTGTACCCTGCTGAATCATGCCAAGGATTTTGAGAGAATATAAGCTCCTTTCAGGCAGGAACTTTGTGTTATATTCCCTGTGCGTGGAACAGTGATTGGGAGAAGCATTAGAGATAACCTGTCACGTGTCCCACACAACTTCCAGCACGCAGTAGGTGTGAACACAAGGTGGGCACTTTTATTATCAGGAAGAGAAGAATAAGGTTTTTAGGAAAATTATGTAATCTCTGTTTCTAGCCAAGTAGGGAACACAGGCTTCACGCCCAGGGTGGACTGTCAGGAACTTGAGGAAAGATAGGCACGGAGTCTAAGGCATTTAAAACACTGCAACTAGGGGCAGAGCTGGAGAAGACAACCAAAAAGCTAAACTGAAAGAAATACCACTCCAAAGAAACTGGGCAGAGAATGGAAAATTCCAGCCTGAATCCAGTGCTTGGCATTTGGAAGGATTTAGCAAGTTTTTGTTGAATGAATGAAACAAAGAATCTTTAACATGAGGCTTCAAGTGGAACCCATGATTTTGGGAGAAGAATAAGAGGCAGGGCCTGGAAAGGTTCTTTGAGCTAGCTCTGTAACAAGGCAGGGGGAGGGGTCTCTTAAAAGGCCACTGAGAGAAAAGTAGTAGGAGGACAATTTACAGACCGTGTCAACAGTAACTTCTCCACCAGGGGAGAACGTATAGTACAGTGAAGAATTACATGATGACAGTATGATGGGACTTGCAGAGAGACCAAATGGATTGACCACTGGTCACTGAGAGAAAGAGCCTTGGCCTTAGTTTAGAGGAACCACTACGATGTTCTGAGGATAGGATTAACATCGCTAATGAGAATAAGGGGCAAAAATTAAAGCAGCAACATGAAGTTCCTCAAGAAACAGAGAAGTATTTATTCAATTCATTCTCATCAAGAATGCCAATACGACTCGATGGGGGCAGGAATACTCATTCAGCAAATGGTACTGGGACAACTTGATATTTACACACAGAGGAATGAAGTTGGACTCTACCTTACATCATATACAAAAATTAACTGAAAATGGATCAAAGACCTAAATGTAATGTGAGCTAAAATGATAAAAGTCTTAGAATTGGGGCGCCTGGGTGGCACAGCGGTTAAGCGTCTGCCTTCGGCTCAGGGCGTGATCTCGGCGTTATGGGATCGAGCCCCACATCAGGCTCTTTGGCTATGGGCCTGCTTCTTCCTCTCCCACTCCCCCTGCTTGTGTTCCCTCTCTCGCTGGCTGTCTCTATCTCTGTCAAATAAATAAATAAAATCTTTAAAAAAAAAAAGTCTTAGAATAAAACTGGAAATTCTGCGTAACTTTGGATTTGGCGATGGTTTCTTAAATATGACATCAAAACAAAGGTGATAAAAGAAAAAATAGATAAGCCGTATTTCATCAAACTTAAAAACTTTTGTGCATCAAAAGATGCCATCAAGATAGTGAGAAGGCAACCCACAGAATGGGAGAAAATATTAGCAAATTACATTTAATTTAATATTTAGTATCCAGAATATATAAAGAACTGCAATTGAACAACAAAAGACAAACAACCTCAGTTTAAAAATGGGCAAAGGACTAGAACAGACATTTCTCCAAAGAAGATACACAAATCAGCACTCAACATCATTGGTCATTAGGGAAGTCTGAAACAAAACCATGACGAGAGATCACTTCACACCTGTTAGAATCGTTATTTTAAAAAAATGGAAAATAACGTGTGTTGGCGAGGATGTGGAGAAAGTAGAACCCTCAAACATTGCTGGTGAGAATGTAAAATGGTGCAGTTGCTGTGAAAAATAGTCTGGACTTTCCTTAAAAGTTAAATATAGAATTGTCACATGACACCACAATTCTACTCCTAGGTATTTACCCAAAAGAATTGAACTCAGGGACTCAAATGGATACTTGCACATCAATGTCTATAGCATCATGACTCACAATAGCCCAAAGGTGGAAACAACCCAAGTGTTAATCACAGATGAATGGATAAACAAAATGTAGTACATATGTAAGTTAGGCTATTATTCAGCCATAAAAAGGAATGAAGTTCTGATCCACGCTACAACATGGACAAATCTTTGAAACATTATGCAATGCGAAAGAAGTCAGATGCAAAAGGACAAATATTGTATGATTCCACTTTTATAAAATATCTCACATAGGCAATTTCGTAGAGACAAAAAGTAGAATAACAATTACCAGAGGGAGGGAGTTATCACCTAATGGTTACAGAGTTTCTGTTTGAGGGGATGAAAAGGTTTTGAAAATGGATGGTGGCCATGGTTGCAAAACATTGTGTATGTATTAATGCCGCTGACTTTTACACTAAAACCAGCAAATGTTATGTTGTATGTGTATTTCTTGCAATAACAAAAAAAATGAAATAGAGATGTAGTGCTGTCATCTGGGATCACTGTGGTAGACCGAATAATGCTGCCCCCCAGCCCAAGATGGCCAAACTCTAGTCCCTGATGCTTTGTCTTTGTATATATTATTTGATAAGAGGGGCCTTGTAGATGGATTAATTTTATAGATCTTTTTAAAAAGAGATTTATTTATTTATTTATTTATTTATTTATTTATTTATTTATTTATTTTAGAGAGAGGAGCGGGGATTTGGGGGCAGACAGAGAGGGGGAGAGAGAGAATCTCAAGCAGACTCCCTGCTGACCATGGAGCCTGAGGGTGGGGAAGGCTTGAGTGCACCACCTTGAGATCATGACCTGAGCCGAAATCAAGAGTCGGACACTTAACCGAGTGGGCCACCCAGGCCTACTTTTACGGATCATAAAATAAGGAGATTATCTGGGTGGGCTCAATGGAATCACATGGGGCCTTAAAAATGGAAGAAGAAAGCAGAGGAAGGAGGTTGGGGAGCTGCCTTGGAAGAAGAGGCAGGAGATGTTCAACGAGTGAGAGGGACCAAACCATTCACAATTTGCTGGCTTTGAAGATAGGGGGAAGGGGCTGTGAGCCAAGGAATTCAAGAGACCTCTGGAAGTTGAGAATAGTCCTCGGCTGATGTCCAGCAAGGAAATGGGATCTCAGTCCTCCAACCACAAAAATTTGAAGTCAGCCAGCAACCGGCATGAACGAAGAAATAGATTCTACTTTACAGCTAGCAGAGAAGAATACAGCCCGGCAGACATCTTGATTTTAGCCTGGTGAGACCTATGTTGGAATTACAGAACTACAAAATAATAAATTTGTGTTAAAAAAGAAGAAATAGAAAGGTTGTGGAGGTGGCTGTTGCTCTGTGATTGGAAGACAACCAGGGCTCAGCTGAGTTTTGTTGAGGAGTCAGAAAACAGAGCAAAAATGACCATCAGAAGTGTTGTAGCAGATTGCCTTTTCCAGAGATGGCTATGACAGTATCTTCCATCCCACATGTTCTTCTGCAATGAGAACTTGCCATTCCACCATCGAGATGTCTCTCTCCTTGAATCTGGGTTGGCCTTTGTGACTTGCCTATAACCAAAGGAGTGTAATGAAAGTGATCGTGCACGATATCTGAGGCTACGTCTAAAGAGACCATGCACGTCTGCCTGGTTCCCTTATATTTGTTCTCCATATGCTACTTCTCAGGACATTGCCCTTTGGAGCCCAGGCTCCATGCCACGAGGAAGATGAAGCCACCCAGAGAGGCCTGCGTAGGTGCTCCAGTCAACAATCCCAACCAAGCCCAGCCTTGGAGTCATCCCACCCAGGTAATGAAGCCTCCAGAAAAGTCCAACCTACAGTTGTTTGAGTGACCTCCAGCTGAATCAGAATCTATGTGCCCCAAAACTGCAACACGTAGATTAGCCATCCCTGCCAGGCCCGGTTCAAATTCCTGACCCACAGAATCAGTGAGGGTTAAATACTTGTTGCCTTACGCCACTGAGTTTGGGGTGTTATGTGATGGAGCAATATATAACCAGAATACGTGTGGAAGAAGAAGAAACAGAATTTAGTAACACCCACAGGGAGGCAAGGCAGTGAAGAGGCATGGATCATTCGAGTCTCTTGCTCGAGGGGTAGGAAAATGGTGGTCTTCATTACTCATGGAATGCAGATTGGCAGGAATGGAGAAGACTCAGGGGCAGAGAGCAAGAAGCATGATCATTCCTCTATGGAGCAGCATGAAAATGAGGGATCCCTTCTGTTTTAATGAAAGGCTTGGTTGAGATTGGGCTCCCGATAGCCACTCTCAGAACTCTGAGGAACACCACTGTAATTCTCAAAAGTACTAAAGTATCAATTTATTGCAGCCAGGCTGACTCTGAGTAAGGGCTGACCAGCCCACAAGAATTACTGTCAGTTGGCTAAAGGAGAGTACAGATGTGCACACTGAAGGGCCAATGAGGGATACATTCCAATGTATCGAATTCTTCCGAAAAACTGTGAAATAATGGAAACTACCACTGACACTTGCTGCGGGCCTTTTTATATGACCTCAATTAGGACTGTTCAATAAATACAAGACTGAAAAAATTATGAGATTAAAGAATTTTGTCCAGAATCTAGCCATCCTCAGAGGATCCAATGACAATTCTCTCCTAGAAAGCAGTCTTAGCATTCTATAACATAATCGTACCAAAAAAACAAGTAGTGGTGCAGAAGAAAATAGGAGATCCTCAAAAATGAAATGAAATGAAATGAAATAAAATAAAATAAAATATAATAAAATAAAATAGCAGCATCTCTAGATGAACCAGAGATTCATTACAATTGGTACCCATAATCTTGACTACAAGGAAAATTAAGAGAAACAACAGCCTATAGGTAACAGAGAAGTTTAGCAAAAAGATTCCTCAAAAGGAACCTGACAAAAAACAGCTTTGTTTTTTAGTTTTTTGGTTTTTTTAATTAGTGAAGATCTCGCCAGGTGGCCCCACCTATGTTCTTTAGAACCCTCTGGAGTCTATATCACCATTCATTAGAACTGCATGATATAAGAGCACCACAGGATCATGTGGCCACAGCCAATGGTACTAATTCAACTTTCATTCTTAGCTACTCAGCTGTGCTATATTAAATTATTTAACTTCTTTTTTTTTTAAAGATTTTATTTATTTATTCGACAGAGATAGAGACAGCCAGCGAGAGAGGGAACACAAGCAGGGGGAGTGGGAGAGGAAGAAACAGGCTCATAGCGGAGGAGCCTGATGTGGGGCTCGATCCCATAATGCCAGGATCACGCCCTGAGCTGAAGGCAGACGCTTAACCGCTGTGCCACCCAGGCGCCCCTAAATTATTTAACTTCTAAATCTCTTTCCTCCCCTACATTCTAGTACACTACATTAATTTTCGTTTTTTTCTTATCTGTTTGATCCTTCTGTGTCTTAGTTAACTTTTCCCCCTCATTAACTGTAGTTGGTTTCTAAGCCCCATTTTGTGGCTTCTGCTCTTTTCATTCTGGACTTCGTACCTTCAGGAAGCCTATCCAAATATACGATGTTAAGTCACTTTTTCTTCAAGAACTACTTACTGATTTCTACATTTATATCTTCCAGTTCTTTCTACTAACCCATTCTTCACTTCCACCCCTCCACTTAAATGTTTTTTTCCAGTTTAAAAAAATGAGAGCCCATTCTGTGAAGTGATTGGAATGACTTCAAGTGGAAATGGTCATCATATCTTTTTATTTTAATCTAATGAATTTGCTTTGCAATTTGCTTTGAATCCCACTTTCAGTAGTAACATTCAAGTGAATGCCCAGTCAGCCACTCTGAATTGATATGATCCAAATTACGAGGACTTTTAAAAGAAAGCCAAAGTCAATGTTAGATAATGCAGATGTTATCTTGCAGACTTTGGGGACAGAAAAATCTAAATTCTCTCTACATCAACATGAGAAGTTGAGAATAGATAGCTACTTTTTTCAAACTGGACTGTATGAACACTAGGGATTCTGTGACCTCCCTCCAGGGGTGCCAGTAGGATGAGAAGGCACCCAAGAGGTAAAGCTACTCCAACCCTTGCCCTTCACAAGTGTCAACCAGATGACTTCACTTTCATCTGTGTTTCATATTGTAAGATTTTGTTTCTACAAAGTTTTCCGAGTCTACTTTTTTTTTTTTTTTGAAAATTTGCAGACTAGCTCCAAGACCTCTTCTGGTTCTTATAATTCTGTGGTTCTGTCAAATCATTGAGGAGTGGTTACAGGAGAAGAATTATACACAGAATAGTTTAAGTATATCTTCATAATCTATCTTCATACATTAGATGAATTCAGGCAGCAAGTGCAAAGGGCACTTTATTGTGTTGTGTTGTGCAGCTCTGCTGGGGCTCTTGACTTGCAAGGGCTAGAGTGCTCCTGCTTCACTGTAATTCTTTAGCAAAATAAAACATGCCCACATTTAATAAATCTCCTGTGCCTCTTAACGCATCTTCGGGTGTTGAGTAGCTAGACCTTGAAGACTTAACAATCAGTGTAGCAGATGTCGTCGGTGCCCACGTTAATTTGCTTTCACCATTCCCACGTATGCCCACAACTTCTTGCCATAAGCATCTGCAATCCTCCGCCTGAGGGCTCTCTCTCACCCCAAGAGCATGCTTGGTCTATGTACAAGGAAGGCTGGAAGTGCTGGGGAGTTGATCTTTCCAGGACTAGCCCTCCGGTAATGAAGGACAGGAGTTGGTGGGTAAATACTCCAGTTTCATTGTCCCCTTGGGTGGGACCATTTTGAAGCATATTCCACAGAGTCACCCAGAGGCCCCTAATAGCGTTGAGGCCTAATTGCTCACAGCAGTAACTTCATTAGGCCACCCTGCATTTCCTTCCTTTCCCTCCCCATCTCTTGTTCTCACCTCCAAAAGAAATTACTCCCAAATACACTACTTGCATTCATATGGTTTTTGTGGGGTCTGCTTCTGGGGGAAAGCCAAGTGCCTCAGTCAGGGTCTAGTCAGGAGACAGAAATCCTACCAGTTATTTTGACAGGAGAATTTAACATAGAAATTGTTAGCTAGGTATAAAATTGTTAACTTGGTGATGGTATTAGTAGTTTCCTGGGGCTGCCATACTAAGCTACCACCAACTGGGTGGCTTAAACAACAGAAATGTGTTGTTTCATAGTTCTGAAGGCTGGAAGTCTAAATGGAGGCAGCATCAGGGTAAACTCCTTCTGAGGGTCACGAGGAAGAATTTATTCCATGCCTCTCCCCTAGCTTCTGGTAGCTCCAGGCTTTCCTTGGCTTATAGATGGTGTTCTCCTTGTGTATTCACATTGTCTTCCTTCTGTTGAATTAATGCCCATCTTAATGACGTCATCTTAACTTGATAATCTGTAGACTCCATTTCCAAGTAAGGTCACATTCACAGGAACTAGGAGTTAGGACTTCAGCCTCTTTTTTGGGGGGGTGGGGGGAAATAATTCAGCCTATAACAGTACCTGAAGAGGAAAAAGAAATACGTGAGGTATCATGGAGGTAGGAACTTCAGGAAATAGCTACCATCCTTAGCATGAGGGAACAAAGGGAAGATGTTGAAATTACTAAACCATAGAGATCAGCATAAGCTGGAACATAGATGCTCGAGGAATGGACACCAGTTGAGCAGCACTGGTGTCTCTGTGATGAAAGAAGAGACCTCATGGGGGCCCAGACCAAGATACCTGAAGAGGGGGTACATGGTCTGTTGCTGGTGTTTCTGGCATGGGGGGCATGATGAGACTGGTTATGCAAGTGTGGGAAAAACTGCAAACTATATTCAGCTGCTGCTACAGAAAGGGACTGCCACTTCTGGGATTAAGAAGTGAGGTCAGGGGGCGCCTGGGTGACTCAGTCATTAAGCATCTGCCTTCTGCTCAGGTCATGATCCCAGGGTCCTGCGATCGAGCCCCGTGTCGGGTTCTCTGCTTGGCGGGGAGCCTGCTTCTCCCTCTCCCACTTCCCCTGCTTGTGTTCTCTCTTTCACTGTCTCTCTGTGTCAAATAAATAAATATAATCTTTAAAAAAAAAAAGAAGTGAGGTCGGGGTAACTCTCACAGGAGCAGGAAGCCATAGGGAACCCCAAGAAGCAAACAGGAAGTAAACAGGAAGGAGCATATTTCTTCTTCCTCCTCCAGGCTTGACTCTCCCTCTAGCACTCTGTATGGACAAAGCCTAAAAGGGACCAGCTAGCAATCCCAGTCCTGGCATCGTAAAGCAAAGTATAGTAGATTGGGTTTGGAGCTGGGAGAGAAGAGCTTAATCACCGGTACACCAAACTTAGGTGATCAGGAAACTCAGAAAAGTAAAATTTTTATCCCAAAGAAAGTAAAGATTAGGCCTAGGAACATCAACATAGGTGCTTGATTAATGGTGGCTAATGAGGCAGTATCTGAGCGGGAAAGAAACACCTAGATAAAGGTGTGGCTATAAAGTAATGGGATTGAATTTTTAACAATTTATGAGAACTTCAGCATACAAATGAGAACAGTTCTCTTCAAAAGAGTTTCATGGAAAGTCTTCAATTCACTCTTTTAATACAACCATGGCTCAAAGAAGCCTTGGAGCTCTGCATTTTGATTGGCCTGGCTTTTGAGTCAATCCACACTGCCAATGCTTTGTCTTTTGCAGGTGAATTTACTTTTTGGAAACAACTTACCGACATCCCATGCTAAACCTGGTGAACAAAAGCCACATAACCAGGTTTGTTTTTTTTTAAAGATTATTTATTTATTTATTTATTTGACAGAGACAGCCAGCGAGAGAGGGAACACAAGCAGGGGGAGTGGGAGAGGAAGAAGCAGGCTCCCAGCCGAGGAGCCCGATGTGGGACTCGATCCCTGAACGCCGGGATCACGCCCTGAGCCGAAGGCAGACGCTTAACGACTGAGCCACCCAGGCGCCCCCACATAACCAGGTTTGATTCTTCTTCTTTTTTTTTTTTTTAACAGGCCATAGGGAGGGGTTTTGGGGGTGGTGTGTCGTGATCAAGGTGTAATTTCTGTCTTAAGGTGGTGTCTGGCTGGTGGTCTCTGATGCTATAATTCTCAGCTTGTCAGTAAAATGATATGAACACAGAAAATGATGAAGGCTCACGATAACGAATCAAATCGAGACTAACATTCTGTCATTTTCCAACTCTGTGCAGAATCTCACCTCATTATAAGGGTGATGCACCTGTTTGAAAAATACAATTTGTGATCTACAGGAGCACTGCTGCCAGTTACAGAAAAAAATCTGCCAGTGTAACACAAGAGTCGTTTGTGCTTCTTTCACGAAACGGAGGGCGTGAGTGGCTCAAAATCATCAGGTGTGCGCCTCACAGAAAACACAGTAGCCGTCTGCTTACCAGCGCGGAGCTTCTATGAGATAGCCGCAACGCTCTTACCTATCTCCTTTCCTCTTAGTATATATCTTATATTTAGAAGAGACCAGAAATCTTCCAGTTCTGCAGTTCAAGAGACCAGAAGAATCTTTGCCATGGTGCATCATGATTATAGTTTTACATATTCCTTATTGATTTAGAGCATCATAAAACCAAGTTATGGGATGGGAGAAGGTTCCAGTTTGGTACGTCAGAGTTGCTCAAACTGAGTACCTTCTGGGCACTGAAAATTGGATTGAGAGCAACGTACATCAAGACCATCGAAATCTCAGAACGCGAAGTGAGCAATGCCCACGGGAAAATGAAGACAAACAAAGTTTGTCATATGGCAAGAACTGGGTTAGGCTAGATCCCTCTTAATTTTTGGGATGAATAAATAGAAACAGCTTACATAGAGGTCTTTGAAAAATTTGGCAGAATAAGCGTAACACTACCCTGAAGACTCAGGAGAAGAACTCCAACTGTGAAATGATTTACTATTGAAACCAATAGAAAATCATATCCTTAAGGTTACAAGAAGATGAAACTTCTGTAAAACGGGAGCAGAGCCTTAGGGAAAGGAGTAGAAATGAAGACAACTGTAGGAGAATAATAGGAAAATGGTAGCGATAAAGAGAAAAACAACTGTAAGAGAACTAGAAATGCAATAGCAGAATCAAAAATCCTTCCTGGAAATTGAAAAGAGTGGAATTGACACTAAAAAATTGAATTGGTTATGCAGAAACTATGAAAAATTTCCCTGGAATGTAGGAAACAAGTAAAAAAAGATGAAAAGACATGGCTAATGAGAAATAAAATAAAACCTAAAAATTATAGATACACCAGAGAAAGACATCACTGTGACCAGAACAGAAACAATAATCAGACATAATTGAAGAAAATGTTCCTGAGTCAATGAAAGATCTGATTGTACAGATTGAAAGTCCAGAATCTTCCAGGCACCAAAAAAAAAAAAAAAAGAAAGAAAGAAAAAGAAAAGAAATTCTTATGTAGGCATATTTTGAATCATAAGGATTTAAACATATCCTACATAGTTGTTTAATTAGTTTACTTACAAAGGACAGAAAAATCAAGCTAACTTCAGTGTTTTTAATTAAAGTAAATGCTAAAAGACTACAGAATAATGCCTAAAATATTTGGAAAGAAAAAGATTTTCTTCAAATCTTTATTTCTGAATGAAGCCAACAGAGAGATTTGAGTATTACAGACCTAAAAACACATGCCATCCATGTTACTTTTTGAAAAGTAACTTCAATACCTACTACATCTGTGTAAATGTTTGTGTATAGATTGCAAAAGTTTCTAACGTTCATATTTTCTGAATGACTAAGGGATAAACGCAAGCAATGTATAAAATATATGTGTCTTTAAGGGAACAACAAACACCAAAAAAGGCATAAAGGCAGTGAAAAATCAGTTACAACAATAAACACAAATTGTTAAAACTTATTAAAGTAGAAATACTCTCTAAATTATCATTTAAAATTTACATTTTTTTGCTTATAAGAAACAAGATGACACTGGATCTTAAAAATTAAAAGTGGAGGGGCGCTTGGGTGGCTCAGTCATTAAGCATTTGCGTTTGGCTCAGGGTATGATCCCAGAGTCCTGGGATTGATCCCCGCATCGGGCTCCCTGCTCCACTGGGAGCCTGCTTCTTCCTCTCCCACTCCCCCTGCTTGTGTTCCCTCTCTCGCTGGCTGTCTCTCTCTGTCAAATAAAGAAATAAAATCTTAAAAAAAAATTTAAAGTGGACAAAAATTTATCTTTGTTGGCCAGTGCAAACAAAAGGAAACCAGAGTGGGCAATATTAATTTCAGGCAAAGCAGATTTCAAGGCAAAGAGCATTATATAGAGCAAGGGTATACCACTATGAACTTTCTATGCCATATAACTTAGTATCAACATATTTTATTTTATTTTTATTGAAGTATAATTAACAATGTTATGTTAGTTTCAGGTGTACAACAAATTGATTCAACAATTCTACACATTACTCAGTGCTTACTATCAATATTTATAAAGCAGAAACTGTCAGAAACTCATTGACAACCTCACATATATCTAATAGCTTTTTAGAGCCTTTGATACAACTCTATCAGATAAAACATATAACACCCTAACACAATTAAGGGAAAAAGTATATTATGCAGCAGTTTGGGTTTCAGAGACAGAAAGTGCTGAGTCACTGTGCAGACTACCAAGGATATCTTGCCGTAAATCTTTTTTTCTTCTTGAAAAAATAAGTCAGTGGAACGGTAATTAGCATACATTGGGTGGTAGTGAGTCACTACCACATCAGTTAAAAACCTTTTCTTTTCTTTGGGCCACACCTAGCTAATATTCAGGCTGATGTAGGCATGAACACACAACTCCAAGCAAAATGTCTGGGGAGCCCCCTCCTTCCCTTCCTGGTTGCCTATTTTCCATATAGCAATCAGAAAGCCACTTTCTTCCTCTTCTCCTTTTCTCTCCCTCCCATCTTCCATTTCTTCTACCTCTTTGCCTTACTGGGGAAACTTAGATTTGGAGTTGGTGGTTGAAACAGTAGAGATAAGTTATTAGATGAAAGAAATAAAGTCACACGGTAGTTCTCTGGATTGATGGTACTGCTTGGACAGATAACATGTGTTCCCACCCCTATTGCCAAGGGCCTTGTTCAGCAATACATCATCCCTATCAAGAAAGGAACAGTTGTGATACTACTGAAACACAGGTGGTGGAGAGAACCTATGCTGTCTTTCAGTAAATACTTGAGAAGGTCAAGGACTTTACAGATTCAAGTTCTTTGCACAAATTAAATTCAATAGAAAACTAACATTGGTGGGGCACCTGGGTGGCTCAGTCTGTTGGTTTCGGCTCAGGCCATGATCTCATGGATGGTGGGATGGAGCCCCAGGTTGGCTCAGTGCTCAGAGGGGAGTCTGCTTGAAGACTCTCTCCCTCTGCCCCTCCCCCTCACTTGCTCTCATGCGTGCTCTATCTTTATTTTATTTTATTAAAATAAATAAGTCTTAAAAAAAGAAAACTAATATTGGTATAGATGTTGCTTAAAGCATTATTTCCTAGAATAGTGAGCTCTACTCATAAGCAGTAGCCATGAAATGACAACTTAAAAAAGAGTACTCAGCATGAGTGTACCAAAATTCCCACATCTAAGGGATGGCTTCCTCGATAAAAATGGAGATGTGGTCAGTGAAATAATTGCTATGGTTTAAAAAATCTAGAATGATCCCTAGACCTTTGCACTTAATAAATGTAACCCTCAGATTCAGATTTCAGGGGCTAAGTCTTGTGGCTAAATATTACCTAAATAAACAACAACCTGAATAAGTTTGTAATGGTCTCGTAAGCCAGCTGACAAAAGAAAGGTGACTCACAGTCTGGTTCCAACAGCACAAGGCAAGTATGTGTCAGAGCCAACTGTAGTTCTGTACCATTCGATCTCTGATTGGGCGTGTGGTCAACACAGGGAGAGAACTCTGTTTTGTCAGGAACATGGAAGTAGAAAGAGAGGAAGCACGTGTATCCATTCATTCAGTCGTTCTTTCATCTAACATTTACTGATTCCCTACTGGGAGTTAGACATTGTGTTAGACTGTGGGCATGGGTTAAAGACCTCTAGGGCTCTTCAGTCCAGCCAGTGGAGACAGGCATACAATCAAATATAACACACATAATACATACTGGGCCAGTGCTTCTCCAACTTTAATATGTGTGAGAATCACCTGGAGAGCTTGATTAAAACACATGTCCCCGTGGAAGTACACACAGGGCAGCATGGGTACGTGAAGAGGGAGCTGTCTATTTTCCATGCAGGTGATGATTGAGCTGAGTTTCAAAAAAATAAGTAGATATTTATTCACCAGACAAAAAAAAAGGTGAAGTGGATGGCATTCAGAAACAGAGCTTACTGTGTTTGGGACCCAATGTGTAACATATAAAGATGTAGAGATGAGTGTGGGCCATATCCTGAAGCGTCTTAAGTGCTGCATTGAGGACTTTAAATTTTATCGTGTTGGCAGTAGAGAGCCATTGAGGGTTTTAAGCAAGGGAATAGGCCATGCAGGTATTTAGCAAAGAACATTCTAGTGAGAGGAAACAGCAAGAGTAAATACCTTGCAGTTGGAGTGTCCATAGACTGTTTGTGAACAAGCAAGGAGGCCATTGTGGCTGGAATATAAAGGGGGAAGTACTAAGGGTTGAGGTCAGAGAACTAGGCAGGGAGGGGCTGGGTCGTGTGGGGCCTTAAGGATCATAGTAAGAATATTGGATTTAATTTAAAGCCCGTTGGGCATGGGTATGACATGGTATCACTTAGATTTGAAAGTATCACTCTGGCTATCATGTGCACTGTAAAGGGGAAAGAGTGGAGGCAAGAAAGCAGTTAGGAGATTACTGTAGGATTCCAGGGGAGAGTTGATGGTGGCTTGGACCAGCGGGGTTTTGACAAATTCATATATTAATGGATCCACCAGTGCAGGCATGGCATTGGGCAATACCATTATTCTAAAAATTGCTTTATGCTACTTTTTTGTAGTCACCCTTCCCAAACCCCAATTGCTGGCAACCACTAATCTTATTTCTGTCCCTATAGTTCTGTCTTTTCCTGAATTTCACAGAAATGGAACCTTTTGGATCTGGCTTCCTCCATTAAACAAATGTGTTTCACATTCATCTCTGATGCTGTGTGAATGAATAGTTCATTTCTTTTTATTGCTGAGTAGAACCCCTTTCATGGACGTACCACAATTTGTTTCTTCATTTACACCAACTGATGGATATTTGGGTTGTTTCCAGTTTTGGTGATTATGAATGAAGCTGCTATAAATATTTGTGTGTAGGTCCTTGGATAAGCATAAGTTTCATTCCTTTTGGGTAAATATCTGGGAGTGTGATTGGTATGTATGGTAAGTGTATATGGTTAAGTTTATGAGAAAATGCCAAACTGTTTTCCATTGAGAGCAAACTATTTTGCATCCTTGCCTGCAACACATGAAAGTTCCAGTTTCTCTGAAACCTTGTCAGCATTTGGTATTACCGGTATTTTTATTTTAGCCATTCTAGCCAATATGGCATGGTAGCTCATTGTGGTTTAATTTGCACTTTTAATGACTAATGTTGAACAAAGCAGAGCCAGAAGGATTTACTGATGGAATCAATGTGGGATGCGAAAGAGCAAGGAGTCAAGTGTGTTTCAAGGTCTTTGGCCTGAGCTGTTAACATGACAATGAAAGAGGTAAAATTCAGAAACAGTTAAACTGACATGATCTCAGTGGCTCAGGAATAGTCATTAGGAATGAGAAAATGGTTATTGTCATTGGACAAAGGAAAAGTGGTAGGACCCCCCTACCCCGTACTCCCATCAGGAACTGCAGATGAGATTTATTCAGAGCAAATAGACCTGAAGATGATTAAAGAACTTTCATGGGTGGTGTGTGGGTGGAAAATGAAAGGCGTCACCTTCAGGGAAAGACCTGTCAGTCTGGGAAAAGCAAGCTCCTGTTAACATCTCAGGGATGTGATTCACTATGAAAGCCTGAAACCTGTTTTATAGCCTGGGTGGGTGGTGGCTAGGGCAGAGTTGTTTATACTGAGACAAAGAACAGAGAGAAGTTGATGGATTGGATAATGGAACCTGGTACCCGGGCGTAATGGACCATGATGTCATCTTGAATAAGCAAATCTAAGGAAAGAATTACACGCGTCCACACTAAGTAGAACCTTGGGAAAGCTGACAAAGCAAGGGAGCCTGCCAGAAACACTATGTCCTGGGTTTTCCACCTGGCTTCTCAGAGGGACCCAGGGTAATTGTCCATGTGTAGATTATCAACCACCTCTGGTTCAGGTATAGGTGAAGGTGATTTAAGGAAAAGAAAGAAAAAATTATCCAGGATCCTCCTGACTCTGGTGCCATGGTGACCGGTTCCAATCAAAGAAGACAGATCCTCTTCCTACCATATTTCTGGGATGCTTCATGTGTCGATTTCTAATTCTACTGTGGCTTTTTTTTTTTAAATCAATTCCCTCTCTTCAACTTTATATCTTTATTGTCACTTACTGTTTCTAGCAATGAAAATAGCTTTATTGTTTTGAGTTTTCCTTTGCAAAAAATCCAAACGGTTTAGAAAAATGTACTACAGAAAGTAAAAGTTTTCTGAAATCTCACCACCCCAGATTCTCACCGTTAATGTTTTGGGAGACCATCCCTTTATGTATGGATGCATAGTCTCTGTTGTACTTTTACTTAAATGAGATAACACCACACATGGTGGTTTCTTTAAATTATAGCAAACTTTTGAAAAACTGAGTTTTGTTTCATTTTTTATTGACACCCCCCACCTCCCACTGACACTCCCAGTAACCAATGTAAATAACTTGTTTATTCTTCAGAAATTTCTCTGTAATCATATAATTTTACACACACACACACACACACACACACACTATTAAGAACTGGTTAACAAAAATAGGCTCTTTGTAATGTACTTCTCTGAATCTTCCTTTTCCCATTGTACTTGCCTCATTCTTTTCTGTGGCTGCCTACTGTTTTGTGTTCCGATTGATTGACATTAATTTTGCTTCCTTTCTTTTGCCATGTCAAACATTGCTGCAGTAAATATTTCTGTATGCATTCCTTACATACTAAAGATTCGTTTTTCATGCTGGCATTTTTATTTCTATGTGATAGAGTCCAAGAAACAGGATTTCTGAGTTGAAAAGTATGTGCAATTACGGTTTTAATAAATATTGCCAAATTACTTTCCAAAATGATCGCTTATGATATCCTCATTATATTTTTCTATCTTTATTGAGATATAATTAACAAATAAAATTGTATATATTTAAGGTTTATGACTTGATGCTTTGATAAGTATGTATGCTGAAATAATTGCCACAAGGAAGCTAATTAATCTATCCATCACTTCAAATAGTTACCATTTTTTTGTGCGGTTAGAGTGCTTGAGATATATCCTCCTAGCAAATTTCAAGTATACGATACAATATTATTGACTATATTCACATTGCTGTACTTCAGATTTCCAGAACTTATTCATCTTACATAACTGAAACTTTGTACTCTGACCAGCATTGCCTCATTTCCCCCTCCCCCAGCCATTCTACTCTCTGCTTCTATGATTTGGCTTCTATGATTCTACTCTCTGCTTCTATGATTATGCATTATGTGTCTTTCTATGTCTGGCTGATTTCACTTAACATAATGTCCTCCAGGTTCATTCATGTTGTAAATGGCATGATTTCCTTTTTTTAAGACTGAATGGAAGTTGTGGTAGAAGTCAGTTGGGAGAAGATTGATAGACTTGTTGGAGATATAGGCTAAACTGTAAGCCAACTGGTTTTCCATAGAAGAGCAGGGAAAGAGACAGCTGTTCGTCCTATAGATTATAACATGCAGAATGGACAAATTATAGTTTACTTTAAATAAATGCTTTTATTATTTCCCGAACATTGTAAGAACTTTATAACTCTTCAATGTTATTTGCTCTCCTCTGCCTTTTCATGTTACTGATGCCGATATTTAATTCTTCATGTATTTTAAATCTAAAACTATTATTTCAAACCTTAAAGACACTATATTCATCTAGATTTAGTTACATACTTCTCTTTTCCAGGGCTCTTCATTTTTTCTTGCATTATTCTATTTCCACCTGGGATTACTCTTCTTTCATCTGAAGAACTCCCTTCAGTATTTCTTTTAGTGAAGTTTTGCTGGAATTAACATTCTTATTTGTCATAACATTTATTTTGCTTTATGTTTCAGAATAGTTTCACCTAGTGCACTAGTTGGCACTACACTGGGTGAAATCTATGTTGGTGCTTTTCTCTTTAAGTATTTTATAAAGATGTCATTCCATTGTCTTCTGGCTTCTATGGTTTCTTTCAAAAAGATAGTTGTTGGTGTTATTACTATTTTGATAGCAATATGTCTTTTTTTCTTCTCTGGAAGCTTTTAATGTCTTCCTTTTGGAGAGGGGTTAGAATTTTAGGAGACTTACGCAGTTCCTTTGTACTTATCCTGCTAGGAGTCTATACTGATTCTTGAACTGTTATTTTCATGTCATTTTTTTGTTTGGAAAATCTTGCCCAGTATTTCTTCAATCATTGTTTTGTTTTGTCTCTTTTCCTGAGACTTCAATTTATACACCTTAGATCTTTTAATCTTATTCCGTATGTTTATTTTCTACATTTATCCATATTTTAATTTTCTATCAATTGTGGATATTTTATATTGACCTATATTTCACTTCACCAGTCCTCTTTTCTGCTAGTAAATCTATCTATTGAATTCCTAATTTCAGCGAATGTGTTTTTCAGTTCTAGAAGGCCATTTGACCCTTTAGATATTTGTATGTAGATTTTAATTCTCTGGTGAAATTCCTCTTCCAGTTCTCTGCTTTCTTAAGCCCATTATTCACAGTTATTTATGTTCCCTGTCTGATTACTTCAATATTTGAATTATCTATTGATCTGCTGCTATTGTCTAGTTTTTCTCTTGATTTTAGGCATTTATTCATGTTAAAATATTCCTTGTAATTAGATGCAGGACACTGTGTATTAAAAATTGTAGATGCTTCAGCTGATGTTAAATTTCTCCTGGAAGATAGGCACAGCACTGGAAGATTGCCTCGATCCCAGTGATGGCAGGTGTTAGCCTTTGCCGTGGGCGGTCTATTCCTAGTTTCTTTTTGTTGAAAGAGTTTCACCCTTAGTTTTAGGGCTTTTTCCTTATGGAGTCTCAATTTAAAGCCTTCTCTTTTTAAAAGGTCTACCCTGGTTAGTTGAGCCTGAACTTCATTCTCTGATTCCCTAACATTATCAGAATTCTGATGTATTATTTTTTCTTTCATGAAGGAAGAATCGTTTTTCTTTATTTTTTTCAACTAACATCTTTTTTTATATTTAAATTCACATAGTACATTGTTAGTTTCAGATGTAGTGTTCAACAATTCATCAGTTGTGGATAACACCCAGTGCTCATCATATCACATGCCTTCCTTAAGAATTCCGATGTATTTTGTTAGCTTTTCAGCCCCCCAGATCTTGATTTTTTTCTTGTTTTTTTCTGGGACTCTCATCTTGAGTATGCATACAGCTTAGGAATCAGTAAACATCTTGAAGTGAAATTGATTCTGGAGTTTTTTTGGTTCACTTCTCTCCTATTTTTTTAATAATATTTTTTATTATATTATGTTAGTCACCATACAGTACACCCCTAGTTTTTGATGTAAAGTTCCATGATTCATTACTTGCATACAACACCCAGTTGTCTCCTATTTGACTTCTGGAATCCTCTGTTCTCTGCAACCCTAAGAGATTTCCACAAGCCCTGGCTGCTGTTTACTGCTAGGCCTATATTCCCAGTGTAGTAAACTAGCAATTGTACTAAAGGAAAAGTCAAAGGCAAATGAGGGCCTCACCCCAATGTATCTCCCACCTCTGTGAAGTTTGGACCCCTGGAGTCTTGCCTACCTTGTTATTTTCAATGACTTCCGGCAGATACCTTGTGTTTTTGCACCAGCTTTTTAAATGGTTCTTGGCAAGAAGGTTATTCCAAGACAAGTTGCTCCTTTGTGGCTGGAAGTTGAAGTCCATTGCTTTGTGTTTTGTATTATGTTTCCTTTTTCATCTTTTAGACCATCAATTTGGATTTCAAAAGTGATCATATTCTCTTTCATTTCATCCACTGAATTTTAACAAGTGAAAAAATCATGTTTCTTGCTTCCAGAAAGTCTTATTTTGAACCATGGTTGATCATCACTAGGTGTTCCTTCATTTCCTCTGTGTTGTTACCTGTGTCCTTTAGTAATTCTGTTTCAGTATTGTAGTTCTTCTCTAGTGTGTAGAGGCACCAGGAGGAAGCTTCATTGCTCACTGTTTTCTGATTGAAAGGCCAGACTCTTCTAGCCTCTCTGGCAGGGAGGACTCACCTCCATATTCTGTTCCCTTACAGGTCCTCCCTAGACCATTAACTATGGCTTGCACGACCCTTCCTCTGAGGTGGGAGAAGTCTTGAGATTTTTAGGGAGCAAACTCACCTCTAGGAACTGAGAAGCTCTAGTTCTCACCTCTAGAGTTTTTTGCCTTGGGAATTTCCTGGACTCTAGTTTGGTTTGGAGGGAAGCCACGTTCTGTAACAGCTCCTTCCTCAGGACTGTAAGTTATCCATCTAGGCCTTCCCCACCCTCTTCAGCCTCTACCTGCCTGCTGGACCTCGTGGATGCTCCTGCTGAGAAGAGAGAGACTTCTCGTGGCAGACTTCCAATTTGGATTGGCGCTGTGAGGCACTGGATGGCAGGGATGCCTGTTTCTGCTGACATCTTCCCAGAATCTTCATTAACCTTTGTCTCACCTCTGATTGTAGGTGTTGCCCACAGGAAACTAGGTCAAGACCATTGGTGCACAGAGAACTGTGTGAGCTGAGGTTCTGAATAGTACTAAATATTGTTTAGGTTAAGGCATTTAAAAATCAGTCTGCCATCAGCAAAGAAGCTAAAATATACTTTAATGAAATGAAAATTTGGCTTAAAACTCTGGATATTAGACCAGCAAACGTGATTTAGTTGGTTCTGGGTCCCCATGAAAGAAAAGTAAATAAAATTTCATAAATTTTGGGAATGTGTGGTATCAATTCCAGCACTTTCCAAACTAGCTTTAATTGGAAGGTTAATAAGGGTGTTGGAGAGGTTTATTTAACTCTTAACAACATTAAATAGGTTTTTGTTTTGCTGCTGGACTTTTCAATGTGTATTTTAAATCTCCAAGGAGGGGAAATCAGTGGTCACAGATAGCCTAGTGATTGCTGTTTAGTCATTGAAATATTGCTCTATTTCAGTGACTGCTGAAATAACAGATCATTCTGTCAGTCATCAATGACATCCTCACTTGACTGAGCTTTTGTGTTTTGGTTTGGATCCCCCCTAAAGCATATCTTATGAGTATGTCTGAGTGGAGAATTTTACTTGAGACATAATGTCAGGAAGTACTACTAGGGACATAGGGAAATGAGACAGGAAAGAAAAAACAGCCAATAGAGAGTGTGTTAATGTGGGTAATTGGGGATCAGCCTTGCTGAGGACCTCTAGGAGAGGATATAGAACATCTTACTTGATAGGCGAGGAAGCTGAGGAACTCATCAATCAACTCCCCTACCTCTGTGTCTGAGGGTAGTGTGTAGAGAACAGTGAGTCCCAATGGGATATGGGTTGGGTGCCGACAGTGTCTGCTACATATTGTAAACAGTATTGTAAAAGGTCATGCATATCGCATTCGTACTTTGTATTTCCTATCTTTGTTCCTGTGTCCCTCATACTGCTGTTTCTTGAAATCCATAGAATGTCGAAAGTATTTCCTCCAGAAATTCTTCCTTAATTTTTTCCCAGCTATAAATGCTACTTGTTCTGTTTACCATCAAGGCATCAGTTTCAAACCCTTACTTGAATAACTTTACTGTTCTCTCATGCAATTTCCTGCTATTGCGTTATAGTTATTCACAAATTTTCTCTCTTACCAAGACACTTAACCCTTGAAGGAAAGGATATATCCTATTCATCTTTCTGTACTTGTAGCACTTAGCACCTGCTTGGTCATGACAGGACCCCAGTCAGTGTTTGTTGAATGACTGAAGGTCTTCAGATTCTAGAACAAAAACAACA
Organism: Ailuropoda melanoleuca; assembly: GCF_002007445.2. NCBI lineage: Eukaryota > Metazoa > Chordata > Mammalia > Carnivora > Ursidae > Ailuropoda > Ailuropoda melanoleuca. The sequence continues at coordinate 36,072,728 of NC_048238.1, forward strand.
TTAGCACAGTTTGATTTAATACATGAAGATTTCAGTTGTTACTTCTACAAGTAAGAGGATGGCTTGAATCACTTATTTTTGGAACAGTCATTCTCATTTGTTGGATGAATTTTGTATCTAGATGGCCAAACATTTAAAGAAATGCCAGGAAGGGCTGGGAAATTTCCTTATTCCATCTGGACTGCAAGACACGTGTATGGGTGGGTCTGTTCTGAAGGCATGTTTAGAAGTAGTTAAGTATGTCCTTGGGAATTTTCTGATTTTATTCAGACAGATGTTTTCTCTAACTGGTATTGGTCTTTGTTAAGATAAATATAAAAGTCAGGATAGTTCCATTTTGCTTTTTCAATAGAAAAAGCTGTGTTTCTTCTGCATTCATAATGAATGTTTATAGTCATTTTTATATATTAAATGCTATTAATCAAGAGAAGTAATCTGAGTTAAGCTACTGCCCTAAATAAGTAAAAAATAGGGGTATAATTGGAAATGGCTTCCCCTCTCCTATTTTTGTACTGTTCTACTTAATATTTGGCAGATGGAGTATGAATAGAAATGCTTAAGTTGGAATGCTTTATGGGGTTTTAAACTGTTGTTAATTAGTCGTGAAATAATTTTAATTACTTAAAAATTCCATTATGACAGTGCTTCAAATATGTGTCACATATCGGCAAACTATTACAGACCATTGTTTTTTACTTACACTTATATTGAGGGGAAGAAAAATAAGGTGAATATATTGAATATATTTATAGAGAAGAGATTTGACAGGGTGAAGAAAAACTGTTTACCTCAAATTGGGCTATAAAAATCCAGAAGCCTTTGGGTTTTTATCAGGGGTTCAAAGCAATTACTTTTTAAAAAATGGAAAAAGCAATGTGTAAGAAAGAGGAACGTCAATTGAGTCTAAGCCCCTTCTTCCAAACTCCTCTTTTTGCTATTTCAATTCTTTATTTTGGCTATTTGCACTTTTGTTCCTAGCCCAGAAGAAGAAGGTGACAGTCATAACTACCAGAAGTAGCCTTTTAACAGCTGTGGGAAGACTTGTTGAGGAAGGCCTTTGTTATATATAAGGAACTGGGGAGCAAAGAGATTCATTCCTTTGTTCCTTTAATCATTCAAATTTGTTGAACGGATAAATGAGAGTTTGGGAAGACATAGCTCTTATCTTCCAGAGATTTATAAGCTAGTAGGAGATAGAACACATGTAGTCATATGGCTCTTATAAAATATAGACTATGTAGTATGTGAAGACAAGTTAGAAAATATTAAAAAATATATACAAGAGGGAGAATCACTTCAAGTTTGGGGGGTGGTGTGATGTTGGAATCTAGGAAGACTTCTTTGAAGAGGTACCATTTGAGTGTTATCTTGAAGACCAAGTAGAATTTTAATAGGCAGGTGGGAGAATATTTATAAGAGATGCATTACCCTTTTCCCTCTAGCTGTGCCCTCTCCTGCACAGCCCAAGTATGCTGGGGATAGCTGGCCCCATTCCAAGCTCCAGGGATGACCTTTGTTGACTTAAGCAGATCCGCATTTTCTGTTCCCTAGGCTGAGGTAGAGAAAGGTCCAGGGCAAACAATGGGTCAGAAGCACGGGTGAGGTTTCTGCATCAGAGATCTGGGCTGGAGGAGGATCAAGAACCAGAAGTTGAAGTGATTGGGCAGTGGAGCTATTAAGAGTGTTGGCAACTCGGATGGAATAGCAAATCTCGTGGATCTGTCGCTTAGGTTGGGGAAGTTAATTCAATTCAGAATGGTATCAGATTTGACTAGTAAAGAGAAATCATTCCCATGGCATGTCCGGAATCCAATGCCTTTTAACACACTGGCTTTGTTCCACTTGACCCTTCAGGCTAGTTTTAACATGGCATCCCTCACCTCCCAGCATAGTGATTAATTCCTCAATCGTATCTTCATGAATTTCTCAGATCTGTCCACTTTTCTCTGTCCCCACTGCTGCGGGCCCAGTTTTCCCCAAATTACATCTCATCCATATGACTGCAAGCCCCTCCTAAGTGATCTCCCTAGCCTCTTCCCATTTCAGAATGACCTTTCCAAAACAAAATCTGATAGTGATATTCCTCAGCCTTGTCTTTCATCGCGCCTCCACCTCCATCAGTACCTGAGTGGTACTGAGCACGTGACAACTTTCTAAATACACCAATACTCTCTACCTGTACACGTGGTGCTTCTTTGCCCGTAACCATTGTGTCACCTTCTTCTATTCCCAGCTTATGCCCTAGACCTCCCTCAGAATATGAGTATTTGGGACCTCTTCCTAATTCCCAATCTCCTGAGACTCTAAGGGGGTCGATGCATTCATTGTCTCCTGCTGTGGCTTTGGAGGTGAACACGGCACAGCAGGGTGTCGGCTGGCTTCAGTGAAGTGTTCTAGGAAATGTAGCGCAAGACTGAACTCTATTCTGGCTCCTGCCCCAACCCTCATGAAGCTAACAGTGAGTGAAGGCGGAGCATTGGAGGACAGGCTGGCCGTTAACCAAGGTCAAGAGAAGTCAGGGTTTAGAGGGACATGGGCTGTAGAACAGTCAAGAGCTTTGAAGCAAGACTGGGAGAGCAAAGAGTTGCAGGCTCTGGACTCTAATGCCTCCTCTATCTTCTAGATTTGTCTTCCCCAGCTTGTCTGCACCAACCTCACCTCCCAAAGGTGGCTGATGTAAAATTACCTTGTTGCTTAAAAGGGGCTGTTTTGCACTATTTTTGAATCTCTTTTATGAAATTTAATAACATCAGAAGGGGGAATGAACCATGAGAGACTATGGACTCTGGGAAACAAACTGAGGGCTTTGGGGCGGGGGGAATGGAATAGGCTGGTGATGGGTATTAAGGAGGGCACATATTGCATGGTGCACTGGGTGTTATGAATCATGGAACTTTACATCAAAAACTAGGGATGTACTGTATGGTGACTAACATAATATAATAAAAAAGATTATTATTTTAAAAATCCTAGTTTTGAAAAAGTTTACATTTTGAAAATCTTTCCCAGCAATATTCACATCTAAATTAATTTTGTCCTATAGGTAGAGAGGGCTAATTAATTAATTCATAAGAATGAGCTTTTAGAATAATTCCTCTCTTGCCTCATGCTGTGTGGAATTTTAACTAAGTACCAGATAAATTAGTTCTGCCTTTGTGGCGTTTTCCATAGCTAATGTTTTACAACTGTTCAAAAACATAATCAGTCATTGTAAGACAGCAGTTTCTACAGCTGCATTACAAAGAAAGTTGCATGGTCTGGATTTGTCATCTTCACCAATCTTAATGTTTTTGCTGTTAAACTCTTATTAATAAGGATTAAATAAACTCATTTATTCAACAACAGTTTATTGAGCATTTAGTATAAACAACACATTGTGTTAGGCGCTGGCAGAAATACAAAGGTATAAAAGACCCATTGCAACTCTCAGGGAGAGAATCTGGTAGGGAATAGAAGGTACATGGAGGAATGCCTGGGTGGCTCAGTCGTTAAGTCTCTGCCTTCGGCTCAGGTCATGATTCCAGGATCCTGGGTTCGAGCCCCACATTGGGTTCCCTGCTCAGCAGGAAGCCTGCTTCTTCCTCTCCCACTCCTCCTGCTTGTGTTCCCTCTCTCGCTGTATCTCTCTCTATCAAATAAATAAAATCTTTAAAAAAAATAAAGAAGGTTCATGGAGAAAAAGCAAATATAGAAGGAAATATGTAATACATGTCCTCAAATGTTCCACTGGAGCGGTTGAAGAATTATTTGAATGTATACAGGGAGCAGAGGTGAGGAGGGAGGAAAGGAATGTTTAGGTGGAGAGAATTCCATGAGCAAAAGCTCAATGGTAAGAAAATATAGACCCTGTTTAGGGAGTGAAAAGGGAGTATTTGGTATTTGGGAAATATTCATTGCTGCAGAGTACCCAAGCCTTTTAAAAATGCTGATGTGATTGCTTATTATTATTATTATTATTATTATTATTATTATTATTTGCTCGTAGTTCTTAAAATAAGATCTACATCTCTAGATTCCACATGAATCTACAAGATTCATGTCCTTTGTTTTAGATTATTTTATAATAATAATGGATTATTTCTCATTCATATTACATGTACATTATGGGTCTGCTTTGGCTCTGCTTTACTCTAGGGCCCAAGATACTGCTGCGGCATCCATCGGGAACATTTCTGGTTGGCAGGGCAGGAGAAGAGTATGGAAAGTCATGCCATATCATTTAGAGATTTTGTTCAGAAGTGATGCAAATAAGGTCTACGAGAACTGAGAAAGTTTTATTGTTTTTAGACTATCGTCTAAAAAAATGTGATGTAATTTGGATGACCTGAACATTTACCTTTAGACTGAGAACAGCCATGACATTTCAAAACTATGTTGACTTCAGTGATTAGAGAGTGTCAAATAGTACCGCTGGGTTGTTTTATTAACACTCCCTGGGCAATCAGAGGCAGTTGGAGAAAGTGAATGATCCTGATGTTTTGCCTCAGTTGAAGCCAAATGACATCACCCGTGTACAATGAAGATGTCCCAGGGCTTTGAATACAGAAGTGGTAGGATTTAGTCATCACAGGTGTGTTGCGATATAGGTGTGCCAAACACTAACAGCACCAACAACCGACCAGACTTGTGCCATAGACTTTGTGCCGTCCTTACGTTTAAGAGGATAATTTAGTTTAAGCCAATTATCATTGGTCATGTTAAATTCATGTTGTTTGAAAGGATTTTTAAGTTAAAATAAATTTTATTATTATTTTAATTTTTTAAGGGGGCTCTATGCCCAACGTGGGGCTCAAACTCATGACCCCGGGATCGAGAGTTGCACACTCTACTGACTGAGCCAGCCCAGCGTCCCTAAATTCATGTTAATTTGACATTTATTGGTTTGGTAGTTTTTATTTCATTTGTAAAGTTATTTTAGTTTAGGATTGTATAAGATGTCTAAACATAAAGAGTTGATGAAGCTTCTGTATTTTCTGTAAGCAACATGTTGATAAAAATGGTTAAACAAATTTCCCTCTTAAAGGGTTATCCATGCGTCACTAAGATTTGAAAAATATTGAGGTAGGCAATGGGAATGCATGGAGAATTTTGGGGTATGAGTCAGGTGGTTAGGGCTGTGCCTAAAGAAACTGGTCTGGCAACACTATGGAGTGTTCACTAGAAAAAGAAAAGACGGGGCGAGGAGGGAGAATGTGATTTCAAGAATCCAGGTGTGTGGTAGGAAGAGTTCGTGGAAATGGGAAAGAAGGGACAGATGGAAGAGATGTTGACAGAGAAGCATTCATGGGAAGTTTTCAGGGACTACTTTGATGTATGGAAAGAAGGAGAGGAAGAAGTCAAAGTTCTCTTGAGATTTTTATTTCCTTTAAGAAAAAGTAGAGTAATGGAGACGGAATCAGTTTAGCAAAGCCAGAGTTTAACTTTAGACATGATATTTACTCTGTTAATAATAGTTTTCAAATAGGTTAATAAATTTAAAATATATAAAAGTAGAGAAGAAAAAATGTTTTTTGAGTGGGGGTTGCTCGTGTAGGATAGTTTACCAATAAACAGTTTTATTTTTATATCTGCTGCATCTAGAACATTGCTTGGCACATAGTAGGCATTCGATAAATGTTAGATGAACTGAATTAGTTGGTATGAATTAAATAGGACCATTGAAAAAGATTAATCACTTTGATGCCTGTTTTGTCATTATGGCTAAATAAGAGTTTTGAGGAAGCCTGCTGCTTCAGAGCTGTCACATTCTGCATAGAACATACTTTTTGAGACAGTGCTTGTCTTTCTAGAGGAAGGGATATCTTCAGGGAGCACTCCCAGTATACCACGAACTGGAGATGGAAAGGCAGGAAACTGGGACGAGGGAAGTGCCCTGTGGTGAGAGGCAGATTTTCCCTGAAGTTATGTGGCGATAGAGGCATTGCTGCTGGGATATTGAGCCTTGGGACAATGAGAAGTTAGGGAAGATGATCCAGGAACTCCTGCACTGAGCCAAGCCCTTCAGGCTGAAGTAAGCCCTTGGCTTCTGGAAGAAGCAGAAGCAAACACTGTCTAGAGGAAAGCCCTGACAAATTTTGTCCACCAAACTCCTGATGATGAAATTGAAACAAAGAACTCCGAAAAATTATGAAACCCATGGGAAGGCAATTCAGAATGGCTGAAAACCAGCAGGAACAACAAATAATAGATTTGGACCCTCCAAGGATGTAGATATTAAAATGATCAGATATTGAGCATAGAATAATTGGGTATGAAACGTTTAAGGAAATAAAGGGCCCCACAGTAAATCAAAGCATACAACAAGATTCTATCAGCAATGACCAGACAAAATTGAAAAAAAATTTCACTCTGAGAAATAAAAAAATATAATTGTTGAGGGGTGCCTGGGTGCCTCAGTCGGTTGAGTGACTGACTCTTGATTTCGACTTGGGTCATGGTCTCGGGATCGTGGGATTGGGCCCAGCATCTGCTCCGCGCTCAGCGGGGAGTCTGCTTGGGATTCTCTTTCTCCCTCTACCCTTCCCCCTGCTCTTGCTCTCTCTCAAAATAAATAATTAAATCTTTAAAAATGTATATCTATATCTATATCTATATAATTGTTGAGATTAAAAAAACTCAGTAGCAGATTTAACAGTGTATTAGACAAAGATGGAAAACAGTAAAGAGAAAAAGAGTGCTCCAGGGTATAGACACACGTGAAAAAAGAACCCCAAACCTCCAAATATTGATCTATAGAAGAATGGATTAAAGGATGTCATGTCTATAAAGTGGAATATTATACAGCAGCTAAAATGAATGGTCTGCATCTCCAAGCAACAACGTGGATTATTCTTGGAAGCACAATCTTCAGTGAAAAAAATCAACTTCCAAAAGCTTGCATGTGGGTAAACATAACTTTTTTGTACTCAAAACGAGGAAACTCAGTGGCATAGTGTTTAGGCACATACATATTATTGATAAAACTATAAAAGAGGGCTAGAATGGTGAACCAAATGTAGGATAGTAAATACTGCTGGTAGGGAGGTAGGAGATTAGTTAGGAAAGAATGCTTAAGTAGATAGAAGTTGTTTACAATCTTATTGTGCTTAGATAGTGATTTCACTGATTTTTATTATATTCCTATGCTTTATAATTTATTTAGATGTTTTATTTTTCCTTGCCCATGCACAAAACATACACAAATACAAAAGGAAACGAAATATTTAAAATAAGCCATTTACAAATTGGGACTCATTTTTGAGCAGGCGTTTTCATTCGACCATCATTTTCATCTAGATTCCTCAAGCAATCCACCCTTTCCTTAAGTTCCTTATTCATCATAGTTTCTGTGTCATGCTCATTGTTTTTTTCTGGGAAAAATCCCAAAGGAAACCTTTGATCGTTTTTGCTTAGCAGTTTCTCCTCCAAAAAATGTTAGTCATGTGAAACTGCCAAAAGATTTAAACAGTCTCCAATGAAACAATCACCCCCCCCAAAAAACTCTTTTAGAGCATGTCATTCTGATACAATAGTTCATTTTAAAAAATTTAACTTAATTTCATTTCCATAGGTCTGTCATGTTCTGCGAAATATTGGTTCAAGTTGCCTAGGAAGATTAAAAATCTGATAGAGGAAATTCTGAGTTAAAAAATGACCCATACAGACCAAGTGATGCTGCCTTGTGAAGAAAAATCTTGCATCTCTTCCTTCCTCCCCTTTCAGATGGGTATAGCTGCCCTTTTCTCTCCAATTTGGATATTCTGGGAAATGATTTTCCAAGAAGTACCTTCTCTTATGAAAATCTATTGAGATGTTTTTCTGGGTGCTCCACTTTGATACCCAAGCTGCTAATCTCTGCTGCAGAAAGTGGTACAAACTTGAGGACAATGTCACACGGGATGATGACCTCTAACTTCGCCTGGTCTACACTGCCCATACCACTCTGCCTACCTCAGCACCTCTGCTCTATTTTCAAGAGAAGGAATGAATCTACAACTCCACAGAGACAACAGATAGGTGCTAGGGATGAAGTCCCCTTCTCTGTAAATTTAGAGCTTTCCAGTTCTTTTCTTTTCTTTTATTAAAGATTTTATTTATTTGACAGAGAGAGACACAGCAAGAGAGGGAACACAAGCAGGGAAGTGGAGGAGGGAGAAGCAGGCTTCCCGCTGAGCAGGGAGCCCGATGCGGGGCTTGATCCCAGGACCCTGGGATCACGACCTGAGTCAAAGGCAGACACTTAACAACTGAGCCACCCAGGCGCCCCCAGTTCTTTCTTTCTTTCTTTCTTTCCTTCTTTCTTTTTTTTTAAGATTTTATTCATTTGAAAGATGGAGAGAAAGAGAGAGAGCACGAGTGAGGGAGAGGGGCAGAGGGAGAGGGACACGCAGACTCCCCGCTGAGCAGGGAGCCCAATGCAGGGCTCGATCCCAGGACCCTGAGATCATGACCTGAGCCAAAGGCAGATGCTTAACCCACTGAGCTCCGGACTTTCCAGTTCTTATCTTACGTTAGCTCTCTGTAGCATTTAACACTTACTGACCATGCTGGACTGGAAACTTAAGTAGGTTCAGTGAGCAGGTGGTAAGATTATAGGGTGGGGACTGGGTGAACCCAAGACCTGATTTTTGTTGTGTGAGAATGTGAACCAAGATCTTCCTGGCTTTCAAAAGATACTGGAGCTATGGATGTTAACTAGCTACAGAAGCCCAGAAAACATCTATCCCATGTGACTTCCCATATGATGGAAACTTCGCCTCTTTCTTCCATAACCAATTCTGGTGTCTTAAGGAATCTGTTGTGGCTTCAGCCACAACTGGACTTCAGTATCTTCCCTTCTTCAGCTGCTTTTGCTGGAATGGTGGGAGCAGTTTTCTGAGTTGGAGACCAGATGCCTTTTCTTGTAGAAATGACAATGGCGCTCAGTTACAGTTGGACTAGAACCCTTAGTGCAGTGCAATCCTTCATAAACAATATGGGTTAAAGACGCACGCAGCTCTGCTTTTGCCCTGGAACATAAACAACCTTCCATGACATTGCTTCTAAGGGAAAATGCAGTGTGAGTTCCAAATAATTGACTTATTAACAAACACATCCAGTTCCTGTGTTGGGGACTGCCTGTTCTGTGAGCTAAGAATTTTGTTGTTTTTAAGAAGTGCCTTTCCCCATTTCCTTAGGTCAGTCATGCTTTTCAAAATCACATGTCATGTGTTTTACATCAATTAAAATAATTTCCTCTGAAATTATACTAGAACATCTGTTCATTCATCCATCAACATGCCCATCCACTTCTTTGAATAGTACGTTCATTTTTGAGGTGCTATTGATATAGTATTTATTAAAGCATTTCTACTTTTGAACTGCTCTTCTCCTACCTGCTAAGGACTTTTCATCTGCATTGATTGTATATTGTTGTAATGGATGAAAGCAAAATGGAAATTCCAATGCTTGCTTTGGCAGCACATACATGAAAATTGGAAAGATACAGAGAAGAGAAGCATGGCCCCTGCCCAAGGATGGCACGTGAATTTGTGAAGCATTCCATATTTTTCGGATGTGTAAATAGAACTTTTGTAAGTCAAAAAAAAAAAAAGAAAGAAAGAAAAGAAAGTTTCATTGGTCTATAAGATTCTCTACTAGATGGTAAGGTCTTCCAGCCCAGGACTAAGTCTAGTCATCTTTGTACCCCCTTTGCCGGAAAAAATCTTTTTTGTATTGAACTGAAACACTGTAGTTCTGACCCATTTGGAAATATGTTAGCATAGCACTTGACAATGAAGAACATACCTCATTATAGCTGTCTTTCTTGGCTGCTGAGATTAATCAGGTTCAAATCAAATTATGCAATTATTGTTTTCAGGAATAAAGAAATTATTTTAGATCCTTGTGGTAGACTCTGGCTTGCTCATCACACCCATTTCCTCTTCTAGGTGTGAGTGCATTTCCCAAGATCCTTTGTAGTGAGAGGTGGTCCAAGTTCTAGGCAATGAAAGGTGAATGGAAGTGAGTGTGCCACTGCCAGGGGCTGGCTCACAGATACTTCTCATGGATGACTTCCCATGCTTTTCTCTATTTGTTGGATGAGTGTGGAGGACTCTGAGGCCTAGGAGGAATATAGAGTATCCAAGATGGAAGTAGCCTGGGTCCTTGAGTGACCATGTGGAAACCTGTTCAGTCAGGAACGTACAGTTAGGACTTCCTATGAATAAGAAATAAATTTCTACTGTATTCAGTCACTAAGATTATGGGGCTTCTCTTTTAGCAGCTAGCGCCACCCTAAATAATACAATTTTCCTTAAGCATATTTGAGAATTGTTTTGTCCTTTGTATATGTAGATGATGACTGTATTCTGACAACAGTTCTCTGACACCAACTGGGTGTTCTTCAATTCAATTCAATTCAATTCAATTCAATTCAATTCAATTCAATTCAGTTCTGACACTAGGTAGAGTTAGCTCAGATCCTACAGGTTAAGGGGTTCAGTCCTATAAGGCTTCTCCCACTTCAGATGCCAACCACAAGTCCTGGATATTACCAAGGCATCTGCACTTCTGCCCGGCCAGCTACAAATCTGGGAGTTCCCATGACCGCTCCTCCCTTCAGGTTCAATAATTCACTAGAATGACTCACAGAACTCATGGAAAGTGCTATACTTAGGATTACAGTTTTATTGTAGAGGATACAACTCAGGAACAGCCAAATGAAAGAGATGAATTGGACAAGTCTGGGGGGCAGGTGGCATAGCGCTTCCATGCCCTTTCCTTGTGGAATCAGGGCACAGTACCTTCCAGGAGCATCCATGTGTTCACCATTTCATTATGTAACATGATGGATTAAATCGTTGGTCACATGACTGAACCCAATCTCCAGCTTCCCTCCCCTCCTTAGAGGTGGGGTGGGGGTGGCGCTGAAAGTTCCAAACCTCTAACCACATGCTTGATCTTTCTGGTCACGAATACCATCCTGAAGTTATGTAGAGTCCCGCCATGAATCACTTCATTCACATGAACTCAGGTTGAATGAGAGAGGCACCTTAGGTATAGCAAAAGACACTCTTATCAGGAAATTCCAAGGATTTTTGAACCTTTAGGCCAGGAATGGGGGACAAAGACCAGATAGATTCTTTATTATATCACAATGGTAAACGACAAAGGTCAAAAATTTATTGTTGGAGCTTATTGACCAAAGAAAGTCTTTGGACTGGAGCTCACCCACTAGAACATTCCTCTTCAAGCTCTAAAATGTTCTCCTGTGTCCTGGATCTTCTTAGTTCCTCACTCCTTTACAGCCCTAACATGCACATGCTTTCCAATTAGGTTAGAAGGAAAGTTCACGCTCATATTTGACTGACCCGTTCAACTTCACTATTGCTTGGTGTCACTTTATGCCTGGAATTCTGCTATTAACATCATAGTATATTTGCAGTCTTTTTGTATGCATAGATTTCAGATAACTTTTTTCTCTTTATACAATTAGAATTATAATGGATATTGTTTGGTAATGCATTTCCCCCTACCTTTATATCATAAACATCTCTTATGCCATTCAATATTCCTTTAAAACATCACTTTTATGGCTATAAAAAATCCACCTATGTACTCTATCTATAGATAAATCATGCTTTACTTGGACATTCCCAGGTGGTCTGAATATTTTGGTTTTTGTGTTTTCAGTGTTATAAATAGTAGCATGATGCCTATCTTGTTTCATAAATCATTTTGTGTATCTTTTTTTAAAAGATTTTATTTGACACAGAGAGAGAGTGGGAGAGGAAACACAAGCAGGGGGAGTGTGAGAGGGAGAAGCAGGCTTCCCACTGAGCAGGGAGCCTGATGTGGGGCTCGATCCCAGGGCCCTGGGATCATGACTTGAGCTGAAGGCAGAAGTTTAACGACTGAGCCACCCAGGCGCCCCCATTTTGTTTATCTTTGATCGTTTCTTTAGGATAGGTTTATAAATGTCTCCATTCCTTTTAACTGCAAAATTTTAATATATTTTGGGTTATTTACATTTTCAACAAGATGTGTATCTATATGAAGAACAATTTGGCACCAAATCATAAGAATGAAAATACTGTTTGTATCTTTTAACCTGGTTATCCCCATTCGGAAGAAATCCCAGTGAAATTAAAAAAAAAGAAATTTGTCCAAAGATATGCATACCACTGTTTATTCATAATAATGAATCATAGAAAACTACCCAAATAATTTCAAACTAGACATACATGAGCATGATACATAGATGGAAAAAATGATGGGAGTATATCGTTACTTGGAAATATGTATACAAGACAATGTTAAACAAAAAAGGACAAAGACTAGAGAATGCTTTTACTGGTTTTAACTAAGTAAAAAAAATATTTCTGTATATTGATAAAGATTTGGAGGGGATTTAGAACAACATCAGTATTGGTGATTTAAGTATGGCAGCCTTTTCTGTAAGCTTGCTTAAATGTTGTGCCAGTTTGACATTCGAACTCACTCCCTCAAGTTACCCTAAGAAAAGGCAAATTTATTGTTTGGATATCTTAGCACCAGACATGAAGAGTGGAAACACATCAGCAATCAGTGGGGTTTTAGAAGCAAGTATCTCCTTGTCTTGCATTCACACAAGGATCTACCTTGACTCGGCTCTTACCTGCTCTTGCCCTCCTTTTGACTTTTGATTCCCATGATACTGTCAGGCACTCAGGGCTCTCCAAGTGCCCTTATGGAGTGAGGCACTCTGAGTTTCTTAGGAAATTTTGTCTTGAAGCCTGGAGGTCTTGAGGGTACTGACCAGTCTGGGGCCCTCTGCCTGGTCCTGCCCAACTCACTTATACCGATAAATGAATGGTATTGTACATGGCCATTTTGGTTCAGTTCTTCTGCTGCAGGCCATGAGGTTTTCCCTGAAGTTAAGGCAGACACATTGAAATTTAGCCTAAGAAAGTGTGTGTGTGTGTGTGTGTGTTTTAAAGATTTTATTTATTTATTTGACAGAGAGAGAGACAGCCAGAGGGAGAAGGAACACAAGCAGGGGGAGTGGGAGAGGAAGAAGCAGGCTCCCAGCAGAACAGAGAGCCTGATGCGGGGCTCGATCCCAGGACCCTGGGAACAGGCCCTGAGCTGAAGGCAGACGCTTAATGACTGAGCCACCCAGGCGCCCCATGTGTGTTTATGTTTTAAGCAGATGAATCTCTAAGTGCTTAAAATTAAGATATTATAGAGAAGGTATTTAGGGTAAGATCTCCCCATGGGCCATTGAGTTGTTCAATTGACTCCTTATTCTGTCATAAATGAGTAAAAAAAAAATCAATTCTTCTCTAAATTCTACAAGGGTTTAAATGACTGAGGCACATGACCTCATCAGGTCCTCCTTGGGACAAGATGTTAGGGTGAAAGATGATAAGAAAGACCTGGGACAGAGAAAGATAGGAATGTCAAGAAAGTAGATTCTCTATGCAAACAAATTAGCTTCCCTACAAGTGGAATCTATGATTTATGGCTTGTGAGCTTCATGCTGTCACTAAGCTAAGCGGTCCCGAACAGGTTCCTATACATTTAAAAATTCTCCAGAATCTGGAAAAGGTCTGTGCTTCCATCTTACAGTGTTACCGTCTTGTGGCTTCAAATTTGCCAGGGTGTCAAGGGGCTGGGGGGGGGCGTGTGGTGGATCATGCACACATAGCCGTCTTGATCTGGAAGGGATGAGCTCAGCTTGGCTTACATTCCATTAATTTATGGATTAATGGAATTAATCACATGATCCCCTCTCGATGCAGCATCCGGGGGTACTAGTTAATGTAGTCCATCCAGGTAGCCACCCTCAAGCACCCATTCTACACCATAAAAGGAATGGGTAGATTTTTATTGGTCATCTGGCTGTCTCTAATTATACTCTCCTAATTTGTTTTCTGGTCTCCTCTATCTCCTTAATTAAATCTAGGCCATGCATTGATACTTAATTAAGCAGCTCTAATCACATTAGTTAATTGCTCAACAACAACAAAAACCCATCCCCGTCATCTATGGCTCCCCGTTGCCTGTCAAGTGAAGTGCCAGTTCCTTGCCTTGGTACTCAAGTCCCCAAAGAACAGAATCCCATCCTACCTTTTTGGCCTCATCTTCCAGCACTTCCCTACCACTTTTCAAATATTTCAGCCTACATGGGCCACTTGCTGTTCTTAAAACACAGAGTTGTTGTTTCATCCTATGTTTCCATCTGGTGTCCTATCCGCCTCACCATTCTGCCTCTAATGGGTGGTATATATTTTAAATAAATTCAGCGTATTTTTAAATTTTGTGTCTTTCTGAGTCCCCTAGTGAAGGTAGCCACGGAATTCTAAATCGCCAGTGTCAAAAATTACGTCGCTGTTTAATATGACAGCACTTGGCAGCAGCTCAGCCCGCCAGCCTTAGGAACCAGGTCTTTCGTTGACATGTTACAATTAACACCCAAGGAGACAGCCACTTACGCACATTCTGCTGCGTAACCGCTAGTTCAGAGTGTTTCCATGAAGTCATTTCCTAGAGTATAGTGCCTACTGGATAGAAGTCAGAATTTTACCTTCTTTATAAACAAAAATTTAGGGCATTTTCTGATGAATACAAAGATTCATGAGAAGAAGAGAACAAAAGCATGAGAAGCAAGAAGCTGTATACAGAATGCAAATGATACATTTAAATCCCCAGCGGTAAAATAAAGAAGAACATTGGATGGGGACTTCTGAAAAGATCTCTAGAATTCTTTTTTCTTTTTTAAGATTTTATTTTATTTTTATTTTTTTATAATAATTTTTTATTACGTTATGTTAGTCACCATACAGTACATCCCTGGTTTCTGATGTTAAAGTTCCATGATTCATTACTTGCGTATAACACCCAGTGCACCATGCAATACGTGTCCTCCTTAATACTCATCACTGGCCTATTTATTTATTTGACAGAGAGAGACAGCGAGAGACGGAACACAAGCAGGGGGAGTGGGCAAGGGAGAAGCAGCCCTCCTGCTGAGCAGAGAGCCCAATGCCCGGGCTTGATCCCAGGACCCTGGGGTCATGACCCGGGCTGAAGGCAGACGCCTAACGACTGAGCCACCCAGGGGCCCCAGATCTCTAGAATTCTTTTTTTTTTTTAAAGATTTTATTTATTTATTTATTTATTTGAAAGAGATAGAGACAGCCAGCGAGAGAGGGAACACAAGCAGGGGGAGTGGGAGAGGAAGAAGCAGGCTCATAGCAGAGGAGCCTGATGTGGGGCTCGATCCCACAACGCCGGGATCACGCCCTGAGCCGAAGGCAGACGCTTAACCGCTGTGCCACCCAGGCGCCCCCCAGATCTCTAGAATTCTTAACCTAACATCCCTCCTGCCAAAGAGGTAAACTAGTGGCCAACACTTGCTTACATCCATGCCTAGTAACCCTGTTGACCAGGTTTTCCCTGACGTTTCTGGCTTTGAATATTCTGTAACATTGCCTCTAGGCAACCAAGAGAGCAGAGCAGTCTTTGCTGTTGTCACCATTTTCTTCCACTAGAATGACCCCTTTACTCCTGAGTATCTCAGTCTGACTTCTAAAGACATAGGTGTTGCCTCTGTTGACTGCCTTTTCAATATTCACCCTGAGTCCATTCTGCCTTGGCAGGCTCTCAGGACCTACTCATTTTCATAATTGGTAAGATCCTTAGAGCCCCGCCCAATATTCAGTTGTTGGGTTGAAATGAATGTTAAAAATGAATAAATAAAAAGTCACATTCTTATTTTTAAGATACGAAGAACCAGAATTGATAGGCAGCCTCTCTAAATTATTAAGTAAAAAATTCTTTAACATTGTCCCTCCCCCATCCATTCTTTCAACCACCCATTCATGCATTCATCCATCTAATATTTATTGTGTGCTTACTCTGTGTAACCATTGTTCTAGATGCTCTTGCTAAAGTCCTTCCATAAAAGAAACAGGAAGTTTCCTACTCAGCATTTACCCTAACCAAGTCCTTTTTCAGATTCCTGGGTATTTTTTGAGCTGTTCTGTTTTGCTTTTAGGTTTGATGGGTGATCTGCAGCTTATATTAATGGGTACCTGAGAGGGGAAAGAATAAGGGGGGTGGTAAAGGGCAATTGCGAGTCAAATGACTGGGATAAAAGCAAAGAGTTCAGCTTCTACTCATGTATTCCCAGATTGTCTGTTGAGTCCCTACCACAAATAAAACTTTATGGTAGACTTTTTGAGGGATCTGATGAATGAAAGAGGATTTTTATACTTACTGAGCTTATTTTCTCTTAGAGAGTAAAAGATGGACGTAAGTAATTAACTCAAGGTAGACTTTCATGAACACAGAAGGAATAGAACAAGGAGTTTGAGTATTTAGAAATAAGAAAGATCACCTCTGATTGGAACTAATCAGGAGAGTATCCTTGGAGGAAAGATATTTTGAGTTTAGGATTTGGAGTATAAGTAAGACTTCAAGAGAGAAAGAAGATATTCTGGGCAGAAGGAACAGCATGAACAAATGTAAAGAGGCAGGGAAGTACAAAAGCATAGTAGGGAATGCTTAAAGGCAGATTTTGGAAAACAGTTTTGTTGGCTTTTTCTCTATATTATTCTCAGTTTCATCCCTGTTTTGATTTTGCTCTTCTCTTTCCTGCTCTGTGCCTAGGGAGGCTGACCCTGGGACTTCTTTTCCAAAGCTCCAAATGGGAGGCACCAAGAAGAGATTGGCAGGAGGGAATAGAGGGCTCAGGGCATCTCTCCCTGCTCCTTCCTTGCTTTGATGCAGTATCTGCATCCCTCCTTAATCTCAGCTCCCACCAGACAGCTATTCTTCTGTGGTTCCAGCTCTCAGTAGGCTCTGGTAATACTGTACCTTCCTTCTGTCCCTTCAGCCTTAGGGAGTGCTAACAGCTTCCTATTCATTGTTGTTAGTCTCTGTCTCAGCATCCATTGTTAGTTCCCTTGACATTAACCACATGTCTGTAAATAGTCCCTTCATTAAGTCTCTTCATTTGAATAATTTGGATGAATTCTGTTTCCTGCTGAGACTCTCTATTGCCATAAATGCCAAGCTAAGATTTGATATATCACCCTACCCACAGCATCTTAAATCCTGAGTACATCCTGACACCCATATGTCTATTAATGGAGTTTCCACTCTCAAAGTCAACCTGGAGTCATCCTGTACTCTCCTTTTCCATTATCTTTCACCTCGAATGATTTGTTGAGTTTTGCAGATTCACCTTCATTACGCCTTTTGCATTTTTCTTCTTTTCCTTTCATAACCACTGCCCTAGTTCAGGTCTTCATTGCCTCTGACCTGTGAAAATGCAAAGGTTTCCTAACTCACTTCTTTGCTTCCAGTCCCTTCTCACCAGACCTTCCATGGACATGACTTAGACTAACAGCTTTGCCTAGCAGCTAACTTCCATGATTGAAAATCTCCAATATCCTTAAAGATAAGCAAAACATCCCAGATCTATTAGACAATGTGGAGGGAGTGAAGTAAAAATTTGTCAGGTTGACCTTCAAAGATGCTCATTATATGGGCCCTCTCACCTTTTCCCAGCTCACTTCTCAGTAATTTCCTTCTTCTATCTAATTATCCTAACTGGACTTTGCAGTTCCTTGAAATGTACCCCCCCAACATGCTCCCACCTCAAGATCTCCCGTAATGTGACCCCCTTCTCCTTAATGCCCTTTTACTCAAGACCACCAGTCAAAATCCTATTCATTCTCAAAGACCTTGTACAAATGATGGAAATCTTAGTCTCTTTGGGCTGCTACAACAAAAGTGCCATAGATCATGTGGCTCATAAGTAACAAGAATTTATTTCTCACAGTTCTGGAGGCTGGAAAGTCCAAGATTAAGTCCAAGTTCTAGAGGCTGACAGATTCGTCATCTGGTGAGGGCTTGCTTTCTGATTCATACATGGCCCTCCTTTCACTGTAACCACATGTGATAGAAGGGGCCAGGGACCTCTCTGAGGTTGCTTTTATAAAAGCTGTAATCTCATTCAGGAGGGCTCCACCCTCATGACCTAATCACCTCCCAAAGTCGCCACCTCCTAATACCATCACCTTGAGGCTTACAATTTCAACATATGAGTTTTGGGGGAAAGCATCCAGTCCATAGAAGTGGAGTTCTTCAAGTTTGTTTTTAAAAATTTACTCCAAATCCATTCATCCCTCTTTTTAAACATCGATAATGTTTTGTATGTATGTGTGTGTGTATACTTCTCTCAAGGTAGTTGTTAAATACAAAAATAACTTTAATTTAAAGACAATCCATGTTTTCTTCCAATTAAGGGTTATCTTTTACAATTATTGAATCTTAGGGAACACCTGGAATAGTTTTATGCACAATTAGGTTTGCAATAAATGTTCGTTGGCTTGAATAGACAATGTTCAGTCATTTAAGTAAGGTCTGTAAGGAGGAGAGCTCATAGCCAGGGAAGAAGGGAGAAGGGCTAAAGGCTAACTAGGAAGCTATTGTTATCACTGAGAGATGAAAAAAAAAAAAAAAAAAAAAAGAGCATTTGGGCCTTAACCAGGGTGGTGGCAGTGGGAATGGAAAGGAGGGGGGAGTGGATATGAACATCCATGCATATCATGGGTTGTAGGAGAAGGAGGAGAAAGAAATAGACATGACACCAAGGACTGCAGCCTGGGTGACTGGGAAAATGGTAGAAGCATAAATAAAAAGAAAGAAATCCAAAGAGGGAGTGGTTCGGGCAAAGGGACAGGGATAGGTAGGAGATAGTGAGTTCAGTGTTTTAGGTACTGAGTAGAGGTGCAAGTGGAAACCAGAGGAGGCCCACAGTAGGTGGGTGGAAATGGGGCGCTGTGGCTTGGAGGGCCACCAGCTTGGAGGGGATGGCTGGGACTGAAAGAATGAAAGAGATTTCCCGTAAAGAAACTTAATGGAGCCAACCAAGAGGCTCATAAAGAATAGTAGAGCCTAGCGATTGCCCAGACGCACAGAGCATTGTCTTGCAGGACTTTGCTTTGTGATGATATTTCCTGGCACAGATCACATCCAGCACTCACTCAGCTGTCTGTTTCATTGCGGCAGCTGAGAGGATTTCTGTAGTTGTGGGTTTTCTCTCCTTCACTTAGACCTTAAACTAGAAGGCAGGGAGCTATTTCTAAAGCTGTCCAATCTTACCTTTCAGAAAGCACAAGATAAACTAGTTACTTTTTAACCAGAGAGCAAGACAAAATGTACAAATACTGGAGATAATGAACCGAATTCTTCTGCATATCAGAGCTAAGTGTACTTTGAACTTGGAGTGGAGAGCAAGGAGAAATACATAACTGGGATGAGAAATACAGAAGGATGGGAGATGGGGAAATTGTCCTTGGGAACTCTATGTTTAGGTGGAGCCAGTCCAGAAACTCTCAGCCTTTTGTGAGACGCTTGGGAAAGCCTCCTAAGCAGACTCAAGAAACCTTTATTAGACATCTATGATGCTCTAGGCCCTGTGATCAGTTTTATTCATATTCAGTTTCCCCCCAAACCCTGTGAAATAGGTATGCTCTTCATTTGCAGCAGAGGCTGTCCGGGCATTTTGGGGATCATGAACCCTGAATTATCTCTGTTGGCTTCGCTGCCAGGGGTACCGGATGCTGCTATCACTGCTCGCACCAGATGGTAGTTTCCGCTGTCCCAGAATCCTCTGTTTGCTGGCTCCTTCCTAGGAGGGGATCTCTGGTTGGCTGAGCCTGGTCCTGTGCCTGTGTCCTAGTTGCCAGTGTTGGCTTTTGCGGCTTTTGTAGTTGCTTCCTCCAAGGTTCACACAATGGGATCCCTTGCCCTCTGCTAAATGTGAAAGGGGATCAGAGGCTGGAAAGCCTCTAAACCATCAATAAAGATCAATTACCGAGAGGGAAGTGGAGTGTATATGTCCGAGGACACTGGTAAGCCCTGGAGTTGAGCTCAAACCCAGATCTTCCAAGTCTGTGATTAATTTTCCATTGTACTGCTGCTGTTTTGCTGCAATAGTTTGAAAGGGAACAGAGCATTTTCCCTTTTCCAAAAGACTCCACAATTAACAAAACTTTTTCCTGGGTACTTTTAATGTACCAGACCCTGTGCTGGGTGCTTTGCATACACTGTTTAAACTTTTTCAAATCCTTTGGGAGAGATATTATTGGGAATTAATATCCCCATTTTACAGATGAAGAAACCTAAGGTTTAGAGAGGTATTATGAATTGGTCCAAGATTGTCTGTAAGTAAGGGGCTCTATCTGATTATAAAGTTAGAGGTCTTACTCCAACATCACGGTGCCATCAGGGGCTAAAGCTGGCTAAGTGTTTGAGCCTAATTTTCTTTGCTTTTCCTCTTACCTCCAACCTCTGATTCAGTGACTGGCGCATAAGGAGTTCTATATCAATGTATGTTGAATGAATGCTGAACCACTGAGCTTAGTGGAGGGGGTAGGGAAGAAAACATTGAAGAGGATAGTGAATTAACAGGGATGAGTTAGGGATGGAAATGAGAGGAAATCATGTAATGAGGAAGAATGGTCTCTCATAGGATTAAAAAAGGGAAGACAAACAGGTTAAGAGTTAAGACACACTTCTCTCTTTGAGATCCTGATTTCAATTCTTTGGATATATACCAGGAAGTGGGATTGCTGGATCATATGGTAGCTCCACTTTTAGTTTTTTGAGAAGAAATTTTTGGAGGGGATGGATTAATTCTGTGACATAAGTTATGGTGAGGTTTTCATGGGTGCATACTTATCTCCATACTTAGCATACTCAAGTTGTATACATTAATTATGTACAACTGTTTATATGTTGAAAAAATACATAGAAACTTAAACAAAGGAGCTAAGATACATTTAGAAAGGTTACATTGTGGGGGTTCCACCTAGAAGTACCAAAGCCCAGCTCCCTTGCCTTAGATATAGACATCTCTCGGGTGTGACTCACACTCTGGGGTTCCCCCTGCAGGGTCAGAATGCAATTACTCTCTGAAGGACTTGCCTTCCTCCCCATCTCTGTCCTGCTTCCCCCACTTCCTTCCTGGCCTTGTCGGAGAGCAAGTTGTTATTAAATCTCTTGTGAACAAATCCTCAAGTCAGTGATCTGCTTCTGGGTAATCCAAACTAAGCCTTCGGGTTATTCTAGAATAGTATGCCTGACATTATTGGACTCTCAATAAACACTGTGAATGAATGAATAAATGAATGAATGAATGAATGAATGAATGAATCCTAGAGCTGTCCCTCTCCGTCATGCCAGAGAGCCACAGGGCCACAAAGTCTTAGAGGTTATTCCTTCTTTATATCCTTTATCTCTTCCTCCTCCTTCTTTTGCCATTGCCTTAGTTAGATCGGACCTGCCTTACTTTCTCACCTCCATGATAGCCAGAGCCTTTTAATGATTTTCCAGTCCCCTCTAGTTCACACTCTTTGTTGCTGCTACTAATTCTGGGGTTCAGATCATCTGTCACTCATTGTCTTGAATTCCTTCAGTAAATCTCCCTGACTTTCAAGGTCAAGGAAAAATTCCTTGCTAATCTTGCCTTACTCGCTTGCCTCTTTACCTTACTTCTCCCTACTCCCCTGCTCTAAGCATGCCCTTTGCTCCAGGCACACTGAACTCCTTGTTGCTCCTGGAACATGCCAGTCTTAGACCATTGTGTTTGTAGGTGCCCATATGTTGTTTCTTTATTTTCTTGAAATGCCTTCCTTCAGGTTTTCAACTGGCTGGCTCCTACGTCCTCCAAACTGTGCATTAAGTACCACCCCCTCTTCTGACCAGGCTCAGTCTGATTTGGCAGCCTCAGCGGGACTTCCTCTGTGCTTCAATGCCCACTTCTTTTATGGCATCTAACACGCTGCTCAGCATGCCTGACCTAGAGCAGAGAACCTGTGCCATTTGACCTTGACTAGCACAATTCCTAGCATTCAATATATTGTTGTAATGGGAGAAGTTCGA
Organism: Ailuropoda melanoleuca; assembly: GCF_002007445.2. Classification (NCBI taxonomy): domain Eukaryota; kingdom Metazoa; phylum Chordata; class Mammalia; order Carnivora; family Ursidae; genus Ailuropoda; species Ailuropoda melanoleuca. The sequence continues at coordinate 36,094,628 of NC_048238.1, forward strand.
AACGAAAGACTGGACCATGTGGGCTCACTGGGGAGTGGGGGTAGGTCTATCGCCCAGGCAGACACACTGGTTCACCCATAGATTCTGTAGCATTGCTCATCAATCATGTGTTGTTGTACCTCTACCACCTAGGTCTATTCTAGCACATACATCTAAGAGATACGGGTACCACAATTTTAAACAACTGTCTCAGCTATTTTTTTTTTTTTTTTTAAAGATTTTATTTATTTATTTGACAGAGATAGAGACAGCTAGCGAGAGAGGGAACACAAGCAGGGGGAGTGGGAGAGGAAGAAGCAGGCTCATGGCGGAAGAGCCTGACATGGGGCTCGATCCCAGAACGCCGGGATCACGCCCTGAGCTGAAGGCAGACGCTTAACCGCTCTGCCACCCAGGCGCCCCTGTCTCAGCTATTTTGAGACCCAAGTTCAAAATACAAGTATTTGTTCTTGTAGTAAAATATGCATAATATAAAATGTATCATTTTCATAGTACAATTAAGTGGCATCAAGTATATTCGCAATGCGTACAACTATCACCATTATCCACTTCCAGAACTTTTTCATCATCTCAAACTGAAACTCTTCACTTATTAAAGGATAGCTCTCCATTCCCCTTCCTCCCAGCCCTTGGGAATCTCTATTTTACTTTCTGTCTCATCCTACCATGTTTGTCCTTTTGTGCCTGGCTCATTTCATTCCTTAAGTTTCATCCATGTTGTAGCATGTACTAGCATTTCATTCTTTTTTTTTTTAAGATTTTATTTATTTGACACAGAGAGACAGCCAGTGAGAGAGGGAACACAAGCAGGGGGAGTGGGAGAGGGAGAAGCAGGCTCCCAGTGGAAGAGCCTGACGTGGGGCTCGATCCCAGAACGCTGGGACCACGCCCTGAGCCGAAGGCAGACGCTTAACGACTGCACCACCCAGGCGCCCCTTCATTCTTTTTTAAGGTTGAATAATATTGCATAGTGTAGACCACATTTTGTTTATCCATTCATCTGTTGATGGACATTTGAGCTGCTTCCACCTTTTGGCTATTGTGAATAATGCTGCTGTGAGCATCGATGTGCAAGTATCTGTTTGAGTTTCTGTTTTCTGTTTCTTTTATTTTTTTTAAGGATTTTATTTATTTATTTGTCAGAGAGAGAGAGAGAACACAAGCAGGGGAAGCAGCAGGCAGAGGGAGAAGCAGGCTCCCCGCTGAGCAAGGAGCCCGATGTGGGATTCAATCCCAGGACCCTGGGATCATGACCTCAGCCAAAGGCAGATGTTTAACCGACTGAGCCAGCCAGGCGTCCCTGAGTTTCTCTTTTCAATTGTTTGGGGGTATATACTTAGAATTGGAATTACTGAATCATTTGGTAATTCTATGTTTAACTTTTTGAGGAACAACCAAAATGTTTTCCATAATGACTATTTTCCTTTTCCACCAACAAGGCGCACAACTTGTTATTTTCTGTTTTTTTTTTTTTTTTTGATAATAGCCATCCTCATGCTAGTATCCATTGTGGTTTTGATTTGAATTTCCCTAATGATTAATGCTGTTGAGCATCTTTCATGTACTTATTGGCCATTTGTATATCTTCTTTGGAGAAATGTCTATTCAAGTCCTTTGCCCTTTTTGAATTGTCTTTTTTTTTTTTTTGGTTGTCATTGTTGAGTTGTGGGAGTTCTTTTTATATTTTGGTTGTTAATCCTTTTTCAGATATATGATTGTCAAATATTTTCTTCCATTATGTGGGTTGTCTTTTCACTTTCTTAATAGTGTCCTTTGATGCATACAAGTTTTTAACTTTAATGAAGTTCAATTTATATTTTCCTCTATTGCCTATGGTTTTGATGTCATATTTAAGAAATCATTGCCAAAGCCAATGTCATGGATTTTTCCCTTATGCTTTCTTCTAAGAGTTTTATGGTTTCAGCTCTTATATTTTAAGTCTTTGATCCATCGTGAGTTAATTTTTTTATATATAGTATGAGCTAAGGGGGTCCAACTTCATTCTTTTCCAAGAGATGTCCAGTTTTCCCAATATAATTTGTTGAAAAGATCATCCTTTTCCCATTGAATGGTCTGGACATCTGTGTCAAAAATCAAATGACCAATAATATTGACAAACTGATTCTAAAGTTTATATGGAGAAGCAAAAGACCCAGAATAACAACACAATATTGAAGGAAAAGAACAAAGTTGGAGGATTGACGTTATCCAACTTCTAGACTTCTCTAAAGCTACAGCAATTAGGACAGTGTGGTATTGGCAAAAGAATAGACAAATCGATCAATGGAACAGGGCAGAGAACCCAGATAGGCCTACAGAAATACAGTCAACTGATCTTTGACAAAGGAGCAAAGGCAATAGTATTGAGAGAAGATAGTCTTTTTAACAAATGGTGCCGGAACAACCGGACTTCCACATGCAAAAAATGAATCTAGACAGAGATCTTGCACCCTTCACAAAAATTAACTCAAGATAGATGTGAAACACAAAACTATAAAACTCCTAGGACATAGGGACAAATCCATATGACTTTAGGCATGGTGATGACTTTTAGATACAACACCAAAGAATGAAATAATTGATAAGCTGGACTTCATTCAACTAAAAAATTTATGCTCTTCAAAAGACACCATCAAGAAAATGAAAAGACAAACCATAGACTGTGAGAAAATATTTGCAAAAGAAACATCTGACAAAAGACAGTTATCCAAAACACACAAAACACTATTAAAACTCAATAAGAAAATAAGCAAATTAAACAATGGGCAACAGACCTGAACAGACACCTCATCAAAAAAAGATATTCAAGTGGCACATAAGCATAAGAAAAGAGGCTCCACATCGTATGTCATTAGGGAGATACAAATTAAAACAACAGTGAGACACCATTACATATTTGTTAGAATAGCCCAAATCCAGAACACTGACAACACTAAATGCTGGTGATGATACAGAGTGACAGGCACTCTCATTCATTGCTGGTGGGAACGCAAAATGGTACTGCCATGTTGGAAGGCAGTTCGGCAGTTTCACACAAAAATAAACATATTCTTGCTATGTGATCCAGCAAGCATGCTTCTTAGTATTTACTCAAATAAGTAAGAACTATGTCTACACAAAAACCTCCACACAAATGTTTTTTAGCAGCTTATTCGTAATTGTCCAAACTTGGAATCAACAAAGATGTCCTCCAGGGGCGCCTGGGTGGTTCAGTTGGTTGAGCTTCTGTCTTTGGCTCAGGTCATGATCTCGGGGTCCTGGGATCGAGCCCCACATTAAGCTCCTTGCTCAGCAGGGAGTCTGCTTTTCCCTTTCCCTCTGCCCCTCCCCTAGCTCATGCTCTCTGTCATGCGCACACACTCTCTCTCTCTCAAATAAGTAAATTATTTTTAAAAAAGATATCTGTCATTAAATGAATGGATAAACAGTGGTACACCCAGACAATGGAATATTATTCAGGACAAAAAGATGTGAGCTATCAAGCCATCAAAAGACATGGAGGAATCTTAAATTCATATTATTAAGTGAAAGAAGCCAATTTGAAAAGTCTACATACTATGTGATTACAACTATATGATATTCCGGGAAAGGCAGGACTATGGAGAGAGTAAAAAGGGAAGTGGTTGCCAGGGATTAGGAGGGAGGGATGACTAGGTGGAGCACTGAGGATTTTTAGGGCAAACTAGTCTGTGTGATACTATAATGGTGGATGCACATCACTATAAATTTTTCCAAACCATGGAATGTACAACACCAAGAATGAATCTTAAGTAAAGTATGGACTCTGGGTGATAATTATGTGTCAATGTAGGTTAATCAATTTTTAAAAATTTATTTTAATTTTGATTTTATTTGTCATTGAAGTATAGTGAACACAGAGTTATATTAGCTTCAGGTATATAACATAATAATTCAAAAATTCTATACATTACTCAGTGCTCATCAAGATAAGTGTATTCTGGGTCCTCTTTATCTGTTTAAACCCTTCCCCCACCCACCTCCCCCTGGCAACCACCAGTGTGTTCTCTGTATTTAAGAGTCCGTTGTTTTGTTTGTCTCTTTCTTTTGTTGTTTTGTTTCTTTGATTCCACATATGAGTGAAATCATGTAATTTTTTTTTACTTATTTCACTTAGCATTGTACCCTCTAGGTCCATCCATGTTGTTGCAAATAGCAAGATCTCACTCTTTTTTTATGCCTGAGTAATATTCCATTGTATATAGGTAGTAGGTTAACCAATTTCAACAACTGTACTACTCTTGTTGATATTAGAGGAGGCTATGCATGTGTGGGTGCAGGGAGTATATGGGAAATCTCTGTACTTTCTGATCAATTTTGCTATGAATCTAGTAAAACTATTTTTAAAAAATAAAGTCTACTTAAAAAATCAACTGACCTTACACGTTTGGATTTATATCTGGAATCTTGATTCTCTTCAATTGGTGTATATGTTTACCCTTATGCCAGTAGCATGCTGTTTGGATTACTATAGTTTTGTAGTAAGTTTTGAGATCAGGTAGTGTAAGTTCACCAACTTCGTACTTTTTCAATATTGTTTTGACTCTCCAGGGTCCCGTGAGATTCCATATGAATTTCAGGATGGTTTTCTATTCCTGAAAATCCCCATGTTTTAAAATATAACATTTATAACTATAAATATTCTTTTCTTTCTTTTTTTTTTCCTAGAGAGAGAGAGAGAGAGAGAGCATGCACACAAGTGGGGGAAGGTGCAGAGGGAGAGGGAGAGAAAGAATCCCAAGTAGGCTCAATGTCCAGTGCAGAGCCCACTGCAGTGCTCAATCTCATGATCCTGAGATCATGACCTGAGCCAAAATCAAGAGTCAGACACTTAACTGACTGAACCACCCAGGCACCCCACTTTAAATTTTCTAAGAACCACTTTAGTTGAATCTCATGACTTTTGGTATGTTGTGTCTTCCTTTATACTCATCACAAAATATTTTTAAATTTCTCCATTGATTTTTTCTTTGACCTGTTGATTATGTAGGAGTTTTTTTTAATTCTCATGTATTTTTGAGTTTCCAAAATTTATTTCTGTTGTTAATTTCTAATTTCAATCCATTGTGTTTGGGGAGCGTACTTTATCTTATTTCTATCCTTGTAAATTTATTGATGTTTGTTTTACAGTTCTGTATATGGTCTATCCCTGAGAATGTTCCCTGCGTACTTGAAAAAACTATTTTGCTCTTGTTGGGTGGAGAATTCTAATAGAGATGTCTGTTAGGTCTAGTTGATTTCTAGCTTTGTTCAAGTCTTCTATTTGCTTGTTGATCTTCGGCTTAGTTGTTATATCCAATATTGAAAGTGGGGTATTGCAGTCTCTGTGATTGTCAAGTTGTCTATTTCTCCTTTCATTTCAGTCAGTTTTTTTCTCATGTATTTTGGTGCTTTTTTGTTAGATGTGTTTATGTTTACAATTGTTACACCTTCCTGATGGACTGACCCTACTATCATAAAATACCTATTCCTGTCTTCATCTCTAGTAACATTTGTGCGTGTGCGTGTGTGTTTGTGTGTGTGTTAAAGACACGCATGGGTGACTCCACATAGGGAAAGTCTCTGTTATTTGGCAAAAACAAACCTCTTCATAAATAAAGGACAACTGTTTTCATGTCAGTTCCTAATTCTACTAACTCAGCATACAGAAAAACATTGCAGAACTGAAATTCACATATAAACCTCCAAACTGCATTTAAGTATGATGTCTCCCTGGCTCCACCACTAGCTCTTTTTACTTGAGTCCACCACAAACTTGGGTGGACAAGAGACATGACTTTGCATTCTTTAATATTTCTAAAATCAAGTCAGATCTGACTTTATTTTCCATCTTGCCTGGACTGTGGGAAATACTGAGGTATGAAGAGGTCGTTGTCTCTCCCTGCCTTGGGCAGTGTTGAAGCCTGGTTTGTAGATCACATGATTAATCCTGCCTCATTGTTTAAGCCTAGTCTGCTTCCAGGTCAATTAGCCACTGGGGACCTTTGTTGGGGCTTCTGGTGTCATGGTGTGTGTCTGTGTGTGTTTCCACAGCCTCCTAAAGTCTCTCTAGTCTCTCCCCACTGAGGTCCTACCCAAGTCAGGGGTCAGGGATCCATCCCAGACTCAGAGATGCCTTCTCTCTCTCTGATTTAGCTGCTTCTTCTCCTGAAACTCCCAATCCCAATACACGGAGGGTCTTGTCCTTTTCTGCTCCTTTCTAGGGCCTAATTTAATCACCTCAATAATCTGAAGGTTTTGAAAACAATACCCCCAAAATATACATGCCTCCTAGCCTGCTTTCTGCCATGTAACAGCACCCCCCCCTCCTGCTGGCACAACCTCCCAATCCCCCAGAAAAAGAATACAAAGGCCTTTCTCCTTTCTTTGGAGAAGGGAAAAATAAAGTGAAAAAATCAAATTAGTTTATCAATAAATATTCCTTCTGTGGTTACTACTAGCCTATATGGATTGTTTTCTCCTTTTGGCTTGCTCCTTTCTGGTGGAGTTTCTTAGTGAGTTGGTTGAAGGAAGAGAAAGAGTTAAAGAAGTTTAGGGAAGTAAGACAAGGTAACCTGTGAGATGAATGGTGGGTTCCAGAATTAGCGATCTATGTGTGCAGTGGTACCAGGTGTGAATAACATTTGGTGACACTTCAGATGTCCTTTCCTCCCTCTCTTCACAACTCTGGGGACCACAATGACCTCTGTGTCCCTTCAAGTGTTTGGTGTACTTTCTGGGCGATTGCCCATAGGACCTGTGACTCTTCAAAAGTCTTCCCTACCAGCTGCCTCGTTCTTGCAACCCCACCATCTGAGCCCTGGCCTCTCAAGTGCAAATAGGCTAAGAGGGTTGCATTAGTGTCCAGGGCCTGTCGTAACAAAGTAGCTTCAGACAGCAGAAATGTACTCTCCCATAGTTCGGGAGGCCAGGAAATCAAAGCTGCAGATTTGCAAGGCCATGCTGTCCCTGAGAGCTCCACAGGAAACTCTGTTCCATGCCCGTCTCCTGACTTCCAGTGGTTGCCTGCAGTCCTTGGCAGCCTTTCGCTTGCAACTCCACTGCTCCCCAGAGTCATGCGACCCTCTTCCCTGTCTGTCTTTGTCCCTCCACATTGCTCTCGCCATCTGAGGACCACAGCCATTGGATTTCGGGACCTCTCTAATCCTGTATGACCTCCTTTTAACTTTGTTCCATCTGTAGAAACCTTTTTAAATAAGGTCACCTTATTTAAGATCCTGAGCATTAGGACTTGGACATATCTTTGGGGGATGCAGCTGAACCTGCAATGGGGATTGGCACTAAATTATTGCCAGTTACTTACAGATTGGTGCGAAGGAAGCATTTTTTTTTTGTGGGCTTTCTTTAAGAACTTTTCATCATCACAGGGACGGGATGTGGGAAGTCGGGGCAGAGAGAAGGGCCTGGGAGGTATACCGCTTACCATGATTCTCTGCCAGTTGGATCATCACAGGGAAGAGGAGGCTGAGAAGACAGAGGAGCTGCAAGTGGGCAGAGAAAAAGGAATCACGTGACTCTGTGGAACTTCTAGATAAGTCCAGAGGGATAGATGTGTTGGTACGATCGTCTGTGATTTGAGTAAAATGCTTCTCTCTAATTTGAATAGTTTGTAGAGGTGATTGAAATCTCACATTCAGAAGCTCTGAAATCGGGCCTCATCTTTTCTTCATCTTTGGTTGTTTTATAATTGAACTACTAAAAGTTTGGCTTTCGGTTTCCTTTAATGGGATTCATTTTCAATCCTAAGGAACCACTGGCTTTTTACTCCTTCACAACTGTTTCATCTTAATTACTTCAAGATTGGGAAAACTGTCTAAATAAAGTGTCAAAGACAAACCTAAGTCTAAGGCACAATTAACAGAAGCTGTGTATTCGCAAACTTGCAGCAAGGGACACCTTCTTCAGGTCACTTGATTTCGGTAGGGGTTCAATGGTATTAGCGGGGAGAATCCGTTGTATAGCAGAAAGTAAGGAAATATTGAGACAGTTGCTAATTGGCAAGTATTCCACTGAGATGGGAATTTTAGAAGCAGGGGAGACTTTCTAATTGTCTGTAGGTACACTTAGCAGTCCCCAGTTGGCTGCAAGGAGGTATATGAGAAATTTGGGTGAGGACATTTCAAGAGGAAGGATTTCTTAGTAACGGGATGGCGGGTTTTATGTGGCCAGCTGCTTCCTGGGACAGGTGGGGGCTGACGGGGTGCAGTCAATTCTCATTGCGGTCATGACCAGGGGAGCGGGAGCTGCCACGACAGACAGTTTCCCCAGCGTAGTGGCCTCCATCGATATTAAGAGAGATCTTCAGAAGATGTGTCCCATTGTAGCAAAAGAGACTACTAAATGGCAGTTAGAAACAAAGCTGAACTTATTTGTTTGCCTGGGAACTCAAAGACTAGCTCAGCAAGACTCTCTTAGCAGAAATAAAAGTCTAGATATAGAATGAAAAAGGAGGAAAAACTTCAAATGAAGCAAGAATCTGAGTTCAGGGCTCTGGTTGGCTCATAGAGCAGACTGCAAACTCTTCCGCGTGAGTGGCCACTTTGAGGTTTTCCATTACTATGTGCCAGAAAACCTGGTCTCGGACAAGTCCCAGATGAAAATAAAAATCTTTTAAAAAGGGGAGGGCGCCTACTCGGTTAAGCATCTGCCTTTGGCTCAGGTCATGATTCCAGGGTCCTGGGATCCAGTCCCCCATCAGGCTCTTTGCTCAACAAGGGGCCTGTTTCTCCGTCTGCTTCTGTCCCTCCGCCCTGCTCGGGCTCTCTCTCTCTCTCTCTGACAAATACATAAATAAATAAAAGTCTTCCCAAAAAGAAGAAAAAAAGAAAAGTCCCAGATGGGATGTGCTACATTCCGGTGGATCTAGATTAATCAGTGGACTGCTCATTATGCGCGTGCAAGAAGCTCAAAAAGCTTTTTCTTTAACAAGGAAAGTGTAATATATCAACATTGAAGACAATTGATGCCAAGAAAACGTCCATCATCTTACAACCCTACCCTCTCATACAGTGTTTTTTTTGTTTTTGTTTTTGTTTGTTTGTTTACCGGTCCGGTATGGAGCCCAACATGGGGCTTGAACTCATGACCCTGAGATCAAGACCTGAGCTGAGATTAGGAGTTGGATTCTTAACCGACTGAGCCACCCAGGCAACCCCCTCTCATACAATGTTTTATTTTGGGGTACGGTTTTTAAGTTTGTGTCCAGCGAGCCCATATAAATAGTTATAAATATACTGCACGTACTGTTGTGTACTTTGCTTTCTGACTTGACAATATCCTAAAATATTTTTTTCCATGTTACTACATGGTCTTTGCTATTAGGGTTTCAATGGCTATATGCTATTCTCTCCCAAATGGATATAATATCAATATTTACTCATGTCTCCCGGTTTTGAACATTTGGTTGTTTCTAATTGCCTGTGTTTATATGTATAGGGTAGCAGTGAACATGTTTTTTTGAATCGAGAATTTTTTTCTTCTCTTGAATTATTTCCTTAAGATTAATTCCTCCAAAGTGAGCATCTATACCAAAGACAAGGAGCATCTTCTGATTCTTAGCGCGAGGTATCCAGTTTCTTTCCAAATTCCAGTGGGCATTCCTTTCACCTCCACCCTGCCCTCGAGCAGATGTTGCCAGCTTTACCTCAACTTTGCCAGCACACATTGTTCTTGCCATTAAAAAAATCTTGTTAATTTAATAGTGTAAAGTGACACCTTGAGATTGCTTTAAATTGCATTTCTTTATGCAATTAGAAGGATAAGTACTTTCTCATATCTTTATTTCCTAATGTTAATTACATTTTTATGTCCTTTGCTCATTTGGTGTATTTGATTTTCAACCAAAACAACACACTGCCCTCCCCTCAACCTATCCCAATCAAGACTTAATGAAAAGGAATGCTCTTTTGTTCTTTACCTTCTGCATGGGGTGGCTTTATTTTTAAAACCTTCCTCTTGAAGTTCAGCCCCTGTAATATAAATAAGAGTGCTTGGAACACTTGTCTTTGATGAGAAGACAGATTTCTGCTATCAAAAGAGCCCTCCAAGAATAATGCAAATGCCTTTAGCTTCTGATGTTTTTTTCTCAACCAAATTAAAGGGCAGATTTTAATATCTATGATCTATTTGGTGGAGATGTGTGCCTTGTAGCAATGCCTATAAAAAAGTGCTCTTCTTGAATTTTCTTTGATTTGCTACCAATTGCAACCAATTTATCCTTTTGTATCGTGGCCCTTCATACCTTTCTACGTAGTGTCCCTTTCCTACCTTGATGTTGGTACCATCAACTTACTTCCTGCATTGCAAGGTATATATCAGTGATTAACCTCAAGCAGTTTTCCCCAATATTTTCACTTTTCCGTAGACTCTTTGTTTTAGTGGAGATTGATTAGCCAATATTTCCACTGTAAGAGGAATGGATGTGTGCAGAGTCTTGTATATTTAGCCCTATTTTGGAATTTCATATAAATACCATTATTCTTCCATTCCTAGGGCTTGCCCCAAAGTCAATACATAATTTTACCATCAGGCAAATTTTTTCTGTGAAGGGCCAGATAGTAAACATTTTAGGCTCTGCTGGCCAGATAAATTCTCTGTTTCTCCTCCTTCTCCTCTTCCTCCTCCTCTTTGTCCTTTTCCTCATTCTCTTCCCCCCTCCTCCCCCTCCTCCTACCCTTCCTCCTCCTCCTCCTCCTCCTTCTTCAATTCTCCCTCTTCTCCTTCTTCGTAGTTCTCATCATTGCCATCATCATCATCATCTACAATCTTTTAAAAATGTAAAAACCACCAGTTTGTTCTCTGTATTTACGACTCTGTGTTTTTAGTGTCTTTTTCTTTCTTTTTTTTTTTTTTGTTTTGTTTCTTAAGTTCCACATATGAATGAAATCATATGGTATTTGTCTTTCTCAGTCTGACGTTTCACTTGGCATAATACTATTTAGGTCCACCCATGGTGATTGCCAGAGGGGAGCTGGGTGGGGGTGAAATAGATAAAGGGGATTAAGAGTTCACTTACCAGGATGAACACTGAGTAATGTATAGAATCATCGAATCGCGTGGTGCACTGGGTGTTATATGCAACTAATGAATCATCGAACTTTACATCAGAAACAGGGGATGTACTGTATGGTGACTAACATAATATAATAAACAAATTAAAAAAAAAAGAATCACCGAATCATATTATACACTTGAAACTAATAGAACACTGTATGTTAATTATACTTTTCATAAAAAATATGTAAAAACATTCTTAGGTCTAGGCCTTACAAAAACTGGCTGTGGTGGGAATTTGGATTCGGCATGTGACCTGTAGTTGGCCATCCCTGATCTAGCAGAATGCAGAAAAAAAATTATTATTTTTTCTTTGCGAGCTAAGTGATGCATGAATAAGATTAGTTAGGTTTATTTTTTTAATTTTTAAACATTAACAAAAAAGCATATTCATAGCAGTCAGGATGGGCCCCATCTGAATGGTTAATATGATGTATCTTAACACAGCTATTTTTGAGTAATTGGTGGTATTCTCTTAAAAAAAGAAAACAAAGCTGCCAGACAATACTTGGAGCTTGGCTTTATTTTCCACACTTCTACAGGAAGGTCTTGCAATGAGTACCACAATGATTACATTCCTTGATAGTGCGTTGGAGAGCTAGTGGTGATGATTGTAAGAATGTGTTTAGAATTGAATTAAAACATGGGCACCAAAACATTGGCTTCATACCAGTATAGTTTTTTCGTGCTTAGATCTGTATCACCAGAATGCTAATCAGTTGTGCTTTACATTGACCAAAAAGACTTACAGCACAAGTGTGCAGATGAAGGTCGATTGTGGCACTGGAATTTTACTTTATAATACATTTTCCAATAGGTCACATAATGGAAAAATCTTCATTAATTTTTCTTTTATAATATTTTATTTGAATTTTTAAAAGCAACTTCTTACTCAGCCAGCAACTCCGCTCTGAATAACACAGGCAGGATCCTGAGTGTTGGCCCAAGGGGGAAAAAAAAAAAGCTCTTTAAGCAGGCTGTGTCAGTCTGCCCAGGCAGCCATAACAGAATACTGCAGATTGGGCAGCTTAAACAAGAGTGATTTGTCTGGAAGTTCAAAATCAAGGTGGTTTCTGGTGAGACATCTCTTCCTAGCTTGCAGATGGCTATCTTCTCCTTGTATCCTCACATAGCCTTTTCTCCGTGTTCCCGGTAGAGAAGTGGGGGGAGCTCTGTTGTCTCTTCCTCTTCTTATAAGGCCACAGTCCCATAGGATTAGGGCCCCACCCTACGACCTCACATAACCTTTATTACCACCGTATAGGTCCTATCTCCAAATACAGTCACACTGAGGGTCAGGGCTCCCACAAAGGAGTTTTGGGGTGGACACAATTCAGTCCATAACACAGTCAAAATAGATGTGACAAAGTTCATTACTAACTCCCTCGTCCCTTACTCAGAATCTGTTGACCTCCTTCTAGAATCAATTCTAAGAAATTTTTATTTCATTTCTAAGCCCACACAAGGCTTGTAAAAGCAAATTAGAATAAAAGAGAGGAGCTGCTATAGAGAGATATACTGACCTACTGCAGGCAGGAAGGGACTTTGGATAAGAGACTGCCTGAAATCAAGGGACAGGAGAAAAAAAACATGAAAAGAGGATTCAAACATGGATTAGTACACTAGTCTGGGGCCATGGGATGCAGAGACAAATGGCCCTACAGATTTTGGAAGAACCTGAGGGCATCACTCCCTAGAGCTGCATGGCAATGAATTTGCATGATGACCAAGCCACTAAGAAGAGGTTCCTTGTTGAAGAAGGAGAGAACGTGACACATTTTAGACAGGATGGTTTAGGAATAAGCACACGTGACTCCTTAGAAGACAAACCTTGAACTCCCTGGAGAGGTCTTGGCCCATCTTGAGGGTCTTCTCTTCCTGAGAAGCAAGGTTCAGGGCCCACACTACCAGATGGCATGTCTGTTCTTCTCCCCTCTCCTCACCTCCGCCCAGAGGCATCTTGCTGTAGTTTGGGTCCTGAAATCTTTCTTCCTTCCTTTTTTCCCCTTAAACTTATATTCTGTGTTCCAGAGTTTCTCTGCTCTCTAGGGTCTCCCAGGGGATTAAACTTTTGGAAACCAAAGCCAGGAAGCTTATAGACTATTCCAGCTTTCAGTCCAGCGGGGGAGAGGACAAACCTAGAAAATCAAGATCACATGCATCGTTTCCCAGACTCTTCCTAGTGACCCTTTAAGGTAGATACTGTTCATCATCCCAATTGTCCAGAGGAGGAAACTGAGACTCAGAGGGGTCAAGTTGCCCAAGGTCAAATAGCCAGTAAGTGATGAGGTGGTAGAACCAGGATTTAAACCGGTTTTGTCTGCTCCTGTGCCTATAGTCCTTCCGCAGTATCCTCAGAAGGAAGATGGGTGTTTCCTAACTGATGTGATGAAAGGTGTAGAAATTAACTCTGCATTAAATTCTCTACTTAACAAGTCATAGGTACTTCTGCAATCCTACTTTATGACTTTTTTGAGAAATGGGGGCTTGGCAATCAGAGCCAGTCATAGGAAAAAAACTAATGTCAAAACATACAGACTGTGGCCCAAATGGTTGTGCCTTGCTGGGCATTAAATAAGCAGATAGATAGACCGAGGATACCGCCTCATCGTGCAAGTCCAGGGGCAGTATTTAATTTTATTTTCTAAAGAAAACAATAAGCAGCCCGCATAATTAGAAATTGATGGCCAGAGTCTGAATTACGCAAACAGCAGAACAGGAGGAAAACATTAAGCAAAAAAATGTAAAAAACTCTTGTCAGCATTATTTTTGCTTAGCCCGAGTCTTCGTGGTTGACTTTTGCACAGAGTAGTGTGTTTTTTTTTTCTTTTTTCCCTTCCTATGTCTGTGGTGTTCTCCACGTGGAAGCTATTGTTCTGGATTCCAGAATCAAGAGCTGGAAGGTTCACCCTGCTGGAAAGTTGAGGCTGGCTTTATTTCGCTGGCCGAGACTTCATCAATGGCCACCCCTCGCAGCCATATAGCAATAAATAAATGCTGTAATAGAAAACAAACTCAGAAAATGAGTCATGAACTTTCTGTCTCCTCCTTAGGAAAGTTACATTAGTCATACAATGAAGGAAAATCTCACCCTTTCTCTTCACCTTTGTATAAATCCTTCTCACCCTGAGTTTCCAAGGCCCCGGCAAACCCTGTTGGAGGCAACGAGTAACTTGGATGGTGAGCTCCCAGTGGAACTGGATGTGACCACCACAGACAAGGTCAGCGTGAAACAGAAAACAAGCTGCCACACAGCTGGTTGGTGGATTCAGAGGCCACGCTTTCTCAGAGTCTGGATTCTGGAATGCTTCATACGGTGAAGTCATCACACAACCAACCAGCTGTGGAAACTAAGCCTTTTCATAGTTTCCACTTATGCAGCTGTGGAAAAACACACAAAATGAGGTGCATTTGGTCTGGAGGCCTATTGTTAATTAACACAGAGCCTTCAAGGATTGAAACTCATTCTATTTTAGAGAACAGTTGATATTCCCAATACTTCTCCACTTAACAGACCAACCTGGCCTGTTTTTAAAACCAGAAAGGATGGAAGCACCTCACAGTGGATCTCTGCAACCATAATTCCATGGTCCCATCCATTGAGGCTCCCGTACCAAATATTACTGAAATTACTTACTCTGTCCAATCAGCAACTGGTAAATACTCCTCAGTCATAAATTTGGCTGATAGGTTTTGTTCACTGCTTATTTATTTCAAAGCCTGTCAGCCAGTTTGCCTTCACGCCGGAGGGGACTCTGTTCACCTTTCCTGGGCTCCCCGTCAGGTATCTCTACAGCCTTGCAGTCACACACAATCCTGCAGACAAGGTCTCAAGAACACCCAGCTTTCTCTGAAACACACATATGACATCAAACTGATCCCATTCTCCTCTGAGGAGATTCATTTGATACACGAATGCAGAGAATAGAAACATCCACAAACGAGCTCACCAACAAGGAATGGACAATTGTCCCCCACACAGTACAGCACCCGGCCACCTTGAAGTCCTGACATTGTCAGCAAACCGCTGTTGGCTCTCTTAGCACCCACTGCATTAAAACAAGCCCAGCATCTTTTAGGCTTTTTGGGTTCTGGAGATAATATATTCCTCATTTACAAATTTTACTTAAGCCCATTGATACTGTTCCTTACATTTATTTTATTTTTTAAAGATTTTATTTATTTATGTGAGAGAAAGAGAGGCCACGAACAGAGGGGAGAGGCAGAGGGAGAGGGAGAAACAGGCCCCTCTGAGCAGGGAGCCATCTGCAGGGACTCGATCCCAGGATGCCGGGATCATGACCTGAGTCAAGGGTAGATGCTTAACCGACTGAGTCACCCAGGTGCCCCTGCTCCTTACATTTATACTGTTAAGTACTTAAGCCCACTTATACCGTATATTTACTTTCACCGTTTGTAAATAACTTTGAATGGGCTTACCTACCACAAAAAGGTCTAGAATCTGTCCAAAATGCAATAAAACAGTCACTCCCGTTAACGCCCTCCAGAGACTCTGTCACTGTAGAGGATTTAGCCACCTCCTCTCATGCCACCTGGAGTCTCTGGACCACCCACGATGGTCAGAAATTGCCAGTGCACAGGCCCTGAACATGTGACGCTCTGGATCCGGCTGACGATCATGCCTTGGATCATGAAAGCAGCACCCTGCCAGCTCAGCATGGCCACTGAGGCTTCCCTGCTACAAGATGGAGCCAAACCTGTGTCTTCCGGTGTATCTCACCTGTAGTTGGGAGGGGGTGTAGCCTCCCCTGTCCTCAGTTCTTTGTTAATGTCATGGTTTGGGAGGAGGCTACCTCTCTCCAAGACTCCGTTGGCTACCTGAGAAGGCCCTCATGATTAACTCAGCGAACAACAATGGGAGTGTGGACATCTCATGTACGGTATTGCCACCATTACGTGTAAGAGGAGTTTATGGGAGAGTTTCTGCTTTTCATCCCTTAGCCAGATCTTAACCTGGTCAAGGATGGGACCTTAGCACAATTGGCTGAATTTCAGGTACTGTCTTAGCAGCAGAGGTCCTGGTCAGCAGTTGGCCTCCTTTCCACATTTTACACACTCATGGGGCCATTGTCAATGGTCTGGCTGTCTGACATGGCCAAAGGAAGGAACCATTCTTTGTCCAAGGTTGCCTTCTTCAGGGGAAAGAACTCTGGGAAGCTCTTGCCTCACACATGTATAAATGAATGTCACACGTGTCTCTGCATATGCTGAAGACACAATACAAGACCTCACCAATACGTTCCTTATTTCCTTCAGAATTCCAGATGATGAGTGACCAAGGTGCTCATTTTATTTTTTTAAATTAATTTCTTTTATTTTTTAAAATATTTATTTATTAATTTACTAGAGAGAGAAAGAGAGAGAGGGAGAGGGAGTTGGGAGTGGGACAGAGGGAGAGAATCTTCAAGCAGACTCCTCTCTGGGCTCAAAACCCCACAAGGGGCTTGATCTCACGACTCACAAGATCATGACCTGAGCCGGAACCAAGAGCCAGATCCTCAACTGACTGAGCCACCCAGGTGCCCCCAAGGTGCTTGTTTTACTTCTCAAAATATACAACACGGAGCTCTTGGGTAAGACATTCAAAAGAACTTTTACTTCTCTTATGGGCTCTAGGCTTCATAGAGCACTATAATGGCAAGTTCATTCAATTAAATGAGACATGGCACATTTCAGTTATCAATCAAATGTCAAGAGTAATGGTAATAGAGTCAAGCTCAATTTTTGACATGTGACTGCTGATAGCTTTTAAGCTACCATTTCCTCTTTCCTTTCAACTGCACATCTGGGCAAGCCAGTCAAGATAGTCCAGGCATTTCCTCCTTTGGTGATGGTGGGAGAATCAAACCATGCAAGCCTTGGTTCACATGTGGGAACCCTCACCCCAGCCCTGCCCCCTAAACACCATTAAACTCCAAGCCAGTTGCCCCTCCCTGCTCTCTCAAGACATTTTGGGACCTCCTTGGGGCCCTGCCCTACTCTTTCCAGAAAGCCTCATTACGTGAATAACCTTTCAGATGCTCATGGTGTATTTGCGGCATCATCAGTCTCAACGTCCAAACCAACTTTTGGGTGGAGGTCCATCCTGTTTCTGTGAGATGTTCACAACATATATAATGGCCCTAACATAACAGAGTTTATTTCTTGCTCACATAACATTTCAATTGTGTATTTCTCATCAATGGTTGGTTTTCTCATCAATGGTTGATTCAGGGACCCAGGTTCCTTCTATCTTGTGGCTCCACTATTCTCTAAGACCTTATCTTCGTTATCTGCATCTAATCATGGAAGGGGAAAAAGATCATGGAGAAGGTAGTCCTATTTCTTTAAAGTCTTGGTCCAGAATGATGTACTTTACTTCTGTTTGCATTCTTCTTCTTTTTTTTTAAATATTTTATTTATTTATTTGTCAGAGAAAGAGAGAGAGAGAGAGCACAAACAGGGTGGGTGGCAGGCAACAGGCAGTGGGAGAAGCAGGCTCCCCATTGAGCAAGGAGCCTGATGTGGGACTCGATTCCAGGACCCTCAGATCATGACCTGAGCCGAACGCAGACGCTTATGGGACTGAGCCACCCAGATGTCCCTACTCCTGTTTGCATTCTATTAGTAACAAGTAGTCATAAGGCCACAGTTGGATAATAGGGGGTGCTAGAAAATGTAGTTCTCTGTGTCTTAGTAATAAATCTATACTATGAAGGGGAACAAGAATTTTCATAGACAGCTAACCATTTTTGCCATGGGGACATAATCCATGTTTATGGATGCCTGAGAACCTGCATGGAATGTGGTCCTACCTTGGCATAGGAGAGAACATGCAAATAGTAGCTTGGTCTTCCAACCATGGAACAACTATTTTTTGGGTGATGTTTTTGGGATCAGGTGTTTCAACTGTTTTGGTAGCTTAATCTTTGCTTTCCCTTGAGTGCTCCCTTCCTGCTGCTTCTTCCTTCTTTTCCTCTTCAACATTCATGAACAAAAGCCAAAGTAGCAGGGATGATGTGGTGAGGAGAAAGTAGCATGGATCAGTCTTGCTTGGCCAGATTAGGAGTGGGTGAAGAAAGGAGGACCAATCCATTCTTCCCTCTTGGTATTGCAAGCCCTGAGCCAAGGTCTAGCGAGGCCTGTATGTCAAAGCTTTTGTTGCTGTTATGAGGTATTGAGCTTTTCAGCCACTTCATTTCCAAGCAATTAATTTTGAAATTAACTTGGAGACAAATATGCTTTCTGCTGAGAAAAGAACCCAAGGAAATATTTATTTCTATTCAACTCTCTTATATTGACTCACCCAGCGCCCACACTCCCCCTCTCTCTCTTATTTTTCTATTTTATTTCCTTAAAAAAAAATAACTGTGATGGCCTAGAGACTTGGCGGTAACACCCAGAATGTCCTTATGTTAGGGTGTTTTTTTGGTTGTTGTTCAAATAATCACTTCCACTGTGTTCATGCTTATGTACTGAATGTTAACACTGCTCCATGAATCAAAATATCAATAACAAGCTAATAAAATCATATCGAACTGGGTGGAATGAGGGGAATCAGTGAGCCACAGGTCTTTCATGCTCTCTCTTGGCGTATAGATTTAACATCACAACCGATCTAAATCCATACAGTAGCTAAGCCCACCATGTGCTGTTTTCATTAAAAAAAAAAAGCCTCCTCAGACACATCTTTCCAGGTCTTTCTTTCAATTTAACACCCTTTTAAAATGATTGCAAATCAGATTTTCCCACTGATTATGCCTTGTGTCCAAAACGATAGGCGACCACTTCTGTCTCTTCCCTTCTCTGGTTCTGAATGGTGTTCAAGATAAGGCAGTCCAGTCCGGGGCGCCTGGGTGGCACAGCGGTTGAGCGTCTGCCTTCGGCTCAGGCCGTGATCCCAGCGTTATGGTATTGAGCCCCACATTGGGCTCCTTCGCTATGAGCCTGCTTCTTCCTCTCCCACTCCCCCTGCTTGTGTTCCCTCTCTCGCTGGCTGTCTCTATATCTGTCGAATAAATAAATAAAATCTTTAAAAAAAAAAAAGATAAGGCAGTCCGTTGCGTTGAGTGTTTGCTACTCTCGGGGATTTCCGTGGATGCGAACTGAGCTATGGTGACTTCAGTGATTGGATATGAACTCCTTCAGAGTTGCGTGCACTGCATAGACCACGTGGGGCTTTTTTGGGGTCTGCCCCAAATAGCTGCCGTGCTTGTTTGGGGATTTAAAATGTTCACGTAGCTTCAAGTAAGAGAAGGAATAAAAAAAAAAATTCTTGGACATCTAGGATTTGGTGAATGAACCTTCATGACATGGGATGTGTGACTTTGGGCAAAACTTTTAACCTCCCTGAGCCTCGATTTGTTTATCTGTAAAATGAGGAGATGGAAACCTCAGTGAATTTTCAGGTCTGTTCTGTGTATGAAATTCCAAGTTCTATGGTTGGGGCCTTGAAACGCTTGACTCAAATTGTCTTTCATCGCTTCTTTTTCCTTTGTCTTCAAGCAGGGAATCCAGAAGAGGCATGGTGTTCTTCTATGCTCTGTGGTGAAAAAGTGCTTACAGTGTCCAGTGCTGAATTCGCTGTGTTCTCCCCAGAGTGCCTTCTTCTCTGGCATTCCCTGTCTTGGGCAACAGCACCACATCCACCCAATCTCCCAGTTTGGAACCCTCCCGATCATCACCACTCCTCTCTGTCGCCTCCTTTTCCTGCCCCCCTGACCTTGCCCTTTGCAGAAATCCTTAGTGGGAAAATGTTTGCGTCTAATCAGTCAGCCTGGGCTCCCATCCCTTGCTACTAGCTGTGTGACTCGGCCTAGGCTGGATGGGAGTGCTTGGCTTCTAGAAAGTACGACAGGCTGAGATCCATGTATGGGTGGTAGCATGACAACTTGCTAGCCTTTTGATCTTTTGATCTTTCTAAGCCATGGTATCTTTTCTGCTCTAAGGGATTTGATGTTTGCGAAATGGTTAGCCCAGAACCTTGATACATGCTGGATGCCTGAGAAATATTAATAAATGTTCGTAGTTATCAGTACTATTACAATGGGAAGCTCACCAGCAGCCTCAGCCCATGTGCGCGGTGTGGCCTAGAATAAAACGCTGCTGCCAAAACCCATCTATCTCTCAGTTGGGCCAGGTGTTCACTCTGGATGCTTTTGTTCCTATGAAGCTTTAGCTTATCTCTACCACCTTCCACTGCTTGCTATGGTTCTAGGGAATTAATAGGCTTTGATTCTTCTGCCTCAAAACTCCTCTCACTTGCCTGGGTGGTGATCAGTGGAGAATGGATGAATTCCTTTGACCTAGCGCCACCTCCCACTGACCCTTGGAGAATTATCCGCCATGCCCTGTGCACAGGTTTAACATCCTTGAGCTGTTAAGGTCTGTGTCCGCCAACCTTCAAAGGTAACATCTAGTGATAGTTCTGCTAGTTGGGCTTTGTCCACTGAAGGTTCGTTTTCCTCAGACCCTCTTCTGCTTGGCAGCTCCCCAACTCCCGCTCGAAGTTGCTGAGTGTGGCAGTTGGTTTTTTCCAAAGATGGCCGCCACCAAAGCTCCCACATCACAGGCTCTTCTACACTGGGAGCGGCCACTCCTCTATTAGGAGGTGGAGTGGAATTCCCTTCTTCTTAAATGTGGGTTGGCCTTAGGGACTTACCTAATAAAGAATATTATGATTCTTATTAATTAATATTATTTATTGTTATTTGGCTCTCTCTCCTCATTCAGGGGTATAGCCTAGGCTTTCTTATATGGCAATGGGAGCATTCCAAGAGAGCAAAGGTGAAAGCTGCAGGGGTCCTTGAGATCTAGGCTCTGGAATGCAGAGTGTCACTTCCATCATATTTATTATTGGTCAAATTTCCCCATGTCTCTATCCACCTATAATATGTATTAAGGTTAATAATTAACAGAATGTGGCAGAAATGGCACCATGTGACTTCTGAGCTAGGAGCGAAATGGTCATACAGTTTTGGCCCCGATGTCTTGGAGTTGTACCCAGTAGTTACTCCTTCTCAGGGCACTCTCTCTTGAGCCCAGTGGCCATGATGTGAGCAACACAAGCCATGTGGAAAGACCACATGTAGGTGCTCCAGTCAACAGTCTCAGCTCCACCCTTCAGCTGTCCCAGACCAGGCACCAGTCACCTAAGTGAAAACACCATTTGGAAGAGGATCTCCCAGCCCCAGCCATTTGAGTCACCTTTAGCTGTTCAAATCATCATCCCAGACATTGTGGAACAGAGAAGAGATGTCCACCCGCTGTGCCCTGTCCAAATACTTGACTCACAGAATCCATGTGGATGACACAATGGTGGTTCCATACGTCACCTCACCTGCCCTCATCTGAAGCCTTCAGGTTCAAATGTGTCAACCCCGTAAGTGTCAGCAAGAGCCAGCCCTTGTCACCTGCACTGACACCACCTTCACTCAGGTCTTTATCTCCTCATACTGGGACCCGTGCTACCATCTCACACCCACTCTTCTCGTTACCAGTTTCTTGCCTCCAATTCAGTCACCTTAAATCATCAGGGTCAGTTTTCTAGAAAACTGATCGTCTCAGTTTGAAAGTGCTGTATGTAACCTTCACATTTCCCATATTCCCTAACTTGTCAAACAAGGCCTTCCCAATCTGTTTTCAACCAAACTCTCCAGCCTCATCTGCCTGCCACTTTCTTACTGGACTCTTACACAGCGGCCCCCCAGAGTTCACGTTGTTTTCTCAGCACGTGGCGTTCTTGCATACTCTGGAACATTGTACTTTCTCTTGCCTCTGTTTAGAACAGCCTCCCCCCCACACTTTTTTCTTTCCTCTTTTTTCTCCGTTTCTCCTTCTTTCTATCCTCCTCCCTCCCTCTTTCCTTCCTTAATCTTCTATTGTACCACAAGCCACTCCAAGAATTACTGGCTGAAAACAACGACAATTTTGTAGTTTTCACAAACGCAGGAGTTACCCGGGTAGTCTCATCTGGACTCATTCGTGCAGACAGCTGGCAGCTCAGCTGGGGCTGGTAGGTCTAACACGGCCTTGCTCTCATCGCTGGGGTTTGGGTGCTGCCTCTTGGTGCTGTCCCTCTCATCATTTTGGGATCTAGTGTAGGTTTCCTTACGTGGTGGCAGGAGCATCCAAAGACACTAAAGGTGGAAGATGCAGGGCCCATTGAGAGGTAGACTCTAGACCTCAGTGTCACTTCCATCATATTCCATTGGTTAAAGCAGGACACAAGTCAGTCCCGATTGAAGGGGTTGAGGAAACAGACTCTGCCTTTTAATGGGACGAGCTGCACAACCTCATGGCTGTGTTTCCGGCCGCCTATCTATCCTTCAAGGTCAAGTTCACATGCAAGCATTCCCTATCCTATTCATTAACTCATCCTTTCATTCGGCCATCCATTCCTCTATGTACAAAGAAAATATATCAGGTATTTCATGTAAGCCAGCAGCTGGGCACTGAGAAGAACATGGAGGCAAACTCACTATGGTCCCACCACCTTCTGTCTCTACTTCTCCATCCTATTTATCTTATTATGTTGTGATGGTTTACGCACTGAATTTCCTTAGTAGACTGTGAGGTCCTGGAGGAGAGAAGTGGTGTCTCAGCTCACTTTTTGTGGGTGTGACAAAGTGTTATTTTAAAGCTAATAATATTTTCCCCTTTGTCTTGTATTGTTCCTGAAGGGCAGTAGCACGTCTGTCTGTGGAGGAAGACTGCTGTTTTATTTAGGGCAAAAGCCTCAGCGCTTGGATAAGTCTTCTGTGTGTGTAAAGCTTGAGCCCTCACACATTTCACGGAAGAGCGAAGGGCAAAGCGAAAGAGCAAACCTGAACATGCCTCTCTGTCTGCAAACCTCTCTGTTAGTGCTCGTCATGCCAGGAAGGAACGTAAAACCCCTGAGTTAAGCCTTGGAGGTAGACGAGGCAGGTTTGTCCACAGGAAAACAGTGACCGAGGCTCTTTATCCTTTGGATGTCATAATCGCATTCCTTTAGTGAAATGCTGTTAAATAAGACGACCCAACAATTGGACGTCATAGGACTTGGCTCTTTCGTCTCCTGGGAAAACATGGAGGAATGATTCGATCAGTTGTATAGTTTACACGACCAACCAGGCAGGTACTTAGTCTGAGTGCTCGAATGGGTTTGTCTGTTTGTTTAATAATATAAATGAGAAGAAGCAAATTCCCCTTACATTGAAGGACATAAAACCCAAGATTTTGTGTTGTGTGTGTGTGTGTTTAAGATTTTATTTACTTATTTGAGAGAGAGAGAAAGAGAGAACGAGTGGGGGGAGGGACAGAGGGAGTAGACTTCCCGCAAAGCAGGGAGCCTGATGCGGGACTCGATCCCAGGACCCTGGGATCATGACCTGAATCGAAGGCAGACGCTTAACTGGCTGAGCCACCCAGGTGCCCTTGCGTTTCCTTTTGTCTTTTAGTTGGATTTCTTTTTATGCTATTTGTTCCCACTTATAAAAACCTCATACCCATTCTGCCAAATTCACAAACGTATGTGCACCCAGGCAGATGTCGGCACTCATTTACACATGCGTACATCACCTGAACCAGACAGTTGAGAGATTTACAGCCTTTTCTTTTTCTCAGAATTGGGATTCTAGTGTAGAAGAAGTTGATGTACATATATTTTCACTTAACATTATCACAAGCACTTCCCCATCTCATTAAATGTTCTTTGAGGAAAGAATTTCCAGTAATGGATGGTAATGTAGCATAATTTATTTAAACATTTTCCCACTGTTAAGTAGTTTTTAGCTACTGAAAATAATGTTCCAAAGTATTTTCATGTACATAAATTTTTGTGTTTATCACCATTTCCTTGGGATGTGTTTCCTAATGGCTAATTAGCAGGTCAAAGAGCATAAATGTGCACATGCTTCCTGCTCTGTATCACCACGTTGCCCTTTAGAGAGGTTGTAACAACATACAGTTTCTCAAATAGTGTAGGAGAGTCCATTCCTATGCACTTTCTTTTCCTGTATTGGTAATTTCATTAAAAATTACTTCGCTAAGCTGATAGTGAAAATGGCGTGGTGCAATAGCTAAATCGTGGAAGGAGCCGAGATGCCCTTCAACAGATGACTGGATTAAGAAGCTGTGGTCCATATATACAATGGAATATTACTCAGCTATCAGAAAGAACGAATTCTCAACATTTGCTGCAACATGGACGGCACTGGAGGAGATAATGCTAAGTGAAATAAGTCAAGCAGAGAAAGACAATTATCATATGGTTTCTCTCATCTATGGATCATAAGAAGTAGGAAGATCGGTAGGGGAAGAAAGGGATAAAGAAAGGGGGTAATCAGAAGGGGGAATGAAACATGAGAGACTATGGACTATGAAGCAAACTGAAGACTTCAGAGGGGAGGGGGGTGGGGGAATGGGATAGACTGGTGATGGGTAGTAAGGAGGGCACGTATTGCATGGTGCACTGGGTGTTATATGCAACTAATGAAGCATCGAACTTTACATCGGAATCCAGGGATGTACTGTATGGTGACTAACATAATATAATAAAAAATCATTAAAAAAAAAAAGAAAATGGCGTGGTGGTGTTTTTTATTTGCCCTTTTACTTATTTATTTATTAATGATATATTTATTTATTTGCGAGACAGCGAGAGTGGGGGGAGGGGCAGAGGGAGAGGGAGGATCTCTCAAGCAGACCTCTCGCTGAGTACAGAACCCAATGCGGGGCTCCCATCTCATGACCCTGAGATCCTGACCTGAGCCAAAATCAAGAGTTGGATACTTAACCACCTGAGCCACCCATGTGCCCCTATTTGTACTTTTAGATCCTTAGAACCAGGTAGGCACAGTATATCTGTCTCCTTGGATTCTGAGAGCTCACGTCACCATTTCCTGAGCTAGAACTTAACTCTTTGTCATTGAAGGTGAAGTCCAGGTATCAGATACGTCCACAGCAGCCTCTCTGAACTCCCCAAGAGGAATCTACTCACACAAAGTAAACAGTGTCCAATTCACTGACGATTTTGCAGGGCAGACAGAGGAAGGAGTTGACATTGCACACCTCACTGCAAAAGACTCCGATTTTCTTGGGATGCTGTGCTTACCTTCATGTTCTGTTCTTTCTTCTCGTTGTTTCCCCAGTGCCAAGGTCTTCTTTTAGTTCTTCCTACATGTGGCTCTCGATCTCACCAGGTTCTCTCCAGTCCTTGATTGTCCCATTATATCTCAGCCAACTAGTGACCCTAATTTGTTAACCAGCCCTGCTCTTTGAGGTTCTCGAGCCACACCCCACCCCCAACAGACCTAGCAACAGATTTTCCTGTTAGGAGGGAATGAGAGTTTTACGTATCAGCTGCCAGGGGAACAACATTTTCTCCATATTGCTTCAGATGCATTATGTACAATTTCCGGTAAAATTAAAAATGAAGTATTTCCCAAATCAGCTTCCCAATTTTTCCTTGGGGAGGCGGTGCCCTCAGGATCAGTATTTGTAAGGGAGCAAGGGAAGCAGGATTGGGCAGAGGGAGCAGGTGAGCTATAATGAGGTCACAACGGAGGCCTCCGCAGGTGCAGTGGGGAGCTCTGAAACTGACATGGTTCTTCAGAGTTGCCCCAAATTGAGGCAAGGGGGATGCACCTTTGTACCCCACACCCACGGACCGGCCCTTGGATGTGGCTACCCTCAAGAGAGTGGGAATAACTTTGGGCAGTTCCCACCTACCAAGGTCAAATCCTGGGGAAGGTCTCAGCTGGGAATCTTTAGGAACCAGTACTCTGAGCAATGAGGGAATAAATGCCTTGGCTGTAAAGGGGGATCTGGGTGATTTTCTTGGAGACTTTATTATTTTTGAGATATGCCTACACTGGAAATCTTTTTGACTCTAGGATGAGGCTGGAGGTGTGTGTGAGCTAGAGAAACAGAGCGTCGTCTTCAGAATTGGCTGGAGGGATCGGCTGGAATATCGGTTCTGGCCATTTCATCTGTATAGTCTTAGGCAAGTCGCTTGCACACTCTGAGCTTTTGTTTCTTCATCCGCAAAATGGTGTGAATAACACCTTTCCCCTTAAGGGGTACGTAAGAGAATTAATTAATTAATTTTTGTCCATTGAGACATGAGAATTTAAATATGATGACTAATGTCAGATATTTAGCATGGTGCCTCTTGCTCCATATATGTCACTTGCCTTTTTCTTCCTTGTTCCTCATTCTCCAGCATTTGTCTCAAGAAGTCGTCTCCCCTTTCACAGTGTGAAACCTGCGTACCCTTGCTATTCGTGAATAGTCCTTCAAGCGCTTAGAAGCCTGGGTTAGAAAATTGGGAGCCTAGACCCTTTGGTCTTTAACTTTCGCTCCAGCGCTTTAAAGTTCTGTTCTAACGTTCGGTGGTGATTCAACACATTAGAACACACCACACTATTAATTCTTATCTCGTTAGTATTCTTCCTCTCATCGCCTTGGTTTTAATGAGCTCCATTGGCTATCCCGGTGCTCTGTGTATCAGGTGTTTCTGGTAATTAGAAGAATTACAGGAAGAAAGTCTTTGGGGACAGCTTCGCGACCGATGGCACTGAGTGATAGTCCTTTGTTGCCTGCTCCTTGTGGAGGAAGCACTGATCCCGTATCTTTAAAAAGAGAGCTCCTGCTGCATGAAGAACAAAGTGAGAATAATTAAGTATTTTACACACATTAGTTCTCTCTTCCTAACTAAATGGTGAGCTTTTAGTCGACAGGAATGGTCTCTGCTATTGCTTGCAGGGCCAGGTTCTTCCTGATTGATTAGGCCCCAAACCCCCATGACCGATAGGCTCCGAACCCCCATGACCGATCATCACCACTGGATAGCACAAGCGCGCACACACACACACGCACACACACATACTTTGATCATTCAGCATCGTGGGCTGAGTCCATTAGCTGCTGCTGTGTGTACTAATTGCTCCTTAAAGATGGTCTGGGAATTTCTTTATATATTGTGGACTTCCAAACTATCTGTGTTAGCTAGGGCTGCCGTAATAAGAGACTACAGACAGGGGGATTTAAACAACAGCAACTTCTTTTCCTACATTTCCAGAGGCTCGAAGTCCAAGTTCAGGGTTCTGGCAGGAGTGTTATTTGGTGAGGGTCCCTCTTCCTGCCTTACAGATGGCGTTTCTTCTGTGCATGTGCTCAGGGGGCGTGCACATGCACGCACATGCACGCGTGAGAGAGGTCTGCTATCTCTTCCTCTTTTTTTCCTAAAAATTTTTCATTTATTTATTTATTTGAGAAAGAGAGAGTGAGAGAGAGAGAGAGAGCGAGCACGTAAGGGGGGGGGCGCAGAGGGAGAGGGAGACAAGCAGACTCCCTGCTGAGTGGGGAGCCTGATGCAGGGCTCCCTCTCATGACCCTTAGAACATGACCTGAGCTGAAATATAGAGTTGGATGCTTAACAGACTGAGCCACCCAGGCGCCCCTATCTCTTCCTCTTCTTCTGATCATGTAGTCCTATTGGATTAGGGCCCCATCTTTATGACCTCATTTAATGTGAATTACCTCCTTTATAGGCCCTATCTCTGAATATAGGCACATCAGGGCCTAGGGTTTCAACACATGACCTTTGCCGAGATTAGTGGGAGGGACAGTTCAGTCCATAATAACCTAATGTCTAAATTTGATTTTGGCTCTTGAATAACGATCCAAGTCTCAGGTAATCCAGTAGGCAAGTCACTCACTCTGTAATTCACCAGCTCTTTAACAGTTAACTATATATAACTACATATGTACACGGCGATGTTGACTTGTTCTTGACATTATGAGGTCTACGGCCTCGGGACCTATTAAATTTGGTTATTCTCTGTTCGAGATTTCTTTTAATGGTTACTTGAGGGGCATATAAATCTTCCTCTTTTTGTGACTATTTTCCGTTCAAATTTCCTTTGAATTTCGAAATTTTTTTCGGAGCACTGATTTGCGTGTTATGACTGGTTCTCAGAGATGAAGCTCTTCTGTTTCACTTAGGTTGAAAAGTTGCTGTTTGAAGCTG
Organism: Ailuropoda melanoleuca; assembly: GCF_002007445.2. Classification (NCBI taxonomy): domain Eukaryota; kingdom Metazoa; phylum Chordata; class Mammalia; order Carnivora; family Ursidae; genus Ailuropoda; species Ailuropoda melanoleuca. The sequence continues at coordinate 36,122,709 of NC_048238.1, forward strand.
TTTTATGTGAATTTTGCCTCCTCTTTCAGAATAAATAAGTTTTGTTTATTTATTTTCAAGGGAGCTGTTTCGCAGGAAAATGATTCCCTATATGTTTCTGATGGTTTTAATACATCTATAAACAAGGCCATTTCTCCAGAACTGCCATGTTACTTAAGAGAATTCTTTTATTTGTCTCCCTTCAAACCTATATTTGAAAATAATTGATTTTTGCTTTACCTATTCAAATCTCGCTTTAAGCTGTGTTTACCCATTTCCAAGTGCCGTGGAAGATTTGGAGGTAGATGGCCATAGCTGGGTGAAACCACCTGTTCTGAGCTTTGTTTGGTGTTTTCCTTTTCTGTTCCCATGGGGCTGGGCAGCAGAGCAAAGAAAGAAAGGTGTCTGTACTTGATCTCCTATTCTTCCCCAACACAGGACCCTTTGCAAGCCATAGTTTGCTTCCACCCTGAACAAATGATTCTTAAGAGACTCCATGTCCATCGTGTGTTGAGTTTTGTTACTGATTGCCTGCTCTCTGGAGCAGAATGGAGCTTTCTAATCCATAGCTGCTCAAAGTATGGCCCATTCTGTGTGGTGGGCGAACTACTCACTGCTGGTCTATGCTACGTTAAAAATTTAAANGGAGCTTTCTAATCCATAGCTGCTCAAAGTATGGCCCATTCTGTGTGGTGGGCGAACTACTCACTGCTGGTCTATGCTACGTTAAAAATTTAAAGTGAGGGGCGCCTGGGTGGCACAGCAGTTAAGCGTTTGCCTTCGGCTCAGGGCGTGATCCCGGCATTATGGGATCGAGCCCCACATCAGGCTCCTCTGCTATGAGCCTGCTTCTTCCTCTCCCACTCCCCCTGCTTGTGTTCCCTCTCTCGCTGGCTGTCTCTATCTCTGTCAAATAAATAAACAAAATATTTTTTAAAAAATTTAGAGTGAGCATTTAAAAATGTTCATAGCAATTTGACATTGCAAAGACACCCAAGTGCATATTCGCTGAACTCATTTTCTTGAGCAGGCTACAGACCTCCACTATTCAGTAGGATAGCCACTAGCTGCACGTGGCTAATTAGCACTTGAAGTGTAGCTAGTCTGAACTGAGTTGTCTATAAATTTAAACTACACAGTGGATTTCCAAGGCTCAGTATGATAAAAATCTAAAATATCTCGTTAATAATGATTTCACATGTTGCAGTGATACTATTTCACATATACTGGGTTAAGTAAATGATATCATACAATTAAGATTGCTTGTGTTTTTTAACATTTTGTTTGTTTCTTTTTACTTTTAACTAGACTTTACTTTGTAGAGCAGTTTTAGGTTCACAGCAAAATCAAGCAAAAGTACCGAAAGTTCCCATACACACGCTGCCCCCCACATGCACAGCCTCCGCCACTGTCAACACCCCCCACCAGAGCGGTACATTTGTTGTAATTGATGAACCTATGGTGACACATTATCATCCAAAGTCCACAGTTTACGCTAGAGTTCACTCACTGTTGTACATTATATGGGTTTGAATGAATGTATGACATATATCCACTATTATAGTATCATACAGAATAGTTTCACTGTCCTAAAAATCCTCTATGCTTCACCTACTCATGCCTCCCAGTCCCTAACCCCTGGCACCCCCCTGATCTTTTTACTGTCCCCATAGTTTTGTGAAGCATGTTGTCATACTGCTTCTTTGCCACTTGTGTGTCTTCTTCGGTGAGATGTCTATTCAGGTCTTCAACCTAGTTTTCCACTCAGGTTTTTTGGTTTTCTTATTGTTCAGAGTCCTTTGTATAGTTTGGATCACGATCCTTTATAAATATTTTCTCTGAGTCTGGCTCGTCTTCTCATTCTCTCTCTCTCTCTTTTTTTAAAGATTTTATTTATTTATTTGACAGACATAGAGACAGCCAGCGAGAGAGGGAACACAAGCAGGGGGAGTGGGAGAGGAAGAAGCAGGCTCATAGCAGAAGAGCCCGATGTGGGGCTTGATCCCATAACGCCAGGATCACGCCCTGAGCCGAAGGCAGACGCTTAACCGCTGTGCCACCCAGGCGCCCCTGTCATTCTCTTGACTATATTTCACAAAGCAGAATATATTTAATTTTAATGAAGTCAAGCTTATCAATGATTTCTTCCACAGATTATACATTTCATGTTATATTTTGATGTTGAGGCCTGTGGTCCTCTAGATTTTCTCATATGTTATCTTCTGGGAGTTTTACAGTTTTGCATTTTACATTTAGGTCGATGATCCATTTTGAGTTAATTTTTGTGAGGGTATAAGGTCTGTACCTAGATTTTTTTTTTGCACATGGATGTCCAGTTGTTCCAGCACTATGTAGTGAAAAGACTCTCTTTTCTCCATCTTATCGCCTTTGCTCCTTTGTCAAAGATCAGTTGGCAATATTTATGTGGGACTATTTCTGTGCTTTCTATTCAGGTCCATTGATCCATTTGTCTATTCTGTAGCCAATGTCACACTGTTTTGATTACTGTACCTCTATAGGAAGCCTTGAAGTCAGGTAGGGTTGATCTTCCAAGTTTGCTCTTCTCCTTTAATATCGTGTTGGCTATTCTGGATCTTTTGCCTCTCCATATAAACTTAAGAGTCAGTTTGTTGACATCCACAAAGTAACTTGCTGGGATTTTCATTGGGATTGCATCAAATCTATAGATCAAATTGGGAAGATTGACACCTTGACAACAGTGCATTTTCGTCTTTTACTTTTTTAATGTGGCTACTAGAAAACTTAAAATAACATATGCGGCCCTTATTATATTTTTATTGAACTGTGTGGGTATAGACTGCTTTGGGTGCTATTTACAAGTAGTTTGAGAAGTACTGTTCTGCACCTTTGTGCAATGACCTTGTCTTGTGAAGTACAGTAAGGACTAGGCACTTCAGGTAGGTTTTTTTTTTAAGATTTTATTTATTTATTTATTTGAGAGAGAGAGAGAGTGCCAGCGAGCAGGGCGAGGTGCAGAGGGAAAGGGAAAGAGAGAATCTCAAGCAGACTCCATGCTGAGCGTGGAGCCCATTGCTGGGCTCAATCTCATGACCCCGAGATCATGACCTGAGCCAAAATCAAGTTCTGATGATAAGAAAAAGAAAATTTGTAAGTATATGTGGTGACGGGTGTTAACTAGACTCATTGTGATGATCATTTCACAAACAAATATGAAACCATTATGTTGTACTCCTGAAACTCATATGATATATGCCCTTTATACCTCAATTTTTAAAAAAAGAGACATATCAGTTCCCCCAAAAGAGAAAACAACAACAAAATAATAAAGGAGGTTGGGATATGCTGGGGAAGATGATAAAAGAAATAAAGAAGGGAACTAATTAAACTTCTATTTTCTGGACGCTCTTCTAGACACTTTAATGTATAGTTAGCTCATTCCAACCTCTGAACAATACCATGAGAATAGTCAAGATATGGAAATAATTTAAGTCTCTGTGGATGAACGAACAGACAAAGAAAACGTGAGATACACAACCCCACACAGTATACAATGGAATATTATTTAGCCTTAACAAAGAAAGAAATCTTGCCATTTGTGACAACAAGGATAAACCTGAAGGACATGATGCTAAGTGAAATAAGCCAGACACAGAAAGACAAATCCTGCATGATCTCACTTATGTGTGGAATTTCAAAAAGTGAAACTTGTAGAAATGGAGTAGATTGGTGGTTACCAGGGACTGGGAGGTGGGGGAAATGGGAAGATGTTGAGCAAAAGGTAAAAACTTTCAGCTATAAGATAAGTTCTAGGGCTCTAATGTCCACCGTGGTGACTCCAGTCAATCGCACCGTATTATATACTTGAACCTTGGTAAGAAAGTAGATCTTAAGCGTTCTCACCACACATACAAACGGCAACTAGGAGAGGTTGTGGATTTGTTAATTAGCTTCATTGTGATAAGCACTGCACGATGTATACATATATTAAAATATCACATTATACATCTTGAATATATATAACTTCTATTTGTCAATTATACCTCAATAAAGCTGGAAAAAACCCCAATATTGTGAAGTAGATATAACTAATCTCTCCCTTTTAAAATATACAGATCAAGAAAATAAGACTCAGAACTTCAATAACTTGTCTAAAGTTATACAACTAGTGAAGGGAAGAAGCCAGATGCATATCTGGGGATGGGGCTCCCTCAAAGCCCACAACTGTCAGTAGGAGAGAGTGTTTGTGTGAAGGATGACAACCAGCTTTTCTTACATGTGGTGAGGGTTAGTCCTATGTGTTGGGTACACAAGGAAGGTTAGCTCTGCAAACCGAAATGTGTTTGGATTTGATTCAGGGTGCAGGAATAGGCTGATTATTTTGGAAGCAATATGTAGAATTTAGTATCAGATAGATAAAGGAGAAGAATACAGAGGCAGAGAAATGGATTAGAAGGGTTCCCCCACCCCCAGGAATTTCCATTTGAGTTGAAGTGGGCTTGGTCCGGGGCGAGAATTCGGAAAGAATAGGGGAGGAACGAGCATAGCCGAAAAATCTTAGTCCCAATAATGGGAAGCCAAAAAAGATAGAAGTTGAACTGAGAGAGCAATGAATTCACTTTTAGATACTTTATTTGTAGGATGCCGTGGGACAGATAGACTAAAACAACTAGCAACGTGGGCCCAGAGAAAGTCTGGGAGGCATCTGTTATTAGGTAGAGATTGAAGATATATGAGAAGATCATACCCTGGAGGAAGAATGGAAAGATGAAAGAGAGGAAAGCCAAGGTCCAAGTCTTGGGGGGAGGAGGTGGCAGAAGCATGCCGATAGGGAGCAAGGAGAGGAGGTTGAAGGGCAGGGAGGTAAGAGAAACAGGCAAGTAGCTAGAAGAGCAGAAAGACGTAGGGCTAACTGGCCTCTTGGGGGTCAAACCTCTAACTGGACCTCATTGGTTTACATGAATCCACCAGTCAGAGGCAGCGTCCACTCGGGCTCTATGGAAAGACAAAGTTCTATTCCATAGTGCTGCATTGCTTCCATCGGAGGACTAACATTTGAAAGATTGGAAGCATTAGTGTGGAACTCGGCCCCAAACTGTAAGCCTACGCGTTTCAGTGTGTGCTCGCTCTAAAATAAGGGGACATCATAATCTGGTTTCGGGGGTTTTTACAGCTGTTCCGTGCCTTTACAATTACGCAGTGTGCCGTGTGCCCTGACTTGCGCGCCACGCCTTAAATGACTCTTGGTCGTCTTTTCTTCACTGCACTGGATTCTGAAGTTACGGCCTATTTCAGTCTCTGGAGTTCTGGTTATCTTTAGGGAAAATTAAGCAAGTAAGCGTTTGCATGCCAAAAGGAGCTGGGAAGTGATCTCAGACTGCATGCTTCTTTTGTGGCGATCTCTGCCAGAGTCTTGCGCTAATCGTCTAAGTATTTTGATTCAACACTTACTATTGGATCCTTTTGTCTTATGACTTGTATGTTCAAAATTCCAGATGTGGGATTTGTCCCTTGATATATTATTCGACAAAGATGTTGCTCTGGTTTGCCAAGTCTTACAGGCTGTAAGCAACAATGGCTTGGAGATTTAGTGTATTTGAATACTGCCTTCTCAATAGGAAAATATACTGCATTCTTTTGTTGGACAGTTGAAATGCCCTAAATGTGGTGTTTGGGCAGTAAAACCTAATTTAACACCGTGACAGGCAATGAGGCTCAGGGACACATGCTAGGCCTGTAGCTTTCAAAGCAGAAGGGGAGGGAGCACCTATATTCACGTGTACAATTTTTTGTCATCTAGAAGGACATCCAGGTTCCCTGCTTCTGACCTGCGGCCAAGAGAGGGATTGGCTAGGCATTTTGACACTACAGAGCTTAACACAATTTAGGAAAGTTACCTTTGAGTTGTAATGAGGTGTTTCCCTTACTTATTGAGTTTGTGCCCAAAGAGAACTAGACCTTGATTCTGGGACGGAGCAAAGGCTTGACTTGAAACTTCTTGTCTGCTTAGCTGCTGATTTCCCTTTCTGAGGGGCTTCTCCTTTTGGCAACAAATTTCTGTTTTATGAGCAGAGTCATTTGATGTTCCACATACAGGATCTTCTTGCTTTTCTCTCTCTTTTTTAGCCCACAGCAGCCTTGGCCTTTGGGAAGCTTCTATAAAAGGCCTTGGAGCAAACTCCAGATATGTAAGAGCAGCAATTTAGACTGGAAAAGAACACGGGGACCTAAATGCTAGTTTCAGTATTCTTTGGCTGTTGAATGTGGTGGCCATGACCATGAGGAAAGCTTTGGTCAGTGGAGTCATCATGGCTCGCCAACTGGTAGACCTCTCGGGCGTCCTTCTCTCCTCTGGCAGCACATCGTCTGGTGTCGGCCCAGGCAGGTCTGGTGTCCCAAACCTCAGGGAGGGGTTTCTTCATGTCAAACTTCACCCCATCATGCCCCGAATCTAGTACCATCTTGGTCTCCCTCCTTTTGGTGGAAGAAGCTTCACCCTCCTGAAGAAGCCACAAGTCCCTGTGTCTTAGTTTGAGTTCTGCCAGAAACTGGCCCTGAGACAAGGATCTGAGGGCAAATAGCTTATTTGGAAATTTATCTTAGGAAAGAGCAGTGGGGAGTAGGGAAGTAAGACAGGAAAGAGAAAGCAGTTTATAAGGTTTATATATGTCAAGCAGGTTACTACTGTGGCCTCCTGGGGCTTAGACCCACTGGGTTTCTCTGGGAGACAGCATGGAACACACTTGAGGACTGCCTCAGCAAGGAAGCTAGGGTATCTAACTCCTTACCCATCATCAACTGAGGGCTGATCCCAGAGAAATCAGCTCCCTGGAGCATTGCTTTGCCAAGCTTCATGATAAATACCAAGCAAGAGAGAGACCTGCTGGTTTGGATGAAAAATGGAAATCCTGGCACATCTAGGAGAACCAGTGCTTATGTTGAGTCTTGGCTGCTTCCATGTCAGTCCATCTTTCTGGAAAGAAACTGGTGCAGTACTAAGTTACAATGTCCAGGTTCTCTGGGCCAGTAGGAGAGCCTGAGAGCACAGTTTCATCTGACCTGAGCTGTACATAGGATTGCTCTGTAAGGATTGCTCTAACTTCTTCCAACTCTGTAAGGATTGCTCTAACTTCTTCCAACTTCTCAGTTCATCTTGCACATGGTTCCCAAATAACCCTTTCCTTGGGTGTTGCTCATCCCCCCTGTCCATCTTCTGGCCCTGTCTTCTAAGATTCCTTTCTGTAATTTGATTCCAGACTACTTGCCAGGCAGCCCCCTTATCTGAACTCTATGCTTCACCCAAATGGGATTATCCCGGGTCATATTTAGGCTTTCTTTCTTCTGGAACTCTATGTTGTTCCACCTACCTGAGGAACCCTCCATGAACCCGGTTCTTACCCTGTTTGGTCGGTTGGAATCTCACCAAGGCTTTAAGGCCATGCCCAGAGTCCTTGAAGCCTTTTCTTGGCCTTTTAACTCTCTGTGACATTTTTACTACTGTCTTCTATTATTGTTTCTGGTATGTGTTCTCTCTCCTATTAGATCTTAAATGTCTTGGGGGCAAGAACCATGTTTTATTCATCTCTGCATCAGTCCACATCCATCCAGTTTATTTAGCAAAGATTTATTGAGAGCCAGAGACTTCACTCAGTGCCGGGGCTCCAAAGATGAATGAGACATGGCCCTTGCTCTCAAGGGAGCTCACTGGCTAGGTGAGGTGTGACTGGTGTAAATAAATACGTGTTTGTCTATCTCAGTGCTTCAAACATTAGCAAGTAGTCAAAGATCATAAGTGTAGAGAATGAATGAAGGTATGGGAGGAGACTTATCTCTAGCCTGTTTCCTGCAAACACTCAGGAATTCATTTGGGAAGATAGATTGGGGGGAGAAATTGGGCATAATTGGATTATGGTGGTAAGCACTTCTGTGCATCTTTCTTAGGGACAATGGAATGGTTTAAGAAAGGGCAGGTAAGCTTGAAAATCAGATTGCTTTGAGTTTGAATTCTAGCTGTGCCAATGTATAAGGCTGTGTGACCTTGGGCTAGCTGCTTGCTTACTTCCTTGTGTATAAAAGAGATAATATCCAAATAATAGCATGGTGTGGGATTAAATGATATGCATAATGCCTAGTGCACATTTGAAATGTAGTAAAAGCTTGGTAACTAATGGATTTCTCCCTACCACCTGCTTTAAAAAAAAAGATTTTGTATTTTCAGTCTATACTAGAGAGGGTTTTGGTCTTCTCTATACTATACTCTACCTAACTGGAATATTTTAACTTCAACGTATTTTTCATTATTTTTAAATTTTCATACCCATTTCAACCTTAGATTTAGGGTACTGCTGGGCTCAATGGTGGGGAGAGAGAGGAGATGACAGTCTTTTGGGGGATTTTAAGGAAGACCTTTAGCTAGACCAATGTTCTGAAAACAAGAATTGCTTTTAGAAGTTAGATCCCCTTTCTATCAGAATTTATAAATCATTATAGCTTCAAGGGTCTTCATGAAATGAGAACTGGTTCCTTTTTTAAACATAA
>NC_048238.1:36134125-36190417 GCF_002007445.2 Ailuropoda melanoleuca
TTTATTTATTTGACAGACATAGAGACAGCCAGCGAGAGAGGGAACACAAGCAGGGGGAGTGGGAGAGGAAGAAGCAGGCTCATAGCAGAAGAGCCCGATGTGGGGCTTGATCCCATAACGCCAGGATCACGCCCTGAGCCGAAGGCAGACGCTTAACCGCTGTGCCACCCAGGCGCCCCTGTCATTCTCTTGACTATATTTCACAAAGCAGAATATATTTAATTTTAATGAAGTCAAGCTTATCAATGATTTCTTCCACAGATTATACATTTCATGTTATATTTTGATGTTGAGGCCTGTGGTCCTCTAGATTTTCTCATATGTTATCTTCTGGGAGTTTTACAGTTTTGCATTTTACATTTAGGTCGATGATCCATTTTGAGTTAATTTTTGTGAGGGTATAAGGTCTGTACCTAGATTTTTTTTTTGCACATGGATGTCCAGTTGTTCCAGCACTATGTAGTGAAAAGACTCTCTTTTCTCCATCTTATCGCCTTTGCTCCTTTGTCAAAGATCAGTTGGCAATATTTATGTGGGACTATTTCTGTGCTTTCTATTCAGGTCCATTGATCCATTTGTCTATTCTGTAGCCAATGTCACACTGTTTTGATTACTGTACCTCTATAGGAAGCCTTGAAGTCAGGTAGGGTTGATCTTCCAAGTTTGCTCTTCTCCTTTAATATCGTGTTGGCTATTCTGGATCTTTTGCCTCTCCATATAAACTTAAGAGTCAGTTTGTTGACATCCACAAAGTAACTTGCTGGGATTTTCATTGGGATTGCATCAAATCTATAGATCAAATTGGGAAGATTGACACCTTGACAACAGTGCATTTTCGTCTTTTACTTTTTTAATGTGGCTACTAGAAAACTTAAAATAACATATGCGGCCCTTATTATATTTTTATTGAACTGTGTGGGTATAGACTGCTTTGGGTGCTATTTACAAGTAGTTTGAGAAGTACTGTTCTGCACCTTTGTGCAATGACCTTGTCTTGTGAAGTACAGTAAGGACTAGGCACTTCAGGTAGGTTTTTTTTTTTAAGATTTTATTTATTTATTTATTTGAGAGAGAGAGAGAGTGCCAGCGAGCAGGGCGAGGTGCAGAGGGAAAGAGAAAGAGAGAATCTCAAGCAGACTCCATGCTGAGCGTGGAGCCCATTGCTGGGCTCAATCTCATGACCCCGAGATCATGACCTGAGCCAAAATCAAGTTCTGATGATAAGAAAAAGAAAATTTGTAAGTATATGTGGTGACGGGTGTTAACTAGACTCATTGTGATGATCATTTCACAAACAAACATGAAACCATTATGTTGTACGCCTGAAACTCATATGATATATGCCCTTTATACCTCAATTTTTAAAAAAAGAGACATATCAGTTCCCCCAAAAGAGAAAACAACAACAAAATAATAAAGGAGGTTGGGATATGCTGGGGAAGATGATAAAAGAAATAAAGAAGGGAACTAATTAAACTTCTATTTTCTGGACGCTCTTCTAGACACTTTAATGTATAGTTAGCTCATTCCAACCTCTGAACAATACCATGAGAATAGTCAAGATATGGAAATAATTTAAGTCTCTGTGGATGAACGAACAGACAAACAAAACGTGAGATACACAACCACACACAGTATACAATGGAATATTATTTAGCCTTAACAAAGAAAGAAATCTTGCCATTTGTGACAACAAGGATAAACCTGAAGGACATGATGCTAAGTGAAATAAGCCAGACACAGAAAGACAAATCCTGCATGATCTCACTTATGTGTGGAATTTCAAAAAGTGAAACTTGTAGAAATGGAGTAGATTGGTGGTTACCAGGGACTGGGAGGTGGGGGAAATGGGAAGATGTTGAGCAAAAGGTAAAAACTTTCAGCTATAAGATAAGTTCTAGGGCTCTAATGTCCACCGTGGTGACTCCAGTCAATCGCACCGTATTATATACTTGAACCTTGGTAAGAAAGTAGATCTTAAGTGTTTTCACCACACATAAAAACGGCAACTAGGAGAGGTTGTGGATTTGTTAATTAGCTTCATTGTGATAAGCACTGCACGATGTATACATATATTAAAATATCACATTATACATCTTGAATATATATAACTTCTATTTGTCAATTATACCTCAATAAAGCTGGAAAAAACCCCAATATTGTGAAGTAGATATAACTAATCTCTCCCTTTTAAAATATACAGATCAAGAAAATAAGACTCAGAACTTCAATAACTTGTCTAAAGTTATACAACTAGTGAAGGGAAGAAGCCAGATGCATATCTGGGGATGGGGCTCCCTCAAAGCCCACAACTGTCAGTAGGAGAGAGTGTTTGTGTGAAGGATGACAACCAGCTTTTCTTACATGTGGTGAGGGTTAGTCCTATGTGTTGGGTACACAAGGAAGGTTAGCTCTGCAAACCGAAATGTGTTTGGATTTGATTCAGGGTGCAGGAATAGGCTGATTATTTTGGAAGCAATATGTAGAATTTAGTATCAGATAGATAAAGGAGAAGAATACAGAGGCAGAGAAATGGATTAGAAGGGTTCCCCCACCCCCAGGAATTTCCATTTGAGTTGAAGTGGGCTTGGTCCGGGGCAAGAATTCGGAAAGAATAGGGGAGGAACGAGCATAGCCGAAAAATCTTAGTCCCAATAATGGGAAGCCAAAAAAGATAGAAGTTGAACTGAGAGAGCAATGAATTCACTTTTAGATACTTTATTTGTAGGATGCCGTGGGACAGATAGACTAAAACAACTAGCAACGTGGGCCCAGAGAAAGTCTGGGAGGCATCTGTTATTAGGTGGAGATTGAAGATATATGAGAAGATCATACCCTGGAGGAAGAATGGAAAGATGAAAGAGAGGAAAGCCAAGGTCCAAGTCTTGGGGGGAGGAGGTGGCAGAAGCATGCCGATAGGGAGCAAGGAGAGGAGGTTGAAGGGCAGGGAGGTAAGAGAAACAGGCAAGTAGCTAGAAGAGCAGAAAGACGTAGGGCTAACTGGCCTCTTGGGGGTCAAACCTCTAACTGGACCTCATTGGTTTACATGAATCCACCAGTCAGAGGCAGCGTCCACTCGGGCTCTATGGAAAGACAAAGTTCTATTCCATAGTGCTGCATTGCTTCCATCGGAGGACTAACATTTGAAAGATTGGAAGCATTAGTGTGGAACTCTGCCCCAAACTGTAAGCCTACGCGTTTCAGTGTGTGCTCGCTCTAAAATAAGGGCACATCATAATCTGGTTTCGGGGGTTTTTACAGCTGTTCCGTGCCTTTACAATTACGCAGTGTGCCGTGTGCCCTGACTTGCGCGCCATGCCTTAAATGACTCTTGGTCGTCTTTTCTTCACTGCACTGGATTCTGAAGTTACGGCCTATTTCAGTCTCTGGAGTTCTGGTTATCTTTAGGGAAAATTAAGCAAGTAAGCGTTTGCATGCCAAAAGGAGCTGGGAAGTGATCTCAGACTGCATGCTTCTTTTGTGGCGATCTCTGCCAGAGTCTTGCGCTAATCGTCTAAGTATTTTGATTCAACACTTACTATTGGATCCTTTTGTCTTATGACTTGTATGTTCAAAATTCCAGATGTGGGATTTGTCCCTTGATATATTATTCGACAAAGATGTTGCTCTGGTTTGCCAAGTCTTACAGGCTGTAAGCAACAATGGCTTGGAGATTTAGTGTATTTGAATACTGCCTTCTCAATAGGAAAATATACTGCATTCTTTTGTTGGACAGTTGAAATGCCCTAAATGTGGTGTTTGGGCAGTAAAACCTAATTTAACACCGTGACAGGCAATGAGGCTCAGGGACACATGCTAGGCCTGTAGCTTTCAAAGCAGAAGGGGAGGGAGCACCTATATTCACGTGTACAATTTTTTGTCATCTAGAAGGACATCCAGGTTCCCTGCTTCTGACCTGCGGCCAAGAGAGGGATTGGCTAGGCATTTTGACACTACAGAGCTTAACACAATTTAGGAAAGTTACCTTTGAGTTGTAATGAGGTGTTTCCCTTACTTATTGAGTTTGTGCCCAAAGAGAACTAGACCTTGATTCTGGGACGGAGCAAAGGCTTGACTTGAAACTTCTTGTCTGCTTAGCTGCTGATTTCCCTTTCTGAGGGGCTTCTCCTTTTGGCAACAAATTTCTGTTTTATGAGCAGAGTCATTTGATGTTCCACATACAGGATCTTCTTGCTTTTCTCTCTCTTTTTTAGCCCACAGCAGCCTTGGCCTTTGGGAAGCTTCTATAAAAGGCCTTGGAGCAAACTCCAGATATGTAAGAGCAGCAATTTAGACTGGAAAAGAACACGGGGACCTAAATGCTAGTTTCAGTATTCTTTGGCTGTTGAATGTGGCGGCCATGACCATGAGGAAAGCTTTGGTCAGTGGAGTCATCATGGCTCGCCAACTGGTAGACCTCTCGGGCGTCCTTCTCTCCTCTGGCAGCACATCGTCTGGTGTCGGCCCAGGCAGGTCTGGTGTCCCAAACCTCAGGGAGGGGTTTCTTCATGTCAAACTTCACCCCATCATGCCCCGAATCTAGTACCATCTTGGTCTCCCTCCTTTTGGTGGAAGAAGCTTCACCCTCCTGAAGAAGCCACAAGTCCCTGTGTCTTAGTTTGAGTTCTGCCAGAAACTGGCCCTGAGACAAGGATCTGAGGGCAAATAGCTTATTTGGAAATTTATCTTAGGAAAGAGCAGTGGGGAGTAGGGAAGTAAGACAGGAAAGAGAAAGCAGTTTATAAGGTTTATATATGTCAAGCAGGTTACTACTGTGGCCTCCTGGGGCTTAGACCCACTGGGTTTCTCTGGGAGACAGCATGGAACACACTTGAGGACTGCCTCAGCAAGGAAGCTAGGGTATCTAACTCCTTACCCATCATCAACTGAGGGCTGATCCCAGAGAAATCAGCTCCCTGGAGCATTGCTTTGCCAAGCTTCATGATAAATACCAAGCAAGAGAGAGACCTGCTGGTTTGGATGAAAAATGGAAATCCTGGCACATCTAGGAGAACCAGTGCTTATGTTGAGTCTTGGCTGCTTCCATGTCAGTCCATCTTTCTGGAAAGAAACTGGTGCAGTACTAAGTTACAATGTCCAGGTTCTCTGGGCCAGTAGGAGAGCCTGAGAGCACAGTTTCATCTGACCTGAGCTGTACATAGGATTGCTCTGTAAGGATTGCTCTAACTTCTTCCAACTCTGTAAGGATTGCTCTAACTTCTTCCAACTTCTCAGTTCATCTTGCACATGGTTCCCAAATAACCCTTTCCTTGGGTGTTGCTCATCCCCCCTGTCCATCTTCTGGCCCTGTCTTCTAAGATTCCTTTCTGTAATTTGATTCCAGACTACTTGCCAGGCAGCCCCCTTATCTGAACTCTATGCTTCACCCAAATGGGATTATCCCGGGTCATATTTAGGCTTTCTTTCTTCTGGAACTCTATGTTGTTCCACCTACCTGAGGAACCCTCCATGAACCCGGTTCTTACCCTGTTTGGTCGGTTGGAATCTCACCAAGGCTTTAAGGCCATGCCCAGAGTCCTTGAAGCCTTTTCTTGGCCTTTTAACTCTCTGTGACATTTTTACTACTGTCTTCTATTATTGTTTCTGGTATGTGTTCTCTCTCCTATTAGATCTTAAATGTCTTGGGGGCAAGAACCATGTTTTATTCATCTCTGCATCAGTCCACATCCATCCAGTTTATTTAGCAAAGATTTATTGAGAGCCAGAGACTTCACTCAGTGCTGGGGCTCCAAAGATGAATGAGACATGGCCCTTGCTCTCAAGGGAGCTCACTGGCTAGGTGAGGTGTGACTGGTGTAAATAAATACGTGTTTGTCTATCTCAGTGCTTCAAACATTAGCAAGTAGTCAAAGATCATAAGTGTAGAGAATGAATGAAGGTATGGGAGGAGACTTATCTCTAGCCTGTTTCCTGCAAATGCTCAGGAATTCATTTGGGAAGATAGATTGGGGGGAGAAATTGGGCATAATTGGATTATGGTGGTAAGCGCTTCTGTGCATCTTTCTTAGGGACAATGGAATGGTCTAAGAAAGGGCAGGTAAGCTTTAAAATCAGATTGCTTTGAGTTTGAATTCTAGCTGTGCCAATGTATAAGGCTGTGCGACCTTGGGCTAGCTGCTTGCTTACTTCCTTGTGTATAAAAGAAATAATATCCAAATAATAGCATGGTGTGGGATTAAATGATATGCATAATGCCTAGTGCACATTTGAAATGTAGTTAAAGCTTGGTAACTAATGGATTTAGTTACCTACCACCTGCTTTAAAAAAAAAAGATTTTGTATTTTCAGTCTATACTAGACTAATATGGGTAGAGAGGGTTTTGGTCTTCTCTATACTATACTCTACCTAACTGGAATATTTTAACTTCAACGTATTTTTCATTATTTTTAAATTTTCATACCCATTTCAACCTTAGATTTAGGGTACTGCTGGGCTCAATGGTGGGGAGAGAGAGGAGATGACAGTCTTTTGGGGGATTTTAAGGAAGACCTTTAGCTAGACCAATGTTCTGAAAACAAGAATTGCTTTTAGAAGTTAGATCCCCTTTCTATCAGAATTTATAAATCATTATAGCTTCAAGGGTCTTCATGAAATGAGAACTGGTTCCTTTTTTAAACATAATTTTCATTTATTTTTAGAGGATTCAGTGAAAAAAAAATGCTGGTTATTGTGCCCTGGGGTTGACAACCTTTTTCTTTATTCTTTTCCTCAATCAACAATTATTGAGCACCTACTGAATGCCCGGCACCGACTACTGAGTGGTCAAAACAGACATGGGCATTGCCCTGTGGACCTTACAGCTTGTGACAACCGAGATTGGCATAGGTCAAATATTTACCTGGATAAAAATATAATGCCAAACCATGGAAAGACATGGAAAGAAAATTATGGGAAGCTCTGAGCCCTGTTCTCATCTAGGGGGTGACTCACAGCATTTTCTGGAGGAGGGGGACATGTGAGTTGATTTAGGTTTGTGGCTGAAAGGTGCTAATGAGGTAAAGGGGATTGGAGTGGTGGTGGGCATACTAGCAGGGCATGGCCTGGCCCTGGAACCAGAAGAACAGGAAATCAGGCTAAAGGGATTAGCGGGGCCCAGAGTCCGTAGAACCTGGTGAGCCTTGGGAAGCCATCGTTTCTTATGGGAAACATTTGAAGGAATTTAAGTAGGTGGATGCAGTCAGATTTGCTCTTTTGAGAAAGTCTTTTTGGCTGTGGTGTGGAAAAGAGATTGGAGGGGTGAAGAATGGAAGGTAGGAGAACTGTTAGGGTAGACTAGGTGAGGGAGGACAGAAGCTTGGTTCAGGGACTGCTGTGTGAGTGGAAAGAAGGGAATGAATCTCCAGAAAGATTGGAGAAGTAAACTTAACACTAGGTGATGGACTGGCTAGGAGGGTCAGAGACTGATGGGTGATCTCTGACTTCAATCAATAAAGCCCTGAGAACCGCTCACACACTGATGACCATTCTAGACATTGCCTCCAACTTCAGGGGTGTTCAAGGGCAGTCAGGTGGACTGAGAAACCACTAGCCTCTGTGTGAGGAGAACACTTTCCTAGGCAATGGCTCTGCTGTCTTTGCACACCACTGACACTTCTAGACCTGAGTTTTGTCGTCTACAAAACAAATGGGTTGTGTTAGCTGACCTCCACAGATGAGCTGAATGCAGCTATCCATTTATCCTTCAGTGACAAACACATTTTGAATTTTCTACAGTAACACCTTCCATTTGCCAAACGCTTTTAAGTCCCCATGCGTGTGTATGTGCGTGTGTGTGTTGGGGGGATGCTTTCATATTAACGATCACAAACTTGTAAGATTTTCTCTCTAATGTCCAGATGAAGATACTGAGGCCTAGGAAGGTTGGGTTTGTCTGTGCTTCTTAATTGTTGGCAAAATTAGAGGACTGGAGTCTCCTAATTCCTTGTCTGACGCCTTTATAGTAGATCTTTGTGCCTTCTATTGTATATTGGTGTGCCCTTGGATTCCTTTTGTTCCACTGTCATTTCATTCCTTTTAAGTACTCTCTCCAGGGAGGCACAGCCAGGCGGGGCAACTCACTTTAGGCCATTCTGATATTTGGTTCGAGACTACACACTCATTTGAAGCGTGAGACTTCTTTGTGATTATTCTTACCACTCGTGACCCAATTACCAAAAATAATTAATAATTTGGGCCAATTCCAAATGTTTATACAAGGAAAATGTAAGCAGATACAGAGGATATGAAAGACTGGCTTGATTAGGAAGAAATGCATTATTATGGTGTTTCTCAACTTTTGCTTCCAAACCTGGCAGTCACCATTTCACACGTGGATTTGGTTCTCAAATGAGCTTATGAATGGTGGTGAGTCTTGGAGCTGCTCATTTCTGGAACCCTATCTGATACTTTCCTGTATCTCAAAAGACACTCAGCCCAAGAGAAAAATCCAGTGGGGTGAATCACTTTGGAGGGCAGTCTTTCCTTCCTGCTTTACAGGGCTGGGCAGTTATGGAGAGGGCCACGTTCGTCTCCATCCAACAAACAAATACCCAGCCAGCCCTGATTGTGTACCTACCGTGTCCCCACTTCCTACTTCTTCTCTTCTGGAACTGTCTAGCTTTTTAAACCAAAGGTACTGCTTTAGTAATGCAAACTAGAGAAATAGAAAGAAGAAGACCCACGAAGGCCCAGAAATCCCAAGCATTCCACAGGCTTAAAAGCCTGAAAAATTTCATAGGCCAAAAAAGATCCTTGGCCAGTGTTTCGCTATCTACTGTTATGGAACAGACACCCCCAAAACTTAGTGCTCCAAAACAACAACAAATTTATTACATCTCATGATTTTGTGGGTTACAAGTTTGGGGCAGGGTTCCCCAGGGAAATTCTCCAATCCCATGTCTTATTGATGGCGGTTACTTGGTGGTGTTCAGTTGATGGCTCGTCTGGTCTGAAAAGTCCAGGATGGCCTCAATCACATGGATAGCACTCTGGTGGCGATGGCTGGAAAGCCATCCAATTCATCTCTGAGCTTCTCCACCGAGTCTTTCCAACAGCATAGTCACACTTCTTACATGGTGGCTCAAGGCCCCAAAAGACCAAGTTCGAAGCTGCTGATTTTCTTAAAGACTGGGCCTAGAACAAACATAGCATCACTTCTGCCACCTTCTGTTGGTCAAAGGAGTCACGGTGTACCCCAGATTCAAGAAGTGGAGAAACAGACCCCACCTCTTGATGGGAGACATCTCAAAAAATTTGTAGCCATCTTCAACCTCCCACCCTTTTAGATTTAGAGTTCTTTTTATTTCTTCAGTCCTAGCACTAAGCCTTGATGTACCATTTACTCCAGGAGCCAGTGTTGTTCTGCCCCCACTAACTTTCTGGTCTGGCCTGTCCCCATTTGGAGCCCATTGTTGAAGACCATTTCCCTTAGTATTAGTGTCCAGGGCCTGCTCAGGGATCCTCTGGATCCTTCTCCTTTGGATATTCTTGATGCTTCCCTGAAGAGTCCTGTACCGAATAAGCTTCTGAGCTACTGGGGGAGTGTGGCATATTTTAAAAAATTATTCTTAATGAGCCTCTTAAATATATATATATTAGTGGATCTCTATGTGGTGGGTTTTCAGGCTGTGTGATAAAACGAAAATGAATCCAGGAAGTATGCTGGGTGAATCCCATTTGGGTGCAAAGTTCCATCCATACCAGTCTTACTCTAAAATTCTTCAAATGTGCCAGGCTCTTTCCCACTGCAGGAACTTTGCAATACCCTTTTCCCTGCTTGGAACAGCTTGTCTTCCACTCTGCTGGGCTAACATCCACTTAGCCTGGGATGGCAGCTCAAATAACATCCATCCAGGAAGGCCTTTGCTTAGTCCTTTGTCCAAATTAGCTTCCTCCTTTTGACCTTCTAGCCCGTATTCTTTTCCTTCTTGGTATGCATTGCAATTTGTAATTAGATATTTATTTTCATGTTTATTTCTTTGTCATTTGCCTCCTCTATAATATGTAAGTGTCTTGAGGATATACAGCATATGTTTTATTCATCACTATGAATGAATGGGGGTGTGTGTGTGTGTGTGTACGCGTGCACGGGAAAGTACCACATAAACAGGCTTCCCTATCTCAAATTGTGCCCTTGGGGTCAGCTCCCAGAGCTGTTTCTGCTTTATCATAGTATTTCTGTTGTCTCTGCTACTCTATACACTCAAATCAATTTTTTAGAGGTGGTCTTATGCTGGTGGCAGCAGACTGTGTGACTCTGGAGGAAGAAAAGGTCACTTTCATAGGTCGAGGTCAGCCAGGAATTGACCTCTTATCTGGACCCCTGTCTCAGAGAATTATTGAAAATGAATTTGAAGGAAGGAGATGGAAGAACCTGGAGTAATGATAGATCATCATCCCTGAATCGCTTTTCTCTCTTTCCATAGTAGTAGGATTTTTAGTTTGGCATATGGTGAGTAATGAATACATTTCCCAGCCTCCCTTGCAGCTCAGTGTGGTCAAGTGTCTATATTTTGGCCAATTAGCTGGAAGCAGAGGCAGCGTATAACTTTTTTTGCCATCCCTTTGTCTACCTGTTAATCTAGTTGCCGCCATCTTGGCTCATGAAGACAAAGGGCCAGATCCTCAGGATGGGGAGCAGTGAGTGGGAAGGAATTTGCGTCACTGGGTACTTCATGACCAGAGCTGCCATTTTAGCCTTGGCCTGCATATTTCTAGACTTGTTATAGAAAAGTAAAATAAAGTTCTACCTTTTTAAAGTGAAGTGTTTTTTTTTAATAGGTTTTTCTGTCCATCTCTGGAAAAGCTAATCTTAATGGCTATAAAACTATTTCTGGCATTAGATTATGTGAGACTGGTCCCCAACAGTGTCAGAAAAACAAAGGAAAAAGACAATACCAATGGTAGGACAGAGAAAACATCACTAGCTATGAACTCCTTGGTATTCCTTTAAAAATTCCCAAAAGTAGGTTTTTAATAAGGGAAAAATGATATCTTGAGGTGTAATTTCTTCGATTCTCATTTCAGGCTCTCCTTTCTTGACTATTACAAAGGATTGGGAAAATTGTTCCACTCCTAGAAGTCTTTCTGATTTCATCTGCAACTTCTGATATATCTTAAAGCACAAATTGATTCCTTTATTACTGTTAGAAAGTTCACCTGCCAGATTACACTGATTTCCTGGAGTCATTTTGGACAAAGGAAATGTCACGTTGTTTTTGTTTTTGTTTTTTACTAAAGATATGTTTTTCTTCCTGTATCGCTTGCCTGGTTTTCTTTTTTAAGCTTTTCTGTTGTGATAAATGTCTTAAATAAGACATTTCCTCCAAGATATTTAAAGCAATAATACTTAACCTTTGTACAACACTTTCATCTCCAGAGTCTTTTGCAATGGGTACTGGAGTCGGAAAATTTCCCACAAAGGCCAAGCAAGTATGGGGAGAGTTTTGAGTTCGTGAACTATTAGATACAATTTTAAGAGTAGCATAAAAGGCATCGTCACGAGCCTAGTTGTACAAGATGGTGCTGTGCTTGGTGTTAACACAAAGAATTTCAGGCCCTAAAGGATCTTGTCTAGTAGAAAGTCACATGGTTGGGTTTCCCCGGAAGCGGGCCCCAAGATAAGGATGTGAATGCAAGGAATATATTTGGAAAGTGATCAAGTCAGAACAAGTAGGGGGAGACAAGGAAATTAAAAATGAAGAGGTTATTCATATGAACAACCCTGCTGGGGACTTGCGAGAGACGGTGTAGAGTGCGACTCTGAGTTGTCCCACCTGAGGGGTGACGGAAAGAAGTTATTTATTGTAAATAAAGTTAAAGGAAAAGAAGAGGGCTTGAGGAAAACTGATTTTGTTGATTTTGTTTAGAAGCCTCATGGAATTATTTGAGGCACCGAACTATGTGCCTGTGTAACTAACCAAAAAAAAAAAAAAGATATATAATCTATAGAGATTACTGTTAAGAATGATGTATATTTGCTTATGTCAAATAACGAATAAGTTTAAACATTTGAGGAAAGGCCTTTTTCTACTCCACCTACCTAATATTTATTATCATTTTAAGATTGACTTTAAGGCTCAAGGGGCACTTTTAAGCACCCACTGGGTGCGTGACATTATACTAGGCACTGGGAGAGAGGAGGGAGATGTGGAAGGGAAAGGAGCTTTCTTCGCCAGCCTCTTAGAATTTATAACAGAGCAGGGAGAAAATGCTCAAAGTTACAGAGATTAATTCCATAATTTATTAGAAGTTAATTTTAAGGTTATCTACAAGCCAGTGTAGAGCGGTGTCACACAGGATATATGTGGTGACGCTGAAGGAATGATAACTAAGGGATCTACCACTGTAGGGGAAGCTCAGGAGAGAGTGAATCTGGTGCTTGACCTGAAGGATCTGGCTTACAGAAAAGAAAGAAGGAGGGAGGTGCAGAGAGGTGGAAGGGTATGAGCAAGATCATGGTGGTCTTCCATTAGATGTGTGTTGCAAAGGGAGACAGGTGACAACTGATCAGGTAGGCCCAGGTGATGGAGGACCTTGACAATCAGGCAGAGGTCTTGGAACTGGATTCAATTTGGAAAATGGGATGAGGCAGGTTCAAAAGATTTTTTATTTTCCTGGTCAACTTGACATTCTTTATTTTTAGCTGAGGTGCAATGTACATAAAAATGATGGTCAGTTCTTAGGTTCGATGAATTTCTACACATGCAATCACCACCACACAGGTAATTTCTACCCATGTAACCACCACCCGGATAAAGACAGAGAATATCTCTATCACTGAAGAAGGGCCCGTTATGCACCTGCCCAGTGAATGACTGCCTCGCTTTCACCACTTAACCACTGTTAAGAGTTGCCAAACTGTTTTTAAACTTCATATAAATTGTGTCACACAGCAGATTTTACTCAACTGTATATTTTGAGATAAGTAGTTTGTTTATCCATTCTCCTGTGAATGAAAATGTGGGTTGTTTCCAGTTCTATTATGAATAGAACGCCTGTGAACATAGAATGTGCATGTCTTTTGGGGGAAACGTGCACTCATTTCTCTGGGAGCAGGTCACTGGGTCAGAGGGTAGACATATGATTACCTTTAGTAGTTGTTATCACTTCATACTCAGACCAGGAACGGATGATGGATGAGAGATGCCACAACCTTGTCCATACTTGGTATTGGTAGTCTTTTCCCCGTTTTGCCATTCTAGTGGGTCTGCAGTGAGAGAAAAAAAGTTTTTTAAAGAAAGATTAATTATAGACTAAAATAAAGAATGGACAGGTTAAAGGGGAGACCAGACCAGACCAGAGACCAGAGACCAGACTCAGGTAAACCAGTCATAGAGCTGCTGTCCCCGTGTCAATGGGACGACGCAAGAGCTTGGCCTGTGGGAATATGGCAGCTGTGGGGAGGAAGGGTTTAAATTGAGCGACTTAACAGAGCTTGGAAGAGGCTCAGAGCTCTGTTCTCAGTATGCCTCTTCCATCTAGAAGAATCTTCCAGCATTTAAGTCGCTTGCTATTAACTGTAGCCAGAGGAGTGGGTCACCTTTAATTAATCTGCCTGAGAGAGATCTTATTGTATTGTGGACACTGCAAATATTTGAAGAAATTTACTAGGAGAGCCTGGAGAGGGTTTCGGTTTGCTGTAGGTTAAATGAATCGCCACATGAGGATTTTTAATGTACTTTTCTGCTTTCTCCTTGCCTTGAGGACCTGGTGTTAGGATTCCTTCTTCCTTCTCTCCCTTCTTCCTTTTCCTCTCCTTCTTTCTTTTCTTCCATTAATCCATCTGTGAGTAAATATTTGAGGAGGGCCTGTTCTGTGCCAGGCCCTGGCTGAATGCCATGGTGGATCCAAAAATGAATTTTGTAAGTTCCGGTCTTCCAAGAGCTCGGCGCAATCAGGAAAGGATCTGAAACATACAAAGAATGACAATATCGGGCAATGTCATGTATGTCCCCGCTGTCCTGTGCCATCCCCCGCTACCACTTATGAGTCTTCAGTCAAAAGAGAGCACGTGTAGGTCTGAAGTGGAAGGTGGAGTGGGGATCAGAGGAAGTTTCTAGTTGGGGGCGGCACCTCTGTTAAGGCAAGGATGGGGAAGAGTTCAACAGCCGAGATGAAGGGAAGGTATAATACCAATAAGGAACAGCCTGACTGGAAGGGTGGAGAGGCAAAATGGAGGATTCCATGGGGAATTTCAAATAGTAGACTTTGGCCAGAACACACCGTGTGAAGCATTGTAGCAGTACATCAAGTGGGAAGGGAGGACAGAGCCAGAGAGGGAACCATGTGGCCAATTTTGTTTATTAGGTAGGCGACAGGGAACCATCGAAAGCATTTTAGTGACAGCCTCGTTATCAGAGCTACCTTTTGCAAAGATTACCCTGACAGTGATAAACCACAAGACTGAAAGCACAATAATGTTTTAGGAGGCTGTTATAAGGGTCCAGGGAAGAATTAATGAGGGCATGTATTAGGTTGGCTGGGAAAGAAAGGAGGGGCTAGGTAATATGAGAAATGATTAGGAAAAAAGAAGGTTCTGAGAGAAGATGGGAAATGGAAGGCAGAACAGAAGCAATCATTTTTCTCTTTTCTTTCCTAATGCTGCATTTTGAAAGGGAGCCACACTTGGCGTGACGTAGGCGTGGGTATCCATCAGGACTGCATTTCTCTTCGGAGGAGGTAGCCAAGCTGTGGGTAAGAGGTCAGGAAGACTCAGAGTGGAATATTATGCTTTGCTCAACATGAGATTACTTAAGAAACAAAATCCCATCAAAGCCAAACCCTCCAGTCCTGGACCCCACACTGTCCTTCTGTTACTCTACCTCCCTCTTGCCTTTCATGGTCAAACTTCTGGAACAAATTGTACCTTCTCACTGCCATCATTTCTTCACTTCCCACGCACTCAACTCCCACTCCTCTGTTGACCACCTTCGGAGCTCATGACGTCACCAGCGTCCTCCATGTTGTTGGAGTTAGTGGATATTCTCCTGGTCCCATCTTACCTGAAGCCTCAGCTGTACCCAACACTCTAGGCCACTCCCCCTACTTAAAATGCCCTCCTCTCTTGGATTCTGTGACTCCACTTCTCCTGGTTTTCCTCTCATCTCTCTGGCTACTCGCATTCAGTCTTCTTTTCTAGCTCATCCCCCTCTACTAAGCCAGTGTGTGTTGGAGATTTTAGGCCTTCTTTTATTTCTACTCTATGCTCTTTCCCTAAGTGACCCCATTAGATACTTAAAACTCTGATTTTGGTCTATACACTAATGATACCTAAATTTCTATTTTCAGCCTGGAACCTCTCTGCGGAGCAGCAGACCTGTAAATCCAACTGGCTACTTGACGTGTCCACTTGAATGTCTCAGAAACAGGTCAAACCCAGCACTGAAAAACTGAAATTCATGAGATCTTCCCTCCAAAAGTGTTCCTCTTTGTCATAAGTGGTGCCACCAGCCATTCACATATGCATTCCAGAAGCCAGAGAAACAGTCTTAACCATCTTCTCTCTTAATTCCCCATACCAAATCCATTAATTTCTTGTTGATTTTACTTCCTAAAATATTTCTCAAGCCCATTCATTTCTTCACCCTAATCCAAGCTACCAACACTCTCACAATTTGCCACGCTCATGGGCTCAACCTTAATCTGAACTCGCTCTGTCCTGCACTGCGATGCATCCGGAGTGCCAGGGGCCGGTGTGCAACTTTCTACGCTTCAATAGGATTATGTTATCTCCTTAAAAGACTTCAATGGCTTTTCCTGACTCATAGAACAAATACCAAAGGTTCATCTGGCTTTGAAGGCCCTACAAAGGCTGGCCATTACCATCCTCTTCAGCTTTACCCCTCCCCCACTTTCCTCTCTTCTCTTTATGCTCAAGGCACTCAGACCTTTCCTCTGTCCCTCCTACTCTACGCACCCAGTCCTCTAACAGGACCTCTGCAGCTGCCGATTACCCAGAACAACCCCCCCTCCCTCCCTCCCCTACCCGGTTGTCTTCTACTTATGATTTGGGTCTCAGATCCACTTGCTCATGGAAGCCTTCCTTGATGCCAGAGCCCCCTTGTTACACGTCCTTCTGACACTGGGTACCTTTCCTTGAGAGTGCTTTGCACAGCTTATAATGACCCATCTCTTCCTCCGATCCTTTGATGAAGGTTTATTTACCCCCACTAGACAGTAAGCTGTATGAGGGCAAGAACAGTGACGGGTCTTGCTCACCCTTGTCTTGCCAGAGTGCTTGGTAGTGTCAGGGGCACAGCAGGTGTTCAACAAATACATGGTGAATACAGACACGAACATCTGGATTGAGCCAAGCTATATTCTACTCTGTCTCGTGGAGGGGTATTAGAGAAGCCTAGGGGCACCCAAGAGCTCTCCTGTCAACAATGCCAGCTATGTAGGTTAATAAATATTCCAACCAGAGGTTGAACATTGGTGATCCCGGGCTATAAGCAGCCTGGTAGAAATGTTTAGTTTGGCTTGCACACGTTCTTGAGAAAACTTGAACTCTATGCAGACATTTCAAAATAGGGGGATTTCCTAAATATCTGAATTTCTGGCTTTTCCTTTTTCAGGAAGCTCCGACATCCCTGGGCCCACATTTCCCTGTAGCAGTAACCAACTAGAGTTGAGCAGGGGCTGCCCCATTTCGATGGGGCATTAGCTCTTTCGTTCATCACTGTTACCACCAGCATCCTTCACTTACTTAATTATCTGCCTGGCCCGTAGAGGCACATAGCTCACTGAGTTTGCTGTTGTTGG
Source organism: Ailuropoda melanoleuca (assembly GCF_002007445.2). Lineage (NCBI taxonomy): Eukaryota > Metazoa > Chordata > Mammalia > Carnivora > Ursidae > Ailuropoda > Ailuropoda melanoleuca. Next base: position 36,150,888 of record NC_048238.1, read on the forward strand.
TCTCAGCTTCCTTTATTAGAAATGGTTGGACCCAACTAATTGGGTAGCATGCCTCAGATGCCTGAATCGTTGCCATGAAAAACCATCACCATCAATTTCATTTCCTAACTCTTGGGAAGTTATCTAAAAAATGCAGAATTCTTTCATCTAACCCTTTCACTTAACAAAGATGACAGAACTGAGGGCCAGAAGAGATAATGACTTGCCTAGGCTCCCAGAACTAGTTGTCTCTTGGCCGGTATGCTTAGAAATATTAACAGAAACATTCAGGGAAATGTATTCCTTTGTAAATTCACCATTTATTTTTATTTTTTAAAAAAGATTTTACTTATTTGACAGACAGAGAGAGAGAGCGCGCACAACCAGAGGGGAGGGGCAGAGGGAGAGGGAGAAGTAGGCTTCCCGCTGAGCAGGGAGCCCGACGGGGTTGGGGGGGGCACTTGATCCGATCCCAGGACCCTGGGATCATGACTTGAGCTGAAAGCAGACACTTAACTGACTGAGCCACCCAGGAGCCCCATAAATTTGCCATTTAAATTCTTATCTCCTTAAATCTAGAAGAACTAATCTAAATGCAGTAACTGAGCTTCTGAGTCTCAAGTTCATCTCATTATTTTTTCCCCTTGAATTGTTTGGTAAACTCAGAGTTGGTCCTGTAGAAATACCATAGAACAGTAGTAGCAGAGTAGTGGTAATAGTAACCAAGCCCAGTGTGTGAAAATGTGAATTAATAACCCTGGACTCACAGTGTCTTCTTATAAAGGCTACTGATGTCTTTTTGTTTGTTCGTATATTTGGTTGTTTTTTCAGCCTGTGAATTTTGACTCCGGTTTTATTTTTAGCCTTTTTCATTTTGGTAAAATACGTATAGCCAGCGTTGAAATCGATCACTGTAACTGTAACCATTTTAATGCGTACAATTCATTGGCTTTAAGTGTATTCACAATGCTGGGCAACCATCCCCTCTAACTGGTTTTGGAAATTTGTCATCACCCCAAATGGAAACCCTGTAGCCATTAAATAGTCACTTCCCATTCCTGCCTACCTTCAGTCCCAGACAACTACTCATCTACTTTCTATCTCTATGGATTTCATTTCCTATAGATGGAATCATACAATACATGGCCTTTTGTGTTTGGCTTCTTTCACTTGGCATAATGTTTTCGAGGTTCATCTGCACTGTAGCATATATTAGCACTTTGTTCTATTTTATAGGTAAATAATATTTCGTTGCATGGATATAGCATATTTTGTTTATTCATTCATCCATTGATGGATACTTGGTTTGTTTCACCTTTTGGCTAATGTGAATAAAGTTGCCGTGAACATTCGTGTACAAGTTGGTTCCCCCCCACACTTTTTTAAAGTTTGCGTTTCAGGACCCATTTATCATTTCTGAAAGCCTGCTTACCTATTGTGACTAAAGTTAAAAAAGGAGTTGCCAAACCAACTGGGTGTCAATTTCTATTGACTTCTCTTCTGCATCTCTGAATCTGCCTTGAAATTGCTGTTATATTTACACGCAAGAAATAGCAGTTCATTTTCAGTAGGCATCTACCTGGAAAACACCAGGTGCTTTAAACAAATTACAAAGAAGAAATCAAACTAACCAGATGATGTGGCCATTATAAGCTATCAGATGTATGGGGGAAAGTATGGATCTTATTCAGAAGGTAATCTACAAAAGAACAGTTGAGCTCTGAGTCAAGGTACATCTGTTGAGCTTTTCACTTTCAAGTAACAACATTCAACAAATATGTACTGAGTGCTGCTAAGCCTGATCTGTTCATGAACAGAGCCTAGAGTCCGGTGAGGAAAGGTAGATATGAATTAAGTAAATATGCATGTGTATTTACAAACAATCCTTGATGGCAATATGGAAGGTGTAGGAGAGTATGTAACAGGGCTACCTGCTCTCTCCTGGAAGCTATGAGACAGCCTTGCTGAGCAAGTGAGTTTTGAGCTGTGGAAGATGGGCAAACAAGCGTTGAGTACCTTACAGTTGCTGCCCTAAATGCTTTGGATTCAAGGGTTAGTCCATAGACTCCGCCCACAAGAAGTTCTGTTTTCTTGAGACTAGTTAAGTGAAACATTGGCTGACTCGATCAGTATCGATCCCTTTGGCTAGACCCCACTCATCTAACCAGGAATTCTCAGAGGGTCTCTCAGGGACAGGCTCAGAGCAGGTGGAGTAATTTTCACAGGAAAGTTTTCAAATTGTTCAGTGATGATTCAAGTCCAAGTTCTGATAGCCTCATGGGCAAACAAAGGACCCAAGATGAAAAGGAGTGAAATCAATAAAGAGGTGGACCATTGGTCTGAGCACTTGTCTTGGGCAGCTGTCCCTCTAGTACCTTTCACAACTAACCCCCCCTCCAACCTCTGCACAGTTGGACCCCATACCTTTATTCAGCAATCTGTTTCTCAAAGTGAAGCCAAGGATGATTGGGCAATGTGTATAAGGTACATACAAATAAATAGCAGGTTGTGCACAGAAGTTCTGGCCAATGGAGACACCTTATCTTTGTGACGAGGCCTCATGCTGTGTGGTACTCTGAGTAGAATAATGAGAAATGATTCGAATGATGAGAAACATAGGCCATTTGGTCAACAATGAAATGGGGCCAATTAGAATGTCAGATAATGCCAGTTTGCGTTTAAAATAGATCTGGGGTGAAATATACCATTCTCATGGAGTGGTGCCTTTCTTTGACCATCAGTTTCTTTTTTTTTTTTTTAAGATTTTATTTATTTATTTGACAGAGATAGAGACAGCCAGCGAGAGAGGGAACACAAGCAGGGGGAGTGGGAGAGGAAGAAGCAGGCTCATAGTGGAGGAGCCTGATGTGGGGCTCATCCCAGGACCCCGGGATCACGCCCTGAGCCGAAGGCAGACGCTTAACGACTGAGCCACCCAGGTGCCCCTGACGATAAGTTTCTAAGTGATTTTTGTGTCTGTCAGCATCTGCTGGGGATTTCAGGTCTTGGCCTGGCTACTGAAGTGTTAGGGTCTCCTTTCATAGGAATGTCATTATACGGGACAGAGTATCGCTGACTTTTATTATTGTATAATTTTTGGACGTCGGGATGCATTTTTATTTTAGGGATGCATTTTAGATTTCAGGAGGATGTCTTCTGTAATATCCACTCAAATGCAGTACCTGGTCACCTGATATGGGAAAAATCTCAATTTAGAGGGTGCAGAAATTTAAGCAGTTATTTGATATATGAACGGTCTCACAGTGAGCTTTCTCTAACTGGCAAGTCCTCAAGTGCATATTAAATATGATTAAGTTAATAGCAATTTGTCTTACGACTTTTCAAGAACCCCTTTACTGAGAATGAGGCTATTAAGAAGGAATCATCATTTATATGTTCCCATTGTAGAATGTGATCAGAATTCCAGCAAAGGGTTTGCTGATTACTGGAATGAGGGCCACCAAAGAAGTGAGAGATTATATGTGGAAGGGCTTAGCCGACCTCTTGCAAAGAGCATTGAGTAGGAAAAGAAAGGGTGAAAGCAGAGAGAGAAGAAAAAAGTAGGGTAAGGGGTGGGGAGTGTGACTGAGAGCCGAATGACATCACCTTGGTGTCATTGGTCAGTTGCCTGGAGATTCGGGGGCCCCACAAGCTGGGCTAGAGGGAAAAGCCATTCCCTGTGGCCTTTGCCTGTTAAAACTGCTCTTGCATTGTGTACTTTTTCCAGATGAGCTAGTTCTGGCAGAATCCCTGTGGCCCCAGCCTGCTTGGAGATGCCTGGAGCTTTTTCAACAAAAGCAAATACTCTTTTCTCTGATGGGGACTGGTGAGGAACACAGAGGGGCGCCAGGAAGGAGCACACGTCTTGCTCAAGAAGGAATTTAGAGAAACAAAATCTGTAGAGACCAAGAAAGGGAATACTAGAATTAAAACAAGCAAACACAAACAAAACCACGGGGTTTAAGAAAAACTGGAAAGAAATAACAGAGCTGACAATATTATGGTGATAGAATTTGGGGTATCAGTTCCGTTTTTCCAGATTTTCTATGATGTGCTTGTGTTGTAAGTTTTTCATTTTAAGAGAAGGTAAGGTAATTCCACTGTGTGTGTGTGTGTGTGTGTGTGTGTGTGTGTGTGTGTATGTGAACTTGTAATCAGAGGCTCTGAGCTCAACCTCAGCTCTGTTACCAACTAGTTATGGAACTTGGGGCTGGCTATTTAACTGCCCCCCTGCTGTGGCTCGTTCATGTTGAGAACTGTAACCAATGTAAATTCCTGTTTCTGTGTTTAAACAATCCTGGGAGTGGGCATACTTTCCTGTCCCCATGTTATAAAATGCCTAGAACAACCAACAATAACTTAAGCTCCTTTCTCCAGGAAATAATAGTTCCTAAAAGCTACGACTGTTAACCAATAAAACGAAAATAAATCACTAATAAACTCATAAAATAAACCTAATAAAACCAAAAGAGCTTACCAACGAAGACAAACAGCTTACTCATAAAGACCCGTTCGAAATCCCCTTTTCGTCACCGTGTCTACAATCCAGAGCTATTATGTCATAAACTTGGCCCAATCTCAACCATTTTCCCACCTTGCAAAAGCCACCTTACGACCCTCCTCCATCTTGAGGCCCTAGAACTCTAGAAAGACCTTCTACAGTTTACTCCTTCAGAGACACTACAGAAACTGTCAAGGTGGTGCTCTCCCTTATAGCAGTGAGTCTGAGAAGCTGCTTTGCTTGATAACACTTTTTTCTGGGAAGCTTCTGAGGACTTGACAATATGTAAAAGATGACGGTTAGACACTGTACCCTTAAAAACCCCGTTTATCACTCACTTCCTCAGATTCATGCTGGTGACATTTCCTTTTTCTTGGCTCTCTTTCCTCCCTGGATTTAGCCACTTCTACAATTTTTTTGTCATGCTTTCTTTTTTTTTTCTTTCTTTCTTTTTTTTTCTTTTACCCTCTTTAACTTGAAACTGTATTATTCTAAGCTGGACGTTCCAGCCAGCAGGTGTTCTTCTGGAACTGTGTTATGTATGTTTTACTACAATTGGAAAGAAAAAAAGAAACAGAAGCTTAAGGCAGTTCCCTCGTTGCCATCTTCATGTAGGTAACACGAGATCCTGGGAAAGGGCGGCCAGAAACTCCTCCTCTTTCTAGATTAAATGACATACAGGAGATGTACCAGGTCCTGTGCCTGGAAGACAGTAAGGAAGTGCTCAGTGTGTCCAAGCTTCTTCTCCTTCCCCTTCTGGAAGAGTGGAAGAGGAAGCTCTTTTCTTCCTATTCAAAGTACCTGGATTTCAAACCCACCTATGTAAGGGAAGAGGGAGTAAATTTCCAGAACCTGGTTCAGGAGTGTCTCAGTTCCATATTCCCTTTTACTCTGAACCCCATTTTTGAGCCAGTAGATCGGGGGCGTGATGACAGAGGGGTAATGACAGAATCAGCCAGGATATCTGAATATCAATTTTCCTTGGCAGAAAAGCCATAAAGAATACATAGTTTATTCTAGGTAAATATAAACCCGATAAATCTGGGTTTTCTAGGTCTTACCATAAGAGCCATCTAGGGTCTGTGACATAATTTGCCAGCCCAGTGCGAACTAAAAAGCAACGTCCTTTGTTCAAAGAGCAGGGACGGAAGTGCTGTCAAAGGTACAAAAGCTTTTTCCTTTCTTCCACGATCTCCCTTTTGAGGGATGGTGCTTTTTATCTGCTATGTAATGTGTTTCTAAGTCAAGAGAAATTAAAAATTTAAATTATTAGCATGAATTTTACCATTCATCTTTATATCACACAATGACAGTTTTAAATGCAAATCTAAGAGTATTTAGCTCATGTGGAATCCTCATATTACACAATTTGTATTTTGTAGTGCCTATGTATATGTGTATTTCATTCCTATCGGAATGGCAGAAAGCTGCACAAAGGAAACTCAACCATTTTTATTTCCCTCCCTCCCTTTGGCTTACTGATGAGCAAGGAAGGCCTAAAAAAGAAGAAGAAGAAGAAGAAAAGGGTTGTCCTGTTTCCCCCTTACTTTCCACGTTATCATTTTCTCTGTAAGTGGTTGGCTAATACAGAGAAGTCACATGAGTAAGAAAGGATATGATAGGGCTTCTTGGTCATGTGTGTTTCTTAGAAGGTCATTACCCTTTTCCGTGTTCAGGGCAAGGAATCGCGCTTACTCAGGAGTAGACATCACACGCTTATGCTGGCCTCGTCTCACTGCACTCCCACGCATCATGGGTCCATTAGAATTCTGTGCTCACGGGGCATCACAAAAACTGTACATAAATTGGGGACTCCTGGGTGGCTCAGTCGGTGAAGCATTTGCCTTCGGGTCAGGTCATGATCTCGGGGAGCTGGGATCGAGCTCGGAGTTGGGCTCCCTGCTCAGCGGGGAGCCTGCTTCTCCCTCTGCCCCTCCCCCCCATGCAGGTGCACATGCATGTACTCTCTCTTTCAAATAAATAAATAAAATTTTTTTTAAAAACTGTACATAAATGGGATGCACATATTTATGCACCTCCTTAGCTCACGTCCATGCTCCGCATTGGACTTCATCTACAAAACCTAAGTTTAAAGATAAAATTATTTCGAATTTCAAGATGGCGACAGTAGATATTAAACCAAGCCCCGGCCTTCTGAACATGGGACGCTGTGGGACTACACAGCTTGCTTCTTCATGAAGCAGCCCTGGACCCATCACGGTATGATAGCGCATCCAAAAAAAAAAAAAATACTAATCTGACTCTAAAAATCTGTGAAAATCAACTTTGTTTTTACTGAAAATTTCTTGAGACTACTAGGGAGAGAGTGTTAAAGCGTATTACCAAGTAAAATTTTCCAAAAATCCTTCTTAAGTTTCTCTGTCATCAAATCTCTCCTGTTCCAGGCACCTGCTATGTTGTCAGGCTCTGGCTTCCAGAGCTCCAGGCTCATCCAGGATGAATGAGGGAGAGGATGGCCAGGCTTGGTTTATGGGTGGGCCCCCTAATTGGCTATAAGCACCTGCTTCCCTAAGGAAGCCACTGGCCTAGGGAGAACCCGTGGGGGGTGGATTGACAGCTGCAATTCCCCTCACTTTACCAGAATGGTTAACCCCTTGTTATTTTAATGAACATACATGGCAACCGAATTAATTTATGTGAGTTTTGACATACCAGGAAGGGAAAACGTAAGTTAAATCATTTTTGGGCATGACCTACGTGGAAGTCGACTGGTGGCCCAAGGTGGGATTTGAACCCAACTCTCTGTGAAGCTGGACTCTTTCCACTTGAAATGTCGGTCCCCACAAAAGGGAAGAAGGCAACTTTTGAGCACCTACCATGTGTTCAACATGTGTAAGGTACTTTACGTGACCACTATGTGATGGAGGTATTTTCCTGATTGGGGACTGAGGACCAGTGAAACCAAGTACCTTGCCTTAGGTCACAGAGCAAGTCAGTGACGATGCCAGCACCCTGAAGGTCCAGGCTCATGTCTGAGTCCCAAATTCGTGATATCTCCCCAGTGCACACAGGGCTAGGGGAAAACTCAGGCCTCCTCGCTTCCCCTTCGTTAATCTTTCCAGAATACCAGGCTGCTTCCATCATGAAATCTGAGTTGGTGGATCGATAGATTGGTAAACTCTTAAGGGCTGTTCTCTGCTGGTCCAGGGGTATAGGGCTTGACGTGGAGGAAGGAAGAGCAATTCTATCCATTGACTCTTTGATTCAGTTTCCTAACATGGAAACCCCTTCTCCAGCCCTTGTTTAGTTTTCTCCACTTTGGCCCTCCCCAAAACATTTGCCCGGGCTGGTGGGACATGGGGGGTGGGGATGGTCAGGAGCGAAGAAGGAAGAGGACCGAGCCCACAGTGCTTTGCTTTTCTTTTCTTTTTTCTTTTCTTTTCTTTTCTTTTTCTTTTTTTCCCCCTTTTTGTCCTGCCCCGAGCTCTGTTGGGATATTTCTTCAAACATGTTCAGTGACCTGTCACCACAAGAATTTGCTGAGTTAGTTCAGTGGAAACATTCTGAATTTATACTGGATTTTAATTTCAGCGGCTGACACTTAACCCAGATAGGTTAGAATTTTAGTGCTTGTAGCCAAAGGCTATCAGAAAATTTCTGGAACAAAAATCAGTTCAGATGCCTTCTTCAGAATGAATCATGAAAGAAAAACAAAGCAGTATTCCTTCTAGTTCGCAAGCATAATAATTCATCACTTAATCTATAATGGTCTATAAACTTTCTGCGGGAGGTCTACTTTTATTTCTTTGCGCCTGGAGGGATGAACGAGGTGAGGGTGAGGAAGGGAGGGGGAAGAGAGCTCTTCTGGAAGCACCAGTGAGATCCCTGGAGGTAAAAGCATTCCTGGGCCTCAGCCCCTGGGATTTGTCCGAGTACTTTGGATTTTGTATTGACCAGTGGCTCTCAACTGCCTAGAGTGGGAAGTTTGTCCCAAATGACATCCCCCTTGGAGGAGAAGGTGGTAGTGCTGGGAGGGTCAGTGGAGGGAGGGAAAATCCAGCCCGAGGGTCCTCCTTTTTCAGATTACTGGGGCTCCGAGGAAGAATAGCAGGCAGGAGAGCCCATGGAGAGTGAGAAGGGGATGGTGTCTCAGGTTCTCTCTCTCTCTCTCTCTGCGTCCTTGGGTGACCACACTGGGCTGTTTGCATTCCTGGGCACAGCCAGTGCCTGCTGCCTTCCCAGTGCGGCGTCTGTGAGTGGTGCCTACAGGTTTTCTCTGACCCAGGGCCCCTGCCTGGTGCGTGCCAGGAGCAGGCCAGAAATGCTAGAAAGCTCATTCTTCCGTGCCCCCTCCCCACCCCCCAGCTGCCCTCCACAGCAGCTGAGGACGTGACTTGGTAGATAGATACCCCAGCTTCCAGGTCCCTTGACAGGGAAAACTCCAGGGCGGTCCATCCTGTCTCCAGGGGACTAGGAAGTACCTTCCCTTCTCATCTCACCTCCCCCCTCCCCTGCTGGTGCTTCTCAGATCTCCTCCCAAATAAAAGTCTTGTCCTCAGGGTTGGCTTCCAGGGGAGTCAAGCATTAAGACAGAGGCTTTGCAGCCACAGGGACAAAAAAGCTGGAGGGTATCTTGCTGCTCCAGGTGTGACTGAGGGTCCCCGTGCTTCCTCAAGGAGAGCAGCTCCCCGCCCCCCTCAGCAGGGAGCTCCTGTGCTGTTTTTTGTGACTGGTGGGTCAGGTAAAGACAAAGCTGCCTGGAGTTCAGAGGAAGTGCTCCGTGCCTTGGCTTCTGTGAGGTCTCAGTTGTGCTTTCAAATTCATCATGGGGTGCCGTGAGAGAGATAAAGATGGCAAGTCTCAGCCTCTACCTTCTAGTAGTTTGTAATCCTGACAGGTAGAATGAAGCAGGTGTTCCAGGAATTCCCATACACGGTAGAAAGGAAGAGAAGAAACAAGGCTCCTTCATGATATGAGTGTTAACCACCAAGGGTTTCTTTAGGCATCTGAGCTGTTAACTTGAGGCAGTTGGAAATGAAGGGGGACAAAGGCTGCTTCCACTAAATGGAAGGGGGGGGGAGCAACTTACTCATTGTCTACAGTGACGAAGACAACAGGGGCTTGGATTTGGGAGACCCGTAAAAAATTGTTGCTAATGGCTGAGCGGCAGAACTGGAGATTGAGAAATCCATCCCCGGAGTTTATATTCAAAAGGAGCCACTTTCCTGGAGGTGAGTCGATCAAAGAAAGCTGTATTATTTTTAATTATTGTTATTACTCATAACACAACTTTGAATTTGTGTAGCACCTTTCTTCTAAGGAGCTTGAGGCATTTCACATATATTATCTCATTTATCTTTTATAACATCCCAGTGGGAATATGTATTATTAACTTTCGATTGCCATGGGACTGAATTCGTGCAAATTCTTTTTCCTGGGAACGAACGGAGCCGCATCATTATAGAAGCAGCTGTTGGCTGGAAGTCACCCACAACTTGCTACTGAATGCGAGTTAATTATAACAGCTCAGTACTCCGACTTTCCTTTGGGAAACCATTTTGCCTCTCTCTGCCTCAGTTTATAGGAAAATGAAGGAGCCTAGCTAAGCAGCTTAGTTGATGTAAAATCAATCCATAACCCCAAAAAGGAAAAAAAAATAGTAGACAGACCTCATGCATAGTTAATGAACACATATGGAGTTTGCTAGTTACAGGTAAATATTGACATAATATTTTCTCTCTTCTTTGACATAATATTTTCGGTAGAAAAGGTTACATATGAACTTTCTCTGCCACCCACTTTTAAGTGGGGAGATCTCCACTTAACTGAAACCACGTGGTTTTGGTCTTAGCTGAAAGGTAAATTTCTTTGTCAAGTTCGGGAACACTGTCCAATCATTATTGAATAATAGTGTTTAAATCCCATTTCTACTGAGCCCAAGAGGAAAATTTAGATACGGTTTTTCTCATTAACTAGAAACACTACAAAGTTCATCCATGACTTCTTCTCCATAAATTACTCTCTAGCAAAGTTTGCCAGAAAAAGTCAAAAGAAAAATTTTTCTTCCAAGTTACATCGGAGGCATAGCAGGTCTCGGAGAAGCTTTACAGACCTCTCAGAAGGGTGGTGGTCGCTGGGCATGAGGCTATCGGGGCTAAAAATGGGGTGCCTGTGTGGGCTGGGGAGGAGAACCGCCCCTTTCTTTCCCTGCAGTCTGTGTGTCTTTCTGGCTTCCCATCCGTATTGGAGCCTCCAGGATATTGTAGTGTTTACCACTCATTAAGCGTGCCAAAAGGAACTTCTCACTCCAAAAGTCTAAAAAAAAAAAAAAAACAAACAAAAAAACCTGGGTCGGGAGAAGCCTTTTATCCCTAAAATCTTGTCAGGCTTTACAGTCTGAATTGAGGGCCACCATTTGGAGAATTTCATTTTCGTATTGCAATCTGTGGAAAGTTCCATAGCATTCGCAAAGCCCCCTTATATTCAAAGGGCTTGCCAAGACAAAGGAAAAAGCTGCCCCGTGAGATACAGCAGAGGAAGCTCTGCTCCCCCAGAGTGCCTACAGTTGTCCTGGTGCCTGTCTGGCCAAGGTCAGGTCCTTTTGCTGATCTCAGTTTTACCAGAGTCTTCCACGTTTGATTAATGGAGGTGACTGGCTTCCCCTTTCGTGCTGGGGCTCATGCTGCATGTGGTCAGAAAATTCTCCAATGGTCACACTAGGCCTCTGGCTAGGCTCTAAATAGATAACTTTATAAGCTTCATATTCTCTTTTTCAGTAATCTTACAGTCGTCTATAAAAATGATTTGGCGAATCTGGCCTCTTCGGGTTCTTTTGATTCGACAAAGCTGTCTCCTGTTTATAAATTCCTTTCTGTAATCTAATCCATCTGACCATCCCTTCTGGCCTCTGGACTCCCAACAGCTACCAAAACTGTAAATAAAGGGCCCCTGGATACTTAAACAATCCGTTTCTGCTGTCAAGAAACATGTGCTTTATACAAACCATGAAAATGGAGCATAAGGAAAAGTGGGTGAGGTAAAAAGGAAGAAAAGCAAATACGTCAGTGCGGGGAACATAGTAGGTACGCTCTCAATACGTAGTGACTGCAACGCAAATTAAAATACAGGCCTTTCTTTGGCCTTCTGGTGCCGGGAGCAAGGGTTGGGATCTACCTAGAATGGTGGTAAATGGGTCAGGAGGGCTAGTAACCATTTGTAGGCTGATACATGTGGGCGACTTTGTTTTCACAGGCAGCAAAGACTGTCTACCTGTTGTTTCTTGGGTTTTTACAGCATCCCTGACAGTCCCAAGGGCTGCCTCGGTGCCCATTGTGCACGGGGTGTGGTACATGTTCCAGTGAGATCATGAGCAAGAGATAGGACCCAGGGATGAAAGAGACACGATATCATTTAATGGCATGCGTAAATAATGACAATCACACTTGGGCTATTATAAATAGTACATTGGAAACCTTTTCGAAGAATGGAAAAAAATTAAGGAAGGCAGCCTGTCCTTTGAAAACTGTGGGCCGTCTTACCTGTTTGAAGGTCTAACAGTCATGGTAGAGGTAAGCACACGGTACTATGCAAGCACAGAAGAGGGCAACTTGGCCCTAGTGGCAAGGGTCGGGGAAGGCTTCCTGGAGGGGAGAATAGTCTGATTATGGTTTTGAAGGGGGCACTGCAGTTAGCCAGGCCCAGAAGAGAGGTAAGAATGATCTAGACAGGAAATCTAACATGAAGCCAGCCCACAGAGACCTTTGCAGAGAAGACCCTGTTATTTCCCTTTTACCGGAGGGTGGGAGAGGAAGTTGAGTCGTGGAGGGCCCTATATTTATTCATTCTCTTACCCACTCCCTCATTCGTTCAGCAAATATTTCCTGAGTGTCTGCAATGTGTCAGGTGGTGTTTGAGGCATTCTGCTCACATTCTGTGGGCAGTAGGTCTTGTAGACCTTACTAAGTCACCGCGTCTTTTATCCAATGACATGGGCGTTGGGAAGTCGCTCAAGGGTTTGAAGCATCTGAATGGCATGGTCGGATTTCTGTTTTAGAAAGATCATGCTGGTAGAGACGGATCAAACTGTGGCTCCAGATACTTGGGGGGCTATGATCAGAGTAGTTACAACAACGTTGGTGGGAATTTTTGATGATTGGCTTATTCGAGTACAGGAGACCTTTGGGCTAACATAAGAAAGAACCTATTGATGATAAAATGTTGAAATTTGGAGGGGTTTGTCATTCTACTTCTAGAATTATTCACGAAAAGAATGTTCTTTTTCTCTGGAAAAAAAATGAAAATGTCTTGAATGGTTCAGTTGTTCTCCTAACTAAAGAGAGAAGGTTTAAAGGTTTAACAGATGACCTTTTAGAGTTTTTTATGGCTTTATTACTTTATGATTTATGAAGTGAAAACAACTATAGCATAAACTGTACTTAAGACTGAGAGTGAGGATGTCATCAAAGGTCTGCAGGCCTTGTCAGGGTAGGAGGTTTAATTTTTTTTTTCTATTTTATGGAGCATCTATTCATAGAGAACTGATCACAGGGTAGTTGGCCCATGGAAGTCCTCAGTATATATTATTTCTAGTCATCATCTCCTCCCCCTCCCCCTCCCCCTCCTTCTCCTCCTCTTTCTTCTTCCTCATTCTCTTCTTCTCTTTCTTCCTCTCCTTCTCCTTCTTCCTCTTCCTTTCCTTCTCCTTCCTCCCTCCCCTCCCCTTCCCTTCCCCTCTCCTCCTCCTCCTCCCCTTCCCTCCTCCCCCTCTTCCTCCTCCTTCTTCTTTTTCTTTTTCTTCTTCTTTTTCTTCTTCTTCTTCCCCCTCTCCTCCTCTTCCTCTGATCCCACTGTTTGATTTGTCCTAGAGGGATGATATTCTGTTTACCATGTTATTGTGCATGTTTTAGTTGAATGGAGATGTTAGGAATGTCCGCTAATTGGGTCTATTTTATTTACCATGAATGACTATATCATTGTTTTTATTTTTTATTATTTATTTATTTTTAAAGATTTTATTTATTTGTTTGACACAGAGAGAGACAGCCAGTGAGAGAGGGAACACAGGCAGGGGGAGTGGGAGAGGAAGAAGCAGGCTCCCAGCAGAGGAGCCTGATGTGGGGCTAGATCCCAGGACCCCGGGATCACGCCCTTAGCCGAAGGCAGACACCTAATGACTGAGCCACCCAGGCGCCCCTATATCATTGTTTTTAGTTATTCCATCCTGCTTTCCCTATAATTATATATGCTTACCTATTGCCAGTAACCTTGCCATGGCTTCCCGAGAAGGACTATATTTCCCCATCCCCTTGTCAGGCTTTACCCGCTGACTTGTTTTGGCCAATGAAATATGAGTAGAAGCTTTAAGCACATCTGCCAGTTCTCTTACTCTCTCTCCTCTGTCCCGGATAGGGCTTGCTCCTTCATCTTGGGTGCTAGAATGGAAACAGAGAGCTGGAGCTGACCCATGGCAGACATAGAATCTGGAATGAGAAGTACCCTTTGCTGTTGCAAGTCACTAAGATTATTTGTTATTGCCCAATAACGTAGCAAAAGCTGCCCGATATACGTAATCAATAGATGTTGAACTCAATTACAATGAAAGATAGTGACAATGAAAATACCTTTATTTTTTTTTTTACAGATTTTCAAGGTCTGTGCCAAATAATGTTTATTGCAATGAAATTCCAGTTTCTTGCAACCCCAGATTTCGAGCATTCCTTGGTATTCACTTGTTGAACCCTACACTGTGGTCCTTATTGGCATCACAGAGCCTACCCTACAAAAAGATTTGAGGGTGTTAAGTGGTGCTACGGTTTCCTTCAGCTTTATTGAGGCATAACTGACAAAACTGTAAGATATTTAAAGTGTACAACATGGTGATTTGATATACGTATACATTGTGCAAGGAATCGCCTCACTGAGTTAACTCATCCATCACCTCATATATATATATATATATATATAATATATAAAATATAACATATAATAGAAATATATAAAGTTAATGAGAACATTTAAGTTCTACTCTCTTAGAAAATTTCAATTATGCAATACAGAGTTATCAATTACTGCCAGCATCTTTACATTAGACCCTCAGAACTTACTCATCTTGTAACTGAAAGTTTGTACCCTCTTATCAATCTCTCCCTATTCCCCCACCCCCCGGTCCTCAGCAACCACATTTCTACTCTCAGTTTCTATGAGTTGACTTTTCAAAAAAAATTTTAAGGTTTCACGCATAAGTGATACCATGCAGTATTTGTCTTTCTCAGTCTGGCTTATTTCATTTAGCATAATGCCCTCCAGTTTCATCCATGTTATTGCAAATGACAGGGTTTCCTTCTTTTCTAAGGCTGAATAACATTTCATTGCATATATACACCATAATTTTTAATTGACTCATCCAGCGACGGACACTTAGGTTGTTGCCAGGATTTGTCATCTCTAGTTCCATTTATAACAGCCATCCCAACAGGTGTGAGGTGATATCTCATTGTGGTTTGCATTCCCCTGATGATTAGTGACATTGAGCACTTTTCATGTACCTGTTGGCCATTTGTATGCCTTCTTCAGAAAAATGTGTATTTAGGTCCTTTGCCCATTTTAAAATTGGGTTATTTCTTCTTTTGCTATTGAGTCGTATGAATTCCTTGTATATTATGGATATTGATGCTGTATTGGATACGTGATCTGACAGCATTTTCTCCCATTCGGTGGGTTGCCTTTTCATTTTGTTGATGGTTTCCCTTTGCTGTGCAGAAGCTTTTCAGTCTGATGTAGTCCCACTGGTTTATTTTTTCTTTTGTTGCCAAATCTAAAAAATCATTGCTAAGACAGATGTCAAGGAGATTACCCCCTGTTTTCTTCCAAGAGCTTTATGGTTTTGGCCTTTATGTACAATTCTTTAATCCATTTCGAGTTGATTTTTGTGAATAGTGTAAGATAGGGGTCCAGTTTGATTTTTTTTCCCCTGAGGCTGTCCGGTTTTCCCAATACCATTTATTATTTTCTGTGCTTATTTTTTCGAATTAAAAATTTTTATTTTTATTATTGAAGTATAGTTGATGTACAATGTTATGTTAGTTTCAGGTGTGCAATATAGTGATCTGACAGTTTTATATATTACTCAGCACTCACCACAATAAATGTGGTCACCGTCTGTCCCCGTACAATATTATGGCAATATTATTGACTATATTCCCTGTGCTGGACTTTTCATCTCTCTGTGACTTATTTATTTTATAACTAGAAGTTTGTACCTCTTAACCCCCTTCACATTTTGCCCACTTCCCCACCCCCCTTCCTCTCTGGCAACCACCAGTTTGTTCTTTGCATTTACCAGTCTGTTTCTGTTTTTCATTTGTTCATTTTGTCTTTTAGATTCCAAATATAAGTGAAATCATGTGGTATTTGTCTTTCTCTGTCTGACTTATCTCATTTAGCATAATACCCTCTAGGTCTACCCATGCGTGGATGGACCAACATCGTTTATTGAAGAGATTGTCCTTTCCTCATTGTGTATTCTTGGCTCCTTTGTCATAAATGAATGGACCATAATATGCATGGGTTTATTTCTGGGCCCTCTGCCTTGTTCTATTGATTTGTGTGTCTGTCTTTATTCTAATACCATACTGTTTTGAATACTATAGCTTTGTAATATAGTTTGAAATAAAGACGTATGATGTCTCCAGTGTTGTTCTTTCTCAAGATTTCCTTGGCTATTCATGGTCTTTTGTGGTTCCATACAAAGTGGTGCTGTGTTTTAACACATAATTAAGCACTGAATTCTGTTTGAATGTGAGCTAGTGGCCCATAGTACCAATCTGAATTTCCCATCATATTTAGAAGTGGAATAAAAGTAGCAATATATTTTCTCAGCTTCTTAAATAGACAAAGATCATCACATTCACTTGATTTAATGATCTTCTGGTCTCTAAGTCCTTTGACTTGAAAATGCATTTACTTTTTGAAGCTGAAGATAATTGACTGAGGTTTTTTTTTGTTTTTGTTTTTTGTTTTTGAATGAGCTGACCTCCCTACTCTCATAGTGTGACATTTTTAGAATGTGTCACTATTAGAACACTCCTGGGACTTTCGGTCTGCTTCTTCCCATGCTTCCTTTTTGAAAGGGCCACTTCCTCACTCTGATCAGCTTCTCTTTCTATTCTCCCTTCTCCCCTACCTTAGGATGCTTCACATCTACTTGGGTTTTTTTTTTATTTCTCTCACGTGCTATCAACGCTGAACAAGCCTGAGGGATTCTTTGATGGGGGACAAATGCATATAAAGGTAAAAATCTCCATTTTTCCTTTTAAAAAATTGTGAATGAACATTGAACTGTCTCAGTGAATGATATGATTGTGCCCCAGGGATTTAAGTGGTGTGATGCAATTGGCTGCCAGGGGAAGGAAGGAAACCTGTGAGAAGAGTACTCTCTGTTTACCTTCATTCTAATCCAGAGGGATCCATGACAGGCTACTCACCAGCCCTAGCCACTATTATTAGCTATAAAAGAGAGAAGCTGAATTCAAGCCAGCCTAAGCTACGTATACATGGAATATATCAAAGGACTGGTCACTATTTTCTCTTGTTGGGAGCAGAACTTTTCTCCTGCCAACTTCTGTTCAAGTACTTGGGGGTGACAGATAGATTCACAAAAGAAGGGAATTTCACATGCATGGGGGGGACGCTCAAGAAGAATTGGCTCCCTGAACAGCCAGGCGTATTTGTTTATATGGCTGTTTAACAAAAGGTGGGGTTGTGTTAGAGCTTCAGTGTGAAAGTATGGAAGGTTCTATTGGTCTTTTTCATCCTGATGCTAATGGACAGTCTCCTTCTACCTGAAAGCTTCTCCAGAGGGAGATTTATGGCAGCTGAATTCATACCTCCTGGGTACTAAGGGTCAATCTTCTCCCAAACAGGAAACACCCCTGGAGGGGGGTTAATGGTGGCCGTATTTGGGGGAAGCTCTGCTTAAATTTAGATACGGTTTCTTTCTGTGGCTGCTGTTTGTTCAGATGTTTCCCATTTAAAGTAATCTTCATGCCACTCTGGTGGGCTGTCGGTCACTTTATCATCTATCCATCCATCCACCCTCCCACCCGCCCATCTGGATATCATCTTTTTAAAATCACTAATAAGCTCAGAGAACAGCCTAAAGGCACAGGAACAGAGAAGAGGTTGTCCCAGTTTACTCTCTCTCCTTTCCTGTCTTTCTGACCTGCTCTTTCCATGTTGGAGGCTTATTGGCTGACGACTGCTGGCCTCAAACTCCTGTCTTACCAGATAGACAGCTCCAACAGAGAGAAAGCCTTTCCGCCATTGGTCTAGCAACCATGCCCCAGAAAGAGTGCCCATTTCCCTGATTGGTGACATGTGTCCATTCCCGAACCAACTATGACTGGGTTGAAGGGGTCCCTGGCCCAGTCTTGGGGGGGGGGCACATGACCTCCCATTGCCATGGAACCACATGAAATGGGTTCTCCACAGATTTCTGCTTCTAGAAGAGGGTGGATTCCTGGCAGGAAATCTTCCTTTATAACTCTTATGCCTGTTTTCTTTGTCCTCTGATTTCCACCGCTAATTTCATGAAACTCTAGTAAAATAACTGGATGTTTCTGAGGGAAATTCTACAAAATTAGTGAGATGGAATAAAACCTGAAGTCATATTTCAAGATTTGTTTCCCCCAGACCTAGTGATTCTTGTGTAAGTCTTAGATCTCCTCTCTCTTGAGTTTCGTTCTGAGCTTTTGACTTGTTGCTGAGACATACAATAAGCCACTTCACCTTTTAACCTGATATTTAGACACTCTCAAATTAAGACAATGATAATTTCACAGGGGTATATGAGGTCTAATTAATTAAGGCCTGTAAAGCTCTTAGAGATCCTTGAACCAAAGGTACTTTATAGAAGCACCAAATGGGATAATGTTATGAGTAAATCTCATGATAATGAACTTCAGATCTTTTGGTTGTATTGGAATTGGTATCAAGTGTCATTTGAAATATGTGGGCTGGAACTTGGACATCTTTTTAGTATACAGAGAATATGTTGTATCATGGTTTGATTTGTATCACATCCTCTAAATAGTTGTGAGATTCTTTTTGACAGATGGTCAACTGAGGCGGGCTATCTAATTTAACTGAAAATTAACATTGGCAGCTGTTCCTGCTAAAAAAGATAATCTGTCTTTCAAATTGAGTGGAGCAAGGCTGACCCCTTTCCAACTCCTTTCCTATAATTGTGGACAAATGACAGTTTACCTCCTGCAAACACTCAACTCGGAGACACACCGGGCCCTTCATTCTTGGTCATGTCAAAAGGGATCCACAGCTGCCCTCCATAGTAATAGCCACTGGTAGCATTTCTCATTTCTGTTTAACCCTGTATTCATCACCATCCTCACTGAATGAGATAAATCACCACTGGCCTCTTTTTTTAGGCTTCACACCCATCTAAAATCCTTCTGATAATCTTTACTTGAAATGTAAAAAAAATTCAATCACTCATGTTTGGTGGCCATGAGTTTCCTTATGTTTTTTTTTAATTTGGGGAAATTAGGTGAGCCTTAGCTGGGTCCCCTGCCACCAGGCTCTGAGATGGAGATTCATGGGCAGGAGGCGGATTGAAGGCCGTTCCTGGGAACACCACCTGGGAAGGAGGTAAGCAGGGTTAGGGAGACGGGGAAGCTGGGTTGCAGTGGAGTAACTGAGGTCTCCGCTGAAGCCAAGGCAACTCCAGGTTGGGCTGGCCCTTCAAGGATATGTCAAATGAAGGAAAATGAAGCAAATTAAGGGAAGTTATATCCCTATATTAACTAGTAATTGATGAAGCCTGTCCCCCAGGGAAGGGGAATAGCCTAGGATGAGGCTACTTCCTTCCGCACGCAGCAATGCCTAGAGAGGGACTCTCTAGGTGTGTAAGCCATCAGCAGCCAATACTCCAGAAGCTGGGAGAACAAGCACCTTGTCCTGAAGGGGAGCTCTGGTGACTCTACAGTCTGCCACAATCTCGGAAAGTACAGTGATGCCGAGAACCCAGGCTCCTTTTCCCTGAAGCGAACACTGTGACATTTTGAGACACTTGATGCCTGTCTTTCTTCTATGCATATATATTTAGAAATTACTCATGTCACATGATCATAATTTCCTAAGAGTTAGGACATTACAAATAAAGTTCCTTTGACTATCTCCTCAATCCCTAGTCCCACCCCTGTGCCTCCAGCGGGGCCTGGACTAAGGTGGGGCAAGTAAGGCACTTCCCCAGGTTCGAGAAAAGTCAGCAATCAAGAGGCACAGTATTTCATTATTTATTTTTTAAAGATACATAGTATTTTAATGTAATATGTGTAAAACTCAAAACTAGGACAAAAAAGTAATGGTTTGATGAATGAAATACCAAAATTTTTAAATACAGAGGATCAGTAATGGCTGTGCCAAGCCATAGCGGAGCCTGAGGCAAAAGGAAAAATCAGTAACACTGATCCTGCTGTATTTAAAATTTTGATATTTTGTTCATTGCGCATTTCTGCATTCATCTTTAAAAATATTTTCATGTTTCAACAATAATTAACTTGAATCCGCAGGTCAAAAAGGAAAAAGAAGTTTTAAGGATTTTCTTACATTGTTTCGTGGCTGGGAATCATTTCTTTTTTAAATTAAAGTATCATTGACACACACTGTTCCGTTAGTTTCCGGTGTACGGTAGAGTGATTTGCCAAGTCTATACCTTCTGCAGTGCCCCCCACAAGGGTAGTCACCATCTGTCACCATACAGCACTAGTACAAGACCAGTGGCTATATTCCCTATGCTGTGCCTTTCAACCCCATGACTGATTCGTTCCATAACGGGAAGCCTGGACCTCCCACTCCCGTTCACCGTTTTTCGTCCCCCTGCCTCCCCCTCCCTTCTGGTAACTACCAGTTTGTTCTCTGTATTTACGGGTCTGTTTCTGCTTTTTTGGCTTGTTTGTTTGTTCTGTTTTGTTTTTTCGATTCCACATATAAGTGAGATCACGTAGTATTTGTCTTTCTGTGTCTGACTCCTTTTACTTAGCGTAATACACCCCAAGTCCATCCATATTGTTGCAAATAGTTCGTACATCAATTTTGATTTAAAAAACTATTGCATTAAAATGTGATTTATCTTGATGACTGAATATTTTGATACTCCCTCAAATTTTGTGCCTCACTCCCCTTACCCTAGTCCCAACCCTGAGATGTAGCTGCCATTATATATTAGCTGCATGCTTTTCCAGGCCATTAAAAATTTTCTTTTACGTATCTATTCGTGTAGTCATCAGTTATCCTGTTGACTATCTGTGAATCAGATCTCCAGTCCTCTTCCCTCTCTGTACCCCACCACTAACATCCCAGAACAAGTCACCATCTTCTCCCAACTTTTGCAATACCCTCTTGACAATGGCTCTCATAGTTTCTAATCTTGTCCCTCTTGAGCTCTTCCTCCACAATACAGAGTGATATTTTAATTTTTATTTAAAAATTTAAAATTTTAAATTTTTTTAAAAGAATTTATTTATTTGAGAGAGAGAGAGAGAAACCAGAGGGAGAGGGAGAGTTCCAAGCACACTCTGCTGTAAGTGCAGAGCCCGACTTGGGGCTCGATCCCACGACCCTGAGATCATGACCCGAGCTGAAGCCAAGAGTTGGTCGCTTAACCGACTGAACCACCCAGGAGCCCCACAGAGTGATATTTTTAAAACATAATTCAGGGCACGCCACTTCCCCAGTGAAACACCTCCCCTTCCCCCAATGTCATATTTTCAATTTCAGTAGATCCTGGCGGAGTGCTCACTGAGCTCAAGGCACACCAGCCTTCTCTTGGCTCTTCTGACACACTAAGCTTCCTCTCCCCCTAATAGGGCCTTGGTACCAGCTGCTCCTTCTGCATGGCCTGCTCTCTGTCCTCAGCTCCATGTGGATGTATTCTTTTGTCATTAACACCTCGGGCCTTCTCTGACCATATAATCGAAAGAATTCCCAGTCACATTTGGACATATCCTGTTTTGTTTTTGTCCACACTGTAGGGCTGCTGGCAATTTTTTGGCATATATTTGTTTGTAGGCTACTTCTTCATACTAGAATATAAGTCCCACGAATAAAGGACATTGTGAAGATCTAAGAGTCTTGTTTGCGGCCATATCCCCAGGACCTGGGACTGGGTTTGACACATAGTTGACGTTCAATAAGTGTTTTCTGAATAACTTAAAAAATAAATATATAGGATATTTTCCGTGTATGGGTACTTTCATTTTTTAAAAGTAGACTTTGGTTTTTACAACAGTCTTTGGTTCACAGAGAAAGGGACTGGAACATACAGAGTTCCCATATGCATTCTGCCCCCGCACAAGGAGAGTCCCCCCACTATCAACATTCTGCATAGAGTGGTGCATTTGTTCCAATCAATAAACTTATATTGATGCATTGTTATCAACTAAACTCCATAGTCTGTGTCAGGCTTCGTTCTTGGCATTGTACATTCTATGGGTTTTGACAAACGTATAATGAAAGGTATCAACTATTACAGTATCACACAAGGTAGTTTCACTACCCTCGAAATCTTCTGTGCTCCTTCTATTCATCTCTCCATCTCCCCTAACCTCTGGCAACCACTGATCTTTTTAGTAGCTCCATGGTTTGACCTTTTCCAGAATTTTATATGGTTGAAATCATACAATATGTAGCCTTTTCTGATTGGCTTCTTTCACTAGGTAATAATATGCCTTTAAGTTTCCTAGATGTCTTTTCGTGGGTTCCTGGGTTGCTAGTTTAAGTGTTGAATACTATTCCATTGTCTCGATGGACCACAGGTTACTTAGCCATTCATCTACTGAAGGGCATCTTGGTTGCTTCCAAGTTTTGGTGATTATGAATAAAGCTGCTATAAATATCTGTGTGCAAATTTTTGTGTGGACACACATCCTTAACTCGTGTGGGTAAATACCAAGCGGTACAACTGCTGGAATATACAGTAAGAATATGTTTAGTTTTGTAAGAAATTGCCAGACTATCTTCCAAAGACTATCTGCCATTTTGCATCCCCACCAGCGGTGAGAGAGTTCCTGTTGCTCTGCACCCTCTCCAGCATTGGGTGTTATCTGTGTTGTGGATTTTGGCCATTCTTATAGGTGTGCAGGGGCAGCTCGTTGTTGCTTGAATTTGCAATTCCTCAATGACGTATGATCTTGAGCATCTCCTATGCTTATTTGCCATCTGTATACCTTCTTGGGTGAGGTGTCTGTTTAGGTCTTTTGCCCACTTTTTAATCAGGTTGCTCTTCTTCTTACTATTGAGTTTTAAGAGTTCTTTGTATGTTTTGGGTAGCAGTCCTTTATCAGATGCGTCTTGCAAATATTTTCTCTCGGTCTGTGGCTTATCTTCTCATTCTCTTGACAGTGTCTTTCACACAGCAGAAGTTTTTAAATTTTAATGAAATTCAGGGGTGCCTGGGTGGCTCAGTCGTTAAGCGTCTGCCTTCGGCTCAGGGTGTGATTCCGGAGTCCTGGGATCAAGCCCCACATCGGGCTCCTCCCCTGGGAGCCTGCTTCTTCCTCTCCCACTCCCCCTGCCTATGTTCCCGCTCTCGCTGGCTCTCTCTCTCTCTGTCAAATAAATAAATAAAATCTTTTAAAAAATTTTAATGAAATTTAACTTATCAATTTTTTCTTTCATTGATTGTGCCTTTGGTGTTGTATCTAAAAAGCCATCACCGTACCCAAAGTTACCTAGATTTTTACCTATGTTAGCTTCTGGGAGTTTTACAGTTTTGCATTCTACATTTAAGACTATGATCCATTTTGAGTTAATCTATGTGGATCTTTTATTTTGAAATATTGTTCTGCTAACTTGTTCACTCGAAATATAATTTCTGAGATCTCTTTGGTTATATACCTGTGGTTTCACTCTTCACTGCTCGTGTAGTATTTCCTCATGCATATATACCACTTTTTATTGATGGGGTATATTCAGTGATGGGCATTTGGGGTTTTTCCTTTGTTTTTTGATTTCACAAGCAATGCTGCACCATTGTCCACGTCTTCCTGTGCATAGGTATAGATATCTCTCTCAGGGAGATGCCTGGAAGTGGAATTGCTGATCAGACTGTATGTGCTCTGTATGTAAAGTATATTTTCAATTTCAGTAGATCCTGGCGGAGTGCCGTTTAGAGCATGAGAGTACCTGTTTCCCTACAACCTGGTCAATGTTTGATGTTGCCTAACTTTAACACTGTCAATCTTATGGTCAAAAGATGGTATCTGATAAAAAATTATTCGTTCCTGATGATTAGTGAAGATGAATGTTATTTTCACATTTATTGTTTTTTTTAAAATAGTTCATCTTCTGTTTAGAGACCATTTTTTAATCTTTTGCCCATTTTTTCTTTTGGGTTGTCTTTTTCTGGTTAATTTGCAAGAGTTCCTTACACAGGTTATTAATGTTTGACTGTTATATTTATTACAAATGCTTTTCCCCAGCCTCTTGATTGTCTTTTAAAATTGTTTATGATGTCTCTTGCCATATAGAAGTTTCTAATTTGTCTGTAGTCAAATATATCGATTTTTTTCCTCATTGCTGCTTTTTGAGTCTTATTTAAGAAAGCCTTTCCTACACTTAGATTACAAAGCTATCACTCTGCATTTTCTGATAGTAGTTTTAAACATGTATTTGTTGGTTTATTTATAGCTCTTTTATTGACTTGCAATTTATATTTCTGTATGATGTGAAGGATTTAATTTTATTATTTTAATTAATGAATTTCTAGTTATTTGCTTATGCCCTACACACTAACTTGTTTCTCCACCAAGCTTATCTTTGTGAGCTGTATCTTGGTGGGCATGAGAGAGAGGGCACTGTAATTACAGAGTCTGGACCAACCACATTCTACTCCTTTCTGCTAAGTCAGTAAATGGTCAGGATGATAGAACTGCCAACTGTACCAATGCGGGCTACACAAGGTGCCACAAATATCTTTGGGTCAAGATTGAAGAAAATATTCCTCAAAATTCCTTGAGGAAGGCAATATAGCACAATGCTTTTGCAATCAGGCAGAGCTGGGTTTGAATCTTAGCTCCGCCATGTTTGCCAGTGTAACTCCGAGCAAGTTAATCTGAGGCTGAGTTTCCATATTCTTAAAAAGGTAATTACAGTTCTTATTTTGTGGGTTAGTTGCGAAGATCTGAGATAATACTTATAAGGTCCTTGGTACATGTTTAATGCTCAGTCATGTTGATCATTATTGTTTCTGGTTATGATAATGACTTCTGCAAAGATGTGACTATTTCGGGGAGGGGGCAGAAGAATAAGAGTTGAGAGATGGCAATCATTCTTGAAGGGCTGAGGTGGGATGGATGCCAACAGCCATTGGTCATCCCAGAGAAGAACAAGAGAGGTGTTGGGACCAATACCACAATAGTCTAGCACTGACGCTAGGCCAGTGAAAAAACACCCGGGACTCCAGGTTCCTGCCTTGTTAAACAAAACCATGAGTCATGCCTTGGGAAAGAGTGTGGGAACCCAGAGAAGGAATGTAAAAACAGATAATCTATTGTCTGAGAGCAAATATACTGAGGATATCTTTGGGTAGAGGTGGAACAAATGATCACATAGGAACGACTTTATAAGGCCCTGATTGCTGGCTGGGGCCAAAGCTAGGAGCTGCAAAAAGGAACTCAAAGGGATGAAAAACCAGGGCACACCTGGAGGATCATTACACACTTCTGAAAGTTTCATTGGTTGGCACTGGGAAGCCCTACATCCTTCTGTAGGTAAGGCACAGTGGCTCCTGGCTTGCTGGTGAGTTCGGGCTGATGTGGTTCAGATGCAGTAAAGACAAAAGAGGGAAGAGTGGGTTCTAGAGAATGAGGCCATAGAGCGAGACTTGGTGACCTGTGATAGCAGAGCTGTGTAACCCTTTGTACTTAAAGTGGAGTCCGTACAGCAGTAGCAAAAGCCTCATCTGGGAACTGATTAGAAGTGTGGAATCTTGGGTTCTACCCCAGACTCACTGAATTAGAATCTGCATTTTACCAAGATCCTTAGGTGACTTGAATGTGTACCAAAGTTTGAGAAGTACTTGTCAAGGCCAGGGATAAAATAGGCTCAAGTGGAAGAAGTAGTTATTGGAAGATTTGCTTGTTAGACTTCTCAAAAGCAAATACATACAATTATGCAGCAACCCTCCCCCCCCCAACATTTTATACTCTAAGATTTCAAATAATCCTATTCCAGAAGTGTTGCATCTATGACTTGGTCAGGTAAAGAATATTTTAGTTGCAGATTATTTTTTTCAAGTTTTAATTTAAATTCTAGTTAGTTAACATATGTGGTAAAATTGGTTTCAGGAGTAGAATTTAGTGATTCATCACTTACATATAACACCCAGTGTTCATCATAACAAGTGCCCTCCTTACTGCCCATCCCCCATTTAGCCCACCCCCCCCACCCACCTCCTTCCATGTACCCTCAGTTTTCGTTGAGGATTATTTTTTAATATCCAAATAAACCACTTTCTTACCTTAAATAAGATAGAAATCCTACTTCAATTTTTTCATTGGGCAGCAGGCTTATCAATATAAACAAGCACTATGTTTAATTCTTCTCTTTGTTTCCAATGAGAGTTATGCTTAATTATTGAAGTGCTGTGTAAGAAAAAAATGCCCATTAGATATTTACTGAGACAATTAATTCTACTCAGTTGAAGAATTGCGCTCAATTGGGATCACTTCAAATACTGTATCTTAACATTAAACAGCCTTCTAGAGTTTTCTTCTCATTTTGGTAATTCCGGGGGAAAGTGCCTGGCAAAAATTCATTTTGTTCCAGTTGCCACACTTTGGAATGAAAGCAAAACTTCCCTTGGCTCCCTACCTTTTAAGAGAGCATTCTCAAAGTGTGATGCCTGGGTGAGCAACATCAACGTCACCTGGGAACTTGTTAGAAATGTTAATTCTCGAGTCCCATCCAAGACTTACCAGATTAGATGGGGCAGGCCCAGCCATCTATATATTTAACACACCTTCCAGGTGATTCTGCCTCATGCTAAAGTTGAGAACCACTCTCTGAAGCCATGTGGTCCAAGAGATGAGAAGTCAAATGCATAAGCAATGGAAGAATGTGGGTGTTGATCCGGAAGCCAATGGGTTCTAGTCTTATCTGTGACATTTTGCTGTGTGACCTTGGGTAAGCCATCACACTACTCTGGGCTTCAATTCCCTCATTATTAAAATAGAGGAGTTGGAATGTTATTTAAGGTTGATATTTAAGGCTCCTTAGTCTCCAATGGACAAGATGTGACAATTGGAACGGAGTGAGTTTTTACTCAGGTATTTTATCCTGGAACTATCAAGATAAAGAGAATAATCTAAATAGATTTCTAATGTTAAGGTATAGATTTTGAGGTGATCCCAGTTGAACAATTTTTAAAACCTGAGTGAATTTAATGATCATTCACATGTCAGCTGTCTATCCATGATAGATAACACAGCCAGTTTATCAGATAATCATTGATGGAGCCACTTTGCTACAAGTCAAGTATGATATTTGACTTCTTGTATGGCAAACATTTGTAAGTTCTAACTTGTGAGAAGTTGCTTTCCTTTCTGAGACGTTTCAGCTTTCACCTTGGAATTATACTGTGTCCCCATGTGGTTCAAATAGTTATCACAAAATCAATGTAGTCAGGGCCATTTTATTTATTTATTTATTTATTTTTTAAAAGATTTTATTTATTTATTCGGCAGAGATAGAGACAGCCAGCAAGAGAGGGAACACAAGCAGGGGGAGTGGGAGAGGAAGAAGCAGGCTCATAGTGGAGGAGCCTGATGTGGGGCTCGATCCCAGAACGCTGGGATCACGCCCTGATCTGAAGGCAGACGCCCAACCGCTGTGCCACCCAGGTGCCCCCAGGGCCATTTTATTTTTTAGCACACTCGGTTACATCATTTTCTTGCACATGAGTGATTAGAAATAACCAACTATAAGGTGATATCAGTGGTCAGCAAGAAGAGGCTGCACCCTGGTACCAGGAAAAAAAAAGATTGCCTACCGCCAAGGACATGGGCAATAGGAGTAGGTCCAACTACCAATAGGAAGGGCCAATTAGTAATGAGGGCATCACTCTGTTGCCCTGTGTGATGTTGCTACTGGCAACTTTCAGTAATGAAAAGATTAAATTCTGTCTAGTATTTCTTTTAGAAGGTAGGGAAGATCATTGTGCCTTTAAAAAATATTTCTATCAGAGTCTTGTTTCGCAAAGAATTATGTTTTGGTTATCTGGAAGTTGAACTTATGTAACACACTGTTTTTCCTGACAGTGATGGATTGAATCACCACTATACACAGAAAAAAAAGGTAAATAGGTACAGGCAGCAAATGGAGACATATTACATCAAATAACTAAAAGGCTTAGTTAAATATAATAAATATTAAATATATTAATATATAATAAATATATATAGAATATGTTGTAAATAATAATATTAGATATACCAATAAATATTAAACAAAGATACATATTTTAAAAAGCATTTATGGAAATGCTCTGAAAAAGATACTTGTAGATATGAATTGGGGTCTATTTTAGGCATCATGGGGTGTTACATGTGAGTTCCATAAGCAGAGACAATCATTTTATTAAACTATCTTTTTTTCCTTTCCAGAGATCGTTCCAGTAGGTGAGCACCTGGAATAAAAATGAAAAAAAAATATAGCAGAACATTATCATTTAGGTCTTGGGGAAATAGAATGTAGCCATCGTTGTCTTTTGTTGATTATAGGGAGAGGAATCTACCCCTTATCACTAGAAGTCAGCGGACCTGAGCTCTTATCTCAGAGTAATTGTGTGACCTTGGGAAATTTATAGATGCTTTTTGGGTTTTACTTCCCTCACCTGGAGAATGGTAAAGACTAGATAAAATATAAAGTTTATACTCGATTAGATAAAATATAAGATTAGACCTATATAACCGCTATCTAGGTTAGACTAGATAAGACAAGATTTGCTTCAGGGCTGAGATCCCATAAGTTTTTATGATGCCCTCCACTCTATCTTAGCCGCATTTTGTCATGGTCATATTCAATGGCTTCACCCTCTTTAAGCTCTCAGTCTCAAGCATC
The DNA here is from genome assembly GCF_002007445.2 of Ailuropoda melanoleuca. Taxonomy (NCBI): domain Eukaryota; kingdom Metazoa; phylum Chordata; class Mammalia; order Carnivora; family Ursidae; genus Ailuropoda; species Ailuropoda melanoleuca. The sequence goes on from NC_048238.1 coordinate 36,179,461, forward strand.
TCACTCTCTGACTACTGCCTCCGACGTTTTTAGCTTCTTCAAACACACCCGCTCCAACAACTCTTTGACCCCACCAGGACCTCTGAAGCCCATACCCTGTTTTCACCTCCTTATATATCCTTACGAACCTTAATTAGAATTCATGGCATATGATTCCAATCTTCCCTTTGCTTAAGCCTTCAATTCCTCTACCCCTCTCTTCCTCTATCACGATGACTTGGTAAAATTGCAACTCTTGTGTTTAAGGTCAGAATCTCTAGGAAATAGACTCAGATTTGCATGTGAGAGGTTTGTGGGGGCGTGCTTTTGGGAACATCACATGGGAGGAGTGAAACAGGATTGGGCAGAAGAAGTTGAAGTGCATTGGCAGTAGAGGCTTCAACCGATCTTATGGGATATGATGAAGAGCTGAGATGGTCCTTTAGAACCATTTCACCTGGAGATAAAATGACTGGGCTGTTTGTTTTTTGTTTTAACTCTTTCACTGACCGGTCAAGAAAAGAGGGAAGTCCTGGGAATGGGATGAGGCAGGTTTCTTCAGCTGGGGGCAATTCCTGGAAAGTGATTCAGCTGATAGCTGTTGGCCCCCAACACTGGGAGAAAGGGTGTCTCCCGACGGAAGGGGGAATCTGGGCAGTGCTGCACCACGTCCACTCTACCTAGTTGGGGCCAACTCTCCAGGTCTGCTGCTGAGCAGCTGATTGAGGCTGGAAAGAAACCAAGAACCAAGCTTAATAGTCTCACTTTAAATTCATCACCACCAACTTAGGTGAGCTTCAGTTCTGCCCACAATCCTACTACATTTCCCTATTTCATACCTTCATCTTGTTCCTCCAAAACCTTTTCCCCATCTTCACTGTTGACTGATAACCTTGTGACTTACTTGAGGAGATATAAGCAATTAGAGACTTCCATGTTTCTCTTCCGTCAATATAGCTTGCACCCATGAACCTATCCTTTTGCTACAAGGTGAATTGTTGATATTTCGAAGTCCAGTTTCTCCTTGCACTGGATTCCATTCATTCTTTCCAACTTAAAGGGCATCCTTTTTATAATTTTCCTCTTTCTCTCTGCCATTTTCCCTCTGTGCACTGGATCATTCCCATTAACATAAGAATACATGGGCACCATGTTCCATCTAAAAAGTGCCCTTCCTTGACCCATATCATTCATCAACTACCATCCCTTTTCTGCTCCCCTTTATAGAAAAACTCATTGAAAGAATTGTCTCTACCTTCTGACTCCCCCTTTTCTCCAACTTCTTTACTTTTATCCTCATTCTTTCTCAAACCTTGTCCAAGAGCTCCTACTATTTCACTGACACTACATTTGTCAAAGTCTCTAGTATGTCCAGGTTCACTTACTTGGCTCATTTGCAGCATTGGGCATGGGTGACCCTTCTTTCCTTGAGACACTTTCCTCGCTTGTTTATGGGGATACCATCATCTTCTGGTTTGCCTCTAATCTCATTGGCTGCTATTGGTTTGCAACCTTCTTGGGAACTTTCTGGGTGTATTCTGAAACTGGCCCCCAAACATGGAGGGCAGGGAGAGAGTGAAGAAAGAGGCAAACCACTCCAGGTTGGTAGGAGGCACTTTTTTTTAAATAAAGATTTTATTTATTTATTTGACAGAGAGAGACAGCGAGAGAAGGAACACAAACAAGGGGAGTGGAAGAGGGAGAAGCAGGCTTCCTGCTGAGCAGGGAGCCCAATGCGGGGCTCGATCTCAGGACCCTGGGATCTTGACCTGAGCTGAAGGCAGACTCTTAATGGCTGAGCCACCCAGGCGCCCTGGTAGGTGGCACTTCTAAGAAGCAAGGGGAACTTAACATATGAGGCTTGCCTTGGGCAGCAGCAAGACAAGTGAATCCTCGCATTCGCCTGCAAGATCTTAGGAATTTGTAGAGAGAGACCTTCCCTGGGTTCAGTCACGTATACCATGCAGGTGTTCTCAACACATCACTATCTCAAGGCTCTGTCCTTGGAGCAGCCTCTGGGAGCAGGAAAGGTGGCAGAACCCACATTCCAAGGACAGGGGAGGGACTCCGAGTGTCTGGGTTTAGCTCACGGGTCAATCAGCAGTTGTGTCTTTTCAATGACCTTCCCCAACACCTGCTCCCCTTCAAGCTTCCGTTCTAGATCCTCCTCATCTGTCCAACCTGTAAATTTTGACAGCTTCGGGGCTGAGTCCTCAAACTTACTTCCATCTTTTTCTACACAGAGTTGCTAAGTGATTTCATCCAGTCTGATGTCTATTAATACCAAAATTTTCCCCCAGACTCCTATGTCCAACTGCTTATTTGGTATCTCCACTTGAGTAATAACGGTGAAATGGATCAAATGTTTTCTATATACCAGGCATTGCTCTAAGCCCCTTATGTCGTCAAATACTGAATGTCCAAGAGGCATCTCCAGCTTAACTAGCATGTCTAAAACTGAACCTCTGCTTCTCATTCCCACCCAAACCAGCTTCTCCCTCAGTATTTACCACCTGGGTGAATGGCAGCATCATTCCTCCAGTTGTTTGGGGCCAAACTTCAGTGTCATCCTAACTTTGCTCTTTCTCTCATACCCCACATCCAGTTCCCTGGCAAATCCTCTTAGCTCTATTTTCAGACTACACCCCCAATCCAAATAGTTCTTATCCCGTTTATCACTGCCACCTGATCCAAGGCGCCATCATCTCTTGCTTTCGCTGTTGCCCCCTCTTCAAGCGGTGGCTACAGTGAGTCTATAAAAACCTAAGTCAAATTGTGTCTTTCGTTTTTAGTTTTTTTATTGAAGTATGGTTGACACACAGTGCGACATTAGGTTTCAGTGTACAGGTTCTATCTTTCCTTTGCTCGAAGCTTCTGAATGCCTGTCCATCTCACTCAGAACAAATTCAAAGTTTCTCGTGTGACCTACAAGGTCCTAAATGCCAGGCCTCTAGTTAACTCTCTAGCTTCAACTATCACTCTTCACTTCCATCTCTGTTGTCATGTGGCGCTGGCCTCCAGGCTGTCCCCTGAGCCCCTTCCCTAAGCAGTCTTCCATCTTAGTGCCTATGCATCCGTGCACCTGTGGTTCCTTCTACCTGGGAAACAGGTTGACATAGGTGTCATTACACCCAACTAAAAGTGGCATTTGAAGATTGCTCACTGGAAGAGTTTTATTTACATGTATGGTCTGATTATCTCCAAATGGCAAGCAAAGCCATGAAGTTATTAATTATGTTCGCATGCCCGTCTTATGTAAAGAGCTATTCTCTGCATAGAAGTTAAAGTACAAAAACAGATTAAATATAGAATTGCAGCTAAGGCTACATCTTTCTGCTATGAAACTCAACAATAGTGATTTAGTTTTAGCGAAGCAACATAATCCGACATGTTGAATTAATACTGATCATTTGAATTTTATTGACTCACTAGCTTTGTTTGCATTTAATTTATAAATTAGTTTCAGTTTTATAGGTGAATAAGAGTGATCAGCATAAGGAGTTTATTTTTGATTTTATGTTTGTGACTATTTAAGTAATATTATAATGGAAATAATGAGACAACACTGGAGTCTGCAAGCATGTTTCTCCTTTAAAAGAGGTCTCTATATTAAGTCAAATTGAAAAACACATCTTAGGTGATTACATGCTGATTTTCAAAATAAGATTCCTTATAAGAGAGAATGCAAGAGAGAGAACATGAGAGGCTTAAATATTTCAGACAGAAGTTAAAAAAATAAGAAAAGTGTTGGCAGTACATTTAGCCAATTATAAAGAGAACTACAGAAAAAGAAATTGCAAGATTGAAAAAAAATATGTTTCCTGGCTAAGGAATTATTAAACATTTAGAGCCAGGAAAGAGGTTTATATTAATTTTCCAGACACTTTCTACTTTCCACTCCTTCATTCCATTAAACACCCCCCCAACAGAAAAAAAAAAACCACAAAACAAGAGATCTGACGATGAAATAAAATAACATGGAAAATACTGAGAGAGGTTTTTCCTGAAATAAAGCTAAATGTATCCTAGGCTTTTGGGTTTTTTGGAAGTGGTTCTCATAGAAAGATGTTTGAGTTAGTGCTATAAATATCTGGTGACTGCAAGACAAAACAAAAACAAAAACACGAAGCACCTCTGTAAACGTAGCCTTCACTGGAAAGGGAGACTTGGAAGGACTTTTGCAAACTTCCAAAGTTTCTCATAATTTGACTCCCCCCCATCCCCCGGCCACCCAAATTACTGACGGGATGAATAAGATTTATAAAACACAGTTAAAGTCATTGAACGGTTCTTTAGATCAGCGTTGGGTATTATTGAGAAAGAAATTGCAGTAGGCAGAATTCCAAGATGGCCCCCTAAGATTCCGGAGCCCTGGTGTATGTGCACCTTCTCCCAGTTACTCACTCAAACAGTAATCTAGATGGTGTTGTGAAGGGATTTTGCACATGCCATTAAGGTCTCAAGTCAGTTGACCTTAAGATTATCCAGGTGGACCTGACCTAAGCACATGAGCCCTGTAATTAGAAGCAGAGCCTTCTCTCCTATGATCATAGGAGAGAATGTCAGAGAAACACACACACTGGCTGGCCTGGAAGAAAGCAGACACCCACGCGGACTGCCTATGGGAGCCACATGGCAAGGAATTTTGGGTGACCCCTAGGAGTCCCGCGTGGTCCCCAGCCAACAACTGGCAGGGAAAGGGGACCTCAATCTGACAACTGCAAGGAAATATATTCTGCCAACTTCCGGTGAATTTGGAATCTAGGCTCACTGTACTTAAACTCTAACCTACAGAGCTGTGACATGATACACATGTGTTGTTTTTTGAAGCCACTAAGTCTGTGATCATTTCTATAGCAACAGACAACAAACACAGAAACCATTTCTCTTTTCAATCAGTTGCATTGGACCTGTATAGAAGCTGTCGGTGTTGCCTCTAAGAGCAAGGATGGGTGGAAGTAAAAATTGCTCTTTTTATTTATTCCATGACCCCAAATGTAATTAAGATAGGTCTGTGTTTTAAAGAGCACTGGAATGTCAAAGAATATAAAGTAAATAATGAAAACCCAACAGCAACAAGGAAACCACTGGGTCTTGAGTTCCTCTGACTGCGGCTGTGGACATCCCGCTGGGCGTCTAAATTTGATCTTGAGGAATCTGTGATGCACTGTGCAGAATTCCAGGTAAATGCTCAGTTAACAAGGCCACTGGGGACGAAGCTCATTTATAGGAAGTCAGTTTTGAATAACAGACACCGTTTGTGATAAATCAACAATATAAACTCTGACTGCATAAAAAGCACACAGCGGGCGCTATGGAGGCACAATGGCTGGCATATTCTGCTTGGTGAAAAAAAAAATACCCCCATGCAGCTAAAAGTTGGAGAGTGTCTCTTCTCTTTCAGATTTAGGCAGTAGGAGGCTATCTATACCAGAGGTGGGCAAGCTATTTTTGGAAAGGGCCAGATTTTAGGCTTTGCAGGCCATGCGACCTCTGTTCTAACAACTCAACTCTGCGTCAGTGCTGTAAAATCAGCCTTCAAGGGTATGCAAATGAATGAGCATCACTACATTCCAATAAAACTTCAATTACAAACACAGGTAGTGGGCTGGATGTGGCCCGGGGCTGTCATAGTTCGCAGACCCCGATCTACATGGGCGAGGAGGGCCGAAACTGGTGGTGGCCGCTGGGGGGAAGTAGAACTCATGAGACCTGAGGACCAGTTGACTTTGAGGAGAAGAAGATGGAAAGATGACTTCAGACTTTGTCGGCGGGGAGGACAAGGGTACCGCTCTCTGAGATGGGAGCAAAGATGGAAGAGACGGCGTGCGTCTCTGTTGGTGGGGTTGTGGGTAAAGTGGGTGGGGTATTGAAATAATAAATTTGAGCTGCCTTCAGAGTATTTTTGTGGAAAAGTCTAGGAGGCAGTTAGAAGTATAAAGAGAGAGACAGAGAGAGATTTGGGTAATTTGGGAGTTGTCTCCATGGAGGTGATATGTCTTGAAGCCATAGCTGTAGGTGAGATCACACATGGAGAGTTTGTTGAATATGAACTGATGAATGTAAGAGTGCTCTTTCAACTGTAAGGCATGATACAAATGTAAAATATTCTTATTATTAAATGTGACAAACAGAAGCATAAAAGGCAGTAACAACCGTTTTACGTCTCAGAATCCTTGCTAGTTCCCCATTATTGCATTTTCATCCTGTGATGGCCTTTGAACAGCTCTTTTCTCCTTCCCTTGCGTGCGCACTGAGATTATAATGCATTCAACATTATGCATGTGTTGGCATAATACCTCCCCCCCCAGGTGCTCTCAAACCTCTTTTGGTAGACATAAACTTTTAAGAGGGCTGGGACAAAGACACAGAAATGCCCCTTTGATATTAGGGTCCAAGGCTTGGAGTGGTATTTAAATGAGGAATGAGGGAGCAGGTTTAGGGATATCGATATATTTTTTAAAGGCTTTATCCATTTATTTAGAGAGAGAGAGAGTGCACAAGTGGGGGAAGGGGCAGAGGGAGAGGAAGAGAGGGAAACTCAAGCAGACTCCGTGAGTGGGGAGTGCCACTCAGGGCTCGATCCCATGACCCTGAGATCATGACCTGAGCCTAAACCGAGAGTCGGAAGCTCAACCAACTGAGCCACCCAGGCCCCCCCAGGGTTATCAGTATTTAATCATTTAGATGGTACCAGAGACACAGAATGTAGGGATGGAGTAGACCTAAGCCGTAACATCAAGTTAGAGTTGAGGAAGCCCTGAATTCTTGAAAAGTCTGTGGGGCATTGCTCGCTCTTTTCTCTGAGCTATAGAACGTCAGAGCTGTCCCACCAGCAGGCCTGTCCTGCATTTCCAGGGCATGGCAGGGTAATGAACAAATGATTCCTAAACTTAGTGTCTTAAAACAGAAACCATGTCATTATCTTTCATGGTTTTGTGGGTCTGGAATTTGGATATGGCTTGGCTGGGTGATTCTTCTGTTCCGCATCGTGTCCACGGAGGTAGCTTGCTCGTATTCCATGGGGGGCTGGGCCGGTCTGGAGGTCGGAGACAGCCTCAATCACATGTTCGGCACCTTGCTCAGATGGGTGGAAGGCTGGACGCAGCTGGGACTGGAGACAAGAAAACTTACATGTGGCCTCTCCAGCCTGGTGGCCTCAGGATAGTCAGATTTCTTATGTAGCAGCTCGAGGTCCAAGAGTGACAGATCTGGCAAACAACGTGTATGCTGCATGGGCTTTCACGACCCAGCCTAAGGTCACATTGTGTGACTTCTGCCATAGTCTCTTCGTTGAGGTCATCATGAATCTTTGAATCTACCCAGAGGTAAGGGGAGGGATGGTAAACCCCACCTGCAGATGGGAAGAGAATCGAATAATCTGTGGCTATTTTTTAAAATCACTACAAAGGCCATCTGGCAGAAAGAGGTGCCTCCTTGATGACAGCTAGACGATGCAGATGCTAGGGGAGTGCTGCCCTCCCACATATTCGTGGGATGGGTTTCCCTGCCCCGAGGGTAGATCCGGGACCGGGACTTGGAGGCAGGTGGTTTATTTTGGAAGATGACCCCAGAGAACAGGAGCAGGGGGACAGTGAAGAGCGAAACAGGGAAGGAGGGCACTCCAATCCCAGGGTACGTTGTCAAGTTGGTCACTGCCATGGGCTTCTGGGGCTCAGTCCTGCTGAAATCTTCTGAAGAGCTGTGTGGTTGCCCCTCAGGACCGTTTGCCTGGAGGACAGAAGACAAACTCACCAACTCCCATCTCCCATTGGTCATGGGCTGCCCCGCAGGAGATTGGCTTTCTCTTATTTCCAGCTCTACCCATACCGCCTATGCCGTGAAGGCTCGTCCACACCGTGGCATCAGACAGATCCTGGGCCGGGTAGCCAGACACACCCAGTGAGCTGAACTGAGGTGCTAGCGAGGTACACAGGCATGAAGCCGGTTGCCATAGCAACGGATGGGGTGAAAGGTGGGCTGGGAGGATGTGAGATGGTCACAAGAGGTACCTGACGTGCATGCACATGCTTGAACTTCCCCGTGAACCACGCTGCAAACACAGGCTCTGAAGCAAGGGGCTACACAGCATAAGCGGATGCTGGTTTCAGTTTTCTCTTCCCTTGGACTCCCGACTGAGGCAGTGTGCAGCTGCCTGGGACACTCTCCTCAAGACCCATGTCACCAATCTGGAAGAGCTGACGACAGTAATCACTGAATTCCTCCTCTAAAAAAAGAAAAAGTTTGTATGGGGGCACCCGGGTGGCTCAGTCAGTGAAGTGCCTGCCTTCGGCTCAGGTCATGATCCGGGGTCCTAGGATGGAGCCCCGCATCCGACTCCCTGCTCAGCGGGGAGTCTGCTTCTCCCTCTTCCTCTGCCCCTCCCCCTGCTTGTGCTCTCTCTCTCTCTCTCTGTCAAATAAATAAATGAAATCTTAAAAAGGTTTGTACAGATCGGACTTTCCGGGTCCATGAACAAACTGCTCTAGCAAGGGGCCATATCTTTATCCCAGACACCGTGCCTGGCCAGGTGTCCCCAAACTATACCCCTGCCCTCGGCATTCCGGGGGACAGGAGAGCCCATTCCCCACGGTGGCAGACTAATAACAATTAGTCTCCACTCTCTGGTCCCAGGAGGAGAGTCAACACCAATCACAACTGGTGACACTTACCTCTGCTTCTGCTTGACGGTATCAGAGGACAAAGGAACGAGGGAAATGGAAGGGGCAAGATCAGTGCAGTCTCAAAGTCATTTTCAAGGCCCCTAGTGAGAAAGATGAGTTCACTATTCTAAGTGAACCCATGCGTGAAATCCATAGTTCTCTATAAAAGAAGGATGGTTCATCTCTTTATAAAAGGAGTCTCCAGGGGACTAATTTGCCTATTGAGCTCCCTTGGGGCATTTTATTTGTGGTTTCATTTTTATTGAAAGCATGGGCCTGCACGGCATGCCGTAATGGTTCTCAAAATGATTCTAGACTGTGGGTATTTTGTTTCAATGAAAGCTTTTGTGAAAGTTCAATAAATGAGTCAGATGGAAAACTGCTGCTCAGCTGGAGATAGGGACCTGTAATTGCAGGTTCTTCTCCTGACCTCTCTTCCTCCCTCCACTTTCCTTGGCCCTTGAGAGACAGCCACACACCTTGCATAGCTCCTAAGATCACAGATTGGAAGCCTCTGCTCTGGAAGTCAGGAAACGTGTCTTGCTCCAAGCAATAACAAATTGAGCCCAGTGGCTTCAAGACATAGAGACTTACTTTTTCCTCACTTACCAAGATGACTGAAGTGGGTGAATATCATTGTTTCAGCCACCTTGGCTTCTTCTCTCTATCTGCTATGCTTATTCTATTGACTTGTTGCCTTATCGTTTCGAGAGAATGGTAGCATCTCTACATGTCATGTCCAAGTTCAAGGCAGAAAGTTGAAGGTGAAATTTTTTTTTAATCGCAATAGAGTTGACGCATTGCTCACATTCCCTGTGCTGTACATTTCATCCCTGTGACTTCTTCATTCCCTAACTGGAAACTTCTGTTGAAGAGAGAAAGTTGAAGGAGAATTTTTTTTTTCTGCCTTCCGAGGGTTGATTTTTTTGGGGGGAGGGAGGGGAAGTGAGACATCACCGGAAGGGACTGTCCTTTAGATCTCAGTCACCAGAAAAAGATCACAGGCTCATCATGGACCAATAACAACCAAAGAGCATGAGAGGACCGCTTAATCCAGTAAGAATTTATCTCCCGAGGCTAAGGAAAGGGTCTTTCCTTCCTGAAATCACAGGATCTCTGCTTGTTTCTTGAACAAATCAGGGTTTTATTAGCAGGGAAGTGGAGATGGGGAAGGGCAGTTGGGTGAGCAATTGGATAGACAGCAAACTGTGCTTGTTGGAGCCAATGGGCCGGGAAACCTGTGAGGTCGAACTTGGCCGCTTAACTTACTGGGAAGCATTGGACAAGCCACTTGACATGACCTGGCTACTGTAACCTCAAGTATAAATCGAAGAAACTGGCCTTGAGCGCCAGGTTTCCTTCTAGCTCCTGGTTTTTGGTTTTGTGCAATTTTAATAACTTCCTGAATGTTGATGGCTAAACCAAAACTGGTTTGTAATCGAAACAGATGCCCTAAAGGAGCAGTTCTGGCTCTAAGAAGCGGCTGCTTGTATTTGCATGCAGTAAATTACGTTCTGCGGATTTCCAAAAAATTCCACTTTTTTTTAACCTGTGAGGAAAAATCAGCTCTCTCTTCCTTCCTTCTCCCCACATAGTTAAATTTTATATTTGAGTAGGACTGCTTTCTTCTGTGAAATTCTTATTTAGTTTTTCTCAATTAAAAAAAGGAAAAAAAAATCAACCTTTCTATTTGGTATAAAGCTCCTTCTAACTAACAGGAAATTATTACCAGCCCTCTGATTGACCGTCCAACATAAAATAAGGTAGATGTCTTTTTAAATATATGATTGCGATTAGTGTTTGGCTGGGTTGAGTATACGGTTTTCACCAGTGGCTAACAAAAGTAAAGTTGCAGGTTCCGTTTGGGTGTTACACCTGCAGCTAACTCAGAGCCTGGCTTTTGGTAATTACTCAGTAAGTGTTTTTTGAATCAGTGAATTATGATAAGATGCATCAATGAGCCCAAAGAGACTAGGGTAGACTTAATTCCTCAGGGTTTTAATATCCTTGATGCGCATAGCTAAAATGACTGCTGGATTATGTGATTTGTACATTAGTTGATGTACAAAAGGAAGTCGGAAGTAGCACGGCGTGACAATTCATTCACTGACAAGTTACCGCCTGTCCTCTAGGTGCCAAGCGCTCTTCTAGGTAGCGCAATACAGCAGTGAATGAAAGAGGCCATGGTTTCTGCTTCCATAGAGATTGCGTTCCAGGGGAGGAGACAGACAATAAACAAGTAAGCAAAAACTATTTCAAGTAGTGGTTAGCACGACAAAGAAAAGGAAACAGGATAATGTGATCATGAGCGGGGG
>NC_048238.1:36190517-36204849 GCF_002007445.2 Ailuropoda melanoleuca
GCTGTGGCGGAGGTGAACAGCACGGGGTAGAGCAATCCTGGAAGGCTTCCTGGAGGAGCTGACCTTTGAGCTGAGATCAGAAGGGAGCTAGCCATTGTGTAGAGCTGAGGGAACAGTAAGGAGCTGTGCTTGCTGCGTTTAAAGACAAGAAGGCCAGTGTGGCTCAAGTGTAATGAACTAGTTGGGGGAAGGGTGGGAGGAGATCAGTGGGGAAAGGTGGCCAAGGGGCAACCTGTAATGGAAACTTGTAGAACAAGGGTATTACTCTAACTGCAGTGAAAATCTGAGTAAGGTTCTAAGCAGAGGAAGGACATGGTCTGCTTTAAATTTCTGTAAGATCTTCTATCTGCTGGGTGGAGAATGGATCGGGAAGGGACAGAACCAGAAACAAGGACATCATTTCCAGGGCTATTGCAATAATTTAGGTGGGACAAGATAATGCCTTATGAGCCGGGAGATTGGCGGGGTGGGGTGGGGGGGATGTGGATAGACGTGAGATCTATGTTGGAGGCCGAGTAATAGGACTTGCCAGTGGCTTGTACATGGGGGTTGGTGAGGGAATGAAAGGAATTACGCATGGCCACTTGGTTTTAGGCTGAACTGACTGGCAGGAAGGGGAGAGTTTTTTCTGATAATGGGAAGATGGGGGTGGGGAGAAGCACTCGGAATGGAGGGTGGTGGCTGGCAGTCAGAGGCTCTGATTTGGAAATGTTAGATCTGAGTTGCCTGGCAGACATCTGCACCTTAAAAGTCTACTTTGAAGTAGGGGCTTTACAAAGGAGGCCTCTTAGGAATGTAAGGGTTAAACACAGAAGCAAAAGGAGTAATTTGTAGCAAACCCTCGCTAACAGAGTCTCCACAATGCTGTGCCTCCTGCAGCCTCTCTTCTTAAGTAGACAGGGATAACTCTTCCAATGTAATCTCCCTGATCAAGAAAAGAATTGAGAACACATATGCTTAAGTCCTTCGGTATGGGCTTCCCTAATCCCCTCTTCACCTTTTTGATTCAGTCCAAGTGCTTACATCGGCAGAAAAAACTAAGCAAATAGAGGCAACTCTGTAGAGGAGTGAATTGTGGAGAAGTCTGCTAGGATTACCAAGATTAGTGGAAAAGAAAAGAACTGTCCTCAAATAAGCACACGATGAAATACCAGAATGATGCAGGGAACAAATCAAAAGAAAAAAAAAATCCAAACCCTAGGGTTATGTTTTTATTTTAATAAAGCGGAAATGTGTAGGCAGAAAAATATTTAAACTTTTTTTTTTAACTTGGTGAAGCTGTTAAAAAGAATCTACAATCTTTTTAATTCTAAATTAAACCGAAAGGTCTTTAGGTGTCTTTGAATTGGGGATCTGAGTTTTATGCTGTTCATGTAAGTAAAGGTGTGAGTGTTAGAATCTGCCAGGTTTGGGACCTCGCAGGCCCCCTAAGGTGTCTTGAGGTGGTGTTCAGGCAAAGTGAATTCGATACTGGTCTACCCATGATACTCTAGTCCTACCATCTTAAGAATTCTTAGAATTTTTCTGAGAATCTCTTGGTCTCTGGATACGTTGCTAAGAATTCTGTTATAGCACACTTCATTCAGGCAAATGGATTGCCTCTCTTTTCGCCCACCCTCTTTAGAGCCAGGTTCTGGAATGCACTCTTGTGTAGGGGCTGTCTGCTGGGTGACTCACTTGGGCTCTTAGCTTTCTCTTCCTCCTTCCTCTGGCAGGTGAAGGGCTGCAGAGTGGATGAATGATCAGACTGACAGGCACTTGACTTTGATGGGCAGGCCTACAGAGATCTTGAAATTTTCTCTAGGGAGTCTCATCTCAATGAGATGTATACAGGTTTTATATATAGGAGTGTTTTTCTTTTTCAATTTAAAAATTGTTAAACTTATTTTTCATTTTTATTTGTTGGCTTCACTTTTTAAAATATTATTTAAAAAACTCTAATAACTGTCAGTGGACACATTTATATGTGTTACATGCCGAAGGTGTTAGAGCCCACTGATGTATAGTTGACCCTTTAAAAACGTGGGTTTGGACGGCATGGGTCCGCTTATACGCAGATATTTTTTTTTCAATAAATACAGTACTGTCCTGTAAATGTCCTTTCTCTCCCTTCCAAGTTTCTCAATAACATTTTCTCTTTTGTAGCTTACTTCGTTCTGAGAATACAGTATATAAAGCATATAACATACAAAATGTGTTAATCGACTATATTATTGATAAGGTTTCCGGTCAACGGTAGGCTCTTAGTAGTATTTTTTTTTTAAATTGTGAGTGGTGACCCACTAATATGTCATGAAATGGATTTAGTGGTATTGACCAAGATATTAAAGAGTAAAATAAGATTAATAGAACAAAAGTATCAGTGTGCTTTGTGCATAGGAAGGGTATTGTTTTATGGAACTTCATTTATAGATAAACCTAAATGTCCTGGGTCACGATGTACCATTGTATTTTTTGTATTTGTATATGTTGTATATACAAATTTGTGTATTTATATATATCGTGTGTATTTTTTACTCCAGGTTGTGGTTAAAAAGAACGTTGGAGAAATACTGCCCTAGAAAGTAGGGACAGAGAATATGGCCTCTGCGAAGAATGTCAGTCCATAGTTATCAGCTGCCTGACTGTGGGTAAGTTTCATAACCCCTTTGGGCTTCGGATTCCTCATCTGTAAAGTGAAGATAAAGCTACATCCTGCCTCAAAGGGTTATGTTTGTTGAGAGGATTGAAGCCTTGACTACAATGCCTGACACACAGCAGCTGTAAAAATAAATAGCAACTACCATGGTTATCTATGGAAATTGGTTATTAATTTCTTGTGGGTGTGTGTGGCAGGAGAGGTGTAATGAAAATGAAGCATGCGGGCCTGTTTCCAGTGTAGACAATAGGTATGGGCCTGTTGGGTTCTCCCCAATAGTCACTGTGGGTCTTCTTTCTGGAATGACACCTGATACCTTATTTTGAAGCACTTGTTTGAAGATCAAGCCTCCCTCAAGGGCACACAATTGCTAAGATTTTCAGGGTAGCATAAATTGTACTTTGATCTCTATTGCCCTTTCCCAAAGGAAAAAGATTTGGAATAGCGGATACAGTGATTGGCACGGGGTATGCTGGGCTGTGCCCTTCTTGCTCGGGGTGGGGAGTCTTCCATGGGTTGAAGTCAACCTTCTGGCTCTAAGAGTTCATGTCTCTCCTTCAGGCTGTGCTTCTAGTGTACTTGTCCACGCTAGGCTGTCTCATGGGTGCTTAACATGAGTATGAGTAGTTTATTTAGAGAATAAGTAAATAAATAAATTTATTTAGTTTATTTATTTGCAAAGACATAATTTACATACCATAAGTTCACCCATTTGAAGCGTACAATTCAATGATTCTTGAATGAATGATTCAATGAATCTTGAATTTCTGGGGTGACTACCCATCACCACAATCCAGTTTTAGAACATTTCCATCATCCCCAAAAGATTCCTTTTGCCCATTTGTAAACTGTCCCATCCCCAGCCCCCGGTAACCATGAATCTATTCTTTGCTTCATAGATTCACCTTTTCTGGACATTTCATCAGAACGAAATCAGACAGTGTTTCAGCTTTTGGCTCTGGCTTCTTTCACTTAGCACATTTTTGAGGTTCAATCTCATGGGAGCATATATCGTTCTTTTTTATTGCCCAATAGGTTTCTTCATATGGATATACGTTTGTTTCTCCATTCCCACTGATGCATATGCGATTGTTTCTACCTTTTGGCTGTTATGAACAATGGTGCTATGAGCGTTCACGTAGAAGTCTTTGTATGGATGTATGTTTTTATTTCTCTTGGGAGGTTACGAGGAGTGGAATTGATGGGTCGTATGCTCAAAGTATGTTCACATTTTTTTTTCATTTTTTAAACAATATTTATTGAGTACCTGTGACATACCCAGCACTAATGTAGGCTGTAATAGAATCATTCACTAATGCCCCCCTGAGCTTATGGAGTACTCTGAATATGGATCCTCATTTTTCCCTTGGGTTCACATTTTTAAAGAATTTGCCAAACTGTCTTCCAAAGTAGTTGCAACATTTTACATTCCCACCAGCAAAGTATAAGGGTTTAGTTTCTGTACATCATTGTCAACACTTATTACTGTCTTTTTTTTGATGGTAGCTATTCCGGTGGGTGTGGAGTGGTATTTATGCTATGTTCACCACAAGTGCCTTTAGAAGAACAAAGTTTTAAATTTTTATAAAGTGTAATTTATCAAGGTAGTTTTTTCACTCAAGCTCATAAAGATTTTCTCCTATATTTTCTTCTGGAAGCTTTATACTTTTAGCTCTTAAATTTAGGTCTATGATATATTGTGAGTTAATTTTGGTGGATAGTATGAGGGAAGTATGTAAATTCATCTTTGTTCTGTGGATATCCAATCCTCCCAGTGCCATCTATGGAGAAGATTTTTGTTCTCTATCAAACTGCCTTGATACCTTTATAAAGAATCGATTGACCATAAAGGTGAAGGTTTAATTTCTAGACTCTAAATTCTGTTCCATTAATCTAATCTATATGTCTATCCTCATGCCAGTATCACACTGTCTTCATTACTGTCCTTTTGTGGTGAGTTTTGAAATCAGGAGGTGTAAAGTCCTCTGACTTTGTTCTTCTTTTTCAAGATTATTTTGGCTATTCTGGGTCCCCTGCATTTTCATTTAAGTTTTAGGATCAACCCTCACAATTTCTACAAAAAAGGCAGCTGGGATTTTTGATGGGAGCTGCACTGGATGTGTAGTCCAATTTGGGGAGAATTGTCATGTTATTGAATTGAGTCTTCCGATCTGTGAATGTAGAATGCCTCTCCATTTATTCATCTTTTCTTTAATTTCTTGCCACAATGTTTTATAGTTATTAGTGTACAGATCACAGATTTCTCTTGTTTCTTTGATTCCTAAGTATGTTCTTTTTTAATACTATTCTGTTTCTTAATTTCATTTTCTAATTGTTCATTATTAGTCCCTGGAAATAAATCAATTATTGTATATTGATCTTGTATTATGCAATCTTGATCTCATTTATTAGTGCTAATAGTTTTTTAGCGGCGTCCTTGGTATTTTCTATATGTTTGATCGTGTTATCTGAGAGTAGATAGTGACATCAGTGGAAATGGAACTCCAAGAAGTCTTCCCCTTCATAAAAGCAATGAAAAACGTGGCAAAAACTGGCAGAGTCAACTTTCTCAGAACTCCGGAAACCAACCACAACCTTGCAGCAACCTAGGGAGTGTTTATTCAAGAAAAACAACGGAGAGGCTCCTGGGTGGCTCAGTAGGTTAAGCGTCTGCCTTTGGCTCAGGTCATGATCCCGGGATCCTGACACCGAGCCCTGCATTGGGCTCCCTGCTCAGCAGGGAGTCTGCTTCTCCCTCACCCTCTGCCCCTCCCCCTTGCTCATTCTCTCTCACTCAAATAAATAAAATATTGAAAAAAAGAAAGAAAGAAAAATGACTGGATACTGGCAAGAGTTTTGTGGCATTTCAGCTTACCCTAGTTTCATATCAATCTCCATATTGTGGCGGCCCTCTGGCAGTGGGGCTCACGGCCTGTCTTGCTCTGGTAGAACTACCTGAGCCTCGGAACTGGGGGCTAGGGCATGGAACAGCCTTGGCCCAACACAGTGAACTCTCCCCATTCTTATTGAGATTCACAAGTTTTGTAGGGGAATAAATGCTTATCAGTTTGGGTTTTTGTTTTTTTTTTTTTTTGCCTTTGGTCAATTTCCAGATTCCAGAAATGGTTGTTTTGGACAATTTCGTCCAGTTTTATTGTGGCTCTGGGGGAGGAGGATTTACCGAGCTCCTCACTCTGGGATTCTGGAAGTCCTGTAATGGTCTTCTGTGTTTATGTTTGCCACAGACTCCACTCAGATTGGAAAGCTTCTTAGAACATAGCGGACTCCTATTCGGAGCAGTGTCTGTATGTCTTGGATGGGGCAGGGGTGGAGCAAGTTCCATGGAGATGGCTCTTTGATGTCTCATCAGCTTTCAGAAGGGGACTTAAGAGGGGATGGAGTATCCTTGTATTTAGAGAGACGATGAGCAATTAACGCCCCAGAAGTCAGCCACGCCACGTGGCAGTGAACGTCAAGGCTGGTGTGGATGGGGCCTCCACACACCATTTGAGGAATAGTCTTCAGGATGGAGAATCTAGAAGTGAGGGGGAGGGGAATGTCTTCCTTCATAAGACAGTAATTGTGGGAAATGAGAGGATGGAAAACCACTTTTGGAGGAAACTTCCCAGTTGAAAAAAAATTCCTAAGGGATATGGTTCTCTTCCTCTTGACATATTTATATATCTGTAAGTTGTTCTGTGTCTGTGTGTCCATGGTTTGACTCAGTGGTCCCTGAGTCAAACACCCACGAAGCTGGACCTCCTTAGTTGGAGAGAGTGATGGCTCTTGTAGTGTTGGGGTGTCTCTGTGTGTCTGTGTGTGTGCCACAGGGAACCCCCTTCCCACACAAAGCTTCTTGGGGGTACCAGAGCTGCGATATACAAATGAAGCTGTTTAAAAAAAGATTTTATTTATTTATTTTTGTGTGAGAGAGGTTGAGAGAGAGAGAGCGGCAATGAGCGGGGCTGGGGGTAGAGGGGTGGGGCGGGGAGAGGCAGAGGGAGCAGCAGACTCCCCACTGAGCAGGGAGCCTGACCCAGGGCTTGATCCCAGGACCCTTGGATCATGACCTGAGCCGAAGGCAGATGTTTAAAGGACTGAACCACCCCGGCAGCCGTGCGAATGAAGCTTTTTGGTGTTTATTTTCAATTAATCAATGACTCTTGCATAGAATAAATGAAATTCGTTTTCTTCCTTACCGGTCTGAATTCATAGGTTATAATGTTAATGAAGGTTGGGTTTTTTTTCTGGTGTTGCTTCTACTTTCGTGCACAACCTTTTGCTTCTTTTACTAATTGCCTGTGCAATAAGATGGTGTCTAAATCGGTCTGCAGGCATCATTTGAAATTTAAGAACAACCTTGAGGAGCAGTGATGCCCACACGTGTGTGTCTTGTGAATGAGGGAGAGCATTTATGCAATTATGGTGCAGTAATGACGTGCCTACTGCAGAACAAATACCCCAGGGCAACGGCAACTCACAGAACCCCATTTTGAAAAAGTAGATCTGTTTTTATTTTCTCTTTCTCCCTTTTGGCTGGTGTTCTAAAGCAAGATGGGATTTTTGCAGCTTTGGGGAGCCCTTGTCTATTTCAGGCAATTATCAGATCCGAGAGCTGGAGGAATTCATGAAGAGGGCTCCAGCCCTCTTTTCTACAAAATAGCATAAAAGCAGCGAGTTTTCGGTTGTTAATGGCCCAGCTCTGTCCATGTTGTGAGCAAATGCCATACTAAAAGACAGAAATACAGCTGAGAGACTAGCTTCAGAGGACAAATGGCAGGGGAGGTCCAAGCAGCTATAGCTTAGTGCTTTAGTCATCTTTAATAGAAATGGAGTCTCTAGCCAAGCCTAATATATAATGTATCATAAAACATATGTCTGTCAGTCTCCCAGGTACGATAAATAGGGAGAACACAGACCTCAAAGGGAGGCTATGGCAAGTCTTGCGGAGGGGCTCAAATTTCTTGCCTGGTGGTGGGGGTTGAAGGCTGTGGGGGAGGAATGATGTCATGTGTATTTTTAGTGTTTCTAAGAAGTGACTGTCTCCAGCCCTGTTCCGGTGGGTCGTGGAAAGGGAGGGGCTGGATTTATAGATCCGCCTGGGACAACTGGGGTGGGTGCCTGTCTTCCAGATGATTGAGGTTTTGCTTTTTTTCTTTGGAGGGGAGGACGGCAGGGAAGAGATGGGCTGCACCTAGCTGCTGGCATTTCACAGAATGTCCACCCCCTTTGGATTTCGGTGTTGCTTCGTCCTTTTCTGCTGCAGAACGGTGGTCCAGGGCTCCCTAGCAAGAATGGCTGTCTCTGTGCCCACACTCAAGAGCCTGAGTTACCCTCTCTCTCAGGGTGCCCTCAGCCACCATCTGAGGTTCCTGCTGTCCCAGCGGGTTCTGTCCTCGGCTAGACAATCGCGCTTGCAACATTCTTGTCCTTTCCCATTACTGAGCCTACTTCTCTGAGGGCTAGTTCCACCTATGAGCTGAAAGTCCTCGGGTGTCACCTCTATGACTCTGTTTCCTAATCTTTTGAATGGGAAGCATAAGCTATCTCTTTGGTATGCCTATACAGGTCTGTTGACTTCAACTCTAAGGCATGTTCTGTGGCTTACCTCAGGGTCCCTATAGTCAAAATGTCATCTCTGCTTGTATTTCTCTAAACCATGCCCTGCCTTTCCCTAGAAAGCTCACTGAAATAGTTCCCCACATCAAGTCCTTTCAAAATACATCGACCTGGCTCCATTCACTCCATTTATGCTAGAAATTCTCTATATTTCTGGAACTTTCTATCATTCTGCTTCTCCCGTGTCTCAGCGCACGGGTGAGCATGCAGGCCAGCATACATGTGTGCACACTCATACTCACACGCAGCACCACGAGCGTCCAGAGAGTGGCTTTTTACGTGATACATGATATGATTTGAAGTTGTACTGAGACCAGAGTCTTTGTCCTACATGCAAGGAAAGCAGCCCTTTATCCAAATTGAACACACTCATTCTTCTGAGTCACAATGGTTTTTCCATGCATGTTCTGCTAGGAACTACTAAATTATCCTTTCATATTTGGCAAGCACGGCCGCAGGCGAGTTAGCTGGAGACTGGAGGTGGGCAGCTGGCAGGGGGTGAATGAACACCTAGGTCCAACCTGATTCATGTGCCCATGTTTCTCCAGATCAGCCCCTTCTACATGGCTGCATCTAGTTTCTCCATATTTGATGTTATGAATAATTATGCAAATTCACACTTGCCCAATTTCTCAATGATTTCAAACTCTCCTTCAGGGCCTGAGCCCCACTGTGTCTTTTTGCTGTCTCTTCTAATATTGTCCATAGGGATCTTTCTTTGGTAGAATGACCCAGTGTAAGAAGTACATTTTATACCTCCACCCAGTGCATACATACATGTATACAAATATATAAGTGATGGAAACAAGGCTTTTCCAGAACTTTACTAATCGTCCCTATACGCCAGGTCAAACGCATTTTGATCTATTCTACTCTATCCCGTTTTAAAATGATCCTCTTGACCCACCATGGCAAAATCCTTTACTGAACCCATTTCCTCTTCTGGGGACACCACTAGTCTACATTTTTAAGCTTCTTTGAGGTTTGATGTGGCCAAGGCACTGAGTTCTAGCTAATAAAATATGGTCGGGAACGATGTGTGCCTCTTTCAGGTCTGACCCATAAAAACCTTCCATGTGGGATCCACCAAGACTTTTCCCAGCCCACTGGCTTGATGCAGGCAAATGTGGCAACCTTGGAAGCCACGTGTTCAAGATAGCGATGCCTCAAGATGGAGTGAGTTGGAGACCCAGCCCCTGAGTCTCTGGTTAGAACACCTAGCTTGAACTTTATGTGAGCGGTAAGTAAGCTTCTGTTGTTTTGAACCACTCTACATTTTGGGTTGGTTTATCATAGTAGCCCGCATTATCCTAACTAACATAGCCCCAGTAAACTCATCAGTTGACTCTGTTTTCACCAACTACATATATCAATTTTAAGTTTTCTCAGATACAGGGACGCCTGGGTGGCTCAGTCTGTTTAGCGTCTGCCTTCGGCTCAGGTCATGATCCCAGAGTCCTGGGATCGAGCCCCACATAGGGTTTCTTGCTCAGTGGGGAGTCTGCTTCTCCCTCTCCCTCTGCCTCTCTCTTGCTTTCTCTCTGACAAATAAATAAAATCTTCAAAAAAAAAGTTTTCCAGGTAGAGACTTTCTATGGCGCTCAACACCTCTTTGTTTCCCCTGAACCCACTAGACCCACAAAGCAGCACTTCATAATTGGAGAAACCAAGGAACAAGAAACTGCTAAGCAGATTGTTGGATACAGTTGTCAGAATATATCTCTGACAAGTATTTGGGCCCACATTTGTAGGCCACTGGTACTTAACCTAATCGTCTTGTGCTCACAGTACAGCGTTTCTAAAAATGGCAACTGTAGGCTGGGATAGTGAGAGGTAACTTGATTAGCATGGGGATTTCTTACTGTAGGATCTGGAATTGGGCAAAATTTCCAGGCTGGGATGCAGAACAAGGAAAGGAATTTTGTGAGGGATGGTTAAAGCACTGCCTGTCCTTCTTCTTACTTGCACTTTCTGAGACCTTTGGGGTTTTACAGCCCCTGATTATTGCTCTGAAACTCTGGATAAATTCATGGACCAAAATTAGCGTGAACAGGGGACAGGCATCCTGGCTAGACACAAAGTCCTTCATCCTGCCTGGGAGGAAATAATCAAAAAAAGGAATCTGCAGGTTTGTCATTCTTCGATTTCCTTCCTATAGCCCTTCAGCTTCCCTCTCCTGTCTCCTTTCCTAGAAGCCAAACTGAAAAAGCCCGGTATTGCAAAACCCCTTTGCTGGGCTTCTCACACAGTCCTGACTTGAGAAGAGTGGCTTATGTTTTCCACCTGTCACCTGCTTTCCCATCCTGCTATGACGGATACTAAAAATGCCCGATCTCTGTAAGCTCTAAAACTTCTTACGTGCAACCAGGGCGGAGAACCACCTGGAAGCCTGCAGCCAGATTAGTGCTTCTCGAACTCTCGGTGCATGTCAGTCATCAAGAGATCTTGTTGAAAAGTACATTCTCTTCCACTAGCTCTGGGCTGGGCCTGAGGTTCTGCACATATAACATGCTCCCAGAGGATATCTTTGCTGCTGGTCCTTGGACCACACTTTGGGAAGCCAGGCACCAGGGGGCTTGGTCAGATTGCACTTGAGCATCGGACCCTGCAGGCTGTCATCCGGCAGAGTAAAGGGAGTCAGGAGTCATTTTCCATGTCTCTCATATTTGGCAGGTGATCTAACTCTGTTCTGCGAGAGCAGACACCATGAGGATTCACAACCATCTCCAGACAGGGTAGGATGCTTTTGAGAGACTCGGACTCGTAATTGCGGGGTAGAGTAATCCCCCATTATCTGAGCGGTCTCTGTTCCATGACCTCCAGTGGATGCCTGAAACTCTGTCCTCCACGTGTCCTCCATGGACAGTCCCCAACTTATGATGGTTTGACTTATACGATTTTTTGACTTTCAGATGGTGCGAAAATGATACGTATTCAGTAGACACCGTACTTTAAGTTTTGGTCCTTTTCCAGACTACTGGCATGCGGTATGATCCTCTCTCATGATGCCGGGTGGAGATAGCGAGCTGTAGCTCCCAGTCAGCCCCGCGATCACAAGGATAAATGACTGATACACTTACAACACTTCTGCTTTTCACATTCAGCAGAGTATTCAATAAATTATGTGCGATACACCACACTTTATTATAAAATAGGCTTTGTGTTAGATGATTTTGCCCAACTGGAGGCTGACATGGGTGTTCCGAGCAGGTGTAAGGTAGGCTGGGCTAAGCTGTGGCATTTGGTGCGTTAAGTGTATTAAGTGTATTTTTGACTTATATTTTCAATTCCTGATGGATTTATTGGGGCACGACCCTATTGTAAATGGAGGAAGATCTGCACAGACACACCTGTGATAAAGCAAATTTATAAATTCGGCACAGACAGAGCCAGAACCAGCACCAGGCTCCCAGTACTTCCCTGCTTTCGGCAGAACAGCAAAGGCATCACTTTTGGCAGCTATTTTTAAGTATTTCTCTCCCAAGACAATGATATCAGATGACAGCCACATGTGTGACACAGTGCCCTGGGCTTGCCCAGGGTTCTATGGGGGCTCGAACACCACCAGTTTTTCTCTCACAAGAAAAAGTGTGTGTAGTGGTGAGACCTTGATGTCATTATGGGGGATATATATGTGTCCACAGATCCTCTTTTTACTTAAGAAACTATTACACATTGCAACTTAACCCTGTTATTAGAAAAAATAAATTTTCTCATGGCTCGCATCAAAAGTGACTTCAACATATTAGCATGGCCTGGCATGGCTTGAGAAACAGGGATTTATGAAAGCAAAGCTCCAACGTGTTTTGGAAAAATCCTATACTGCCCTGATTGCATTTGTTTCTGTTTCTTTGCATCTTGCCCAGCTTTGTGCTGTAAAATCTCAAATTCTCTGTACTTGGCCTGACTGCAGGAAGTGCTGGGACTTAGGGACTTTGGGACACATCAAGCCATCCATAACCATTTGCAGCCCAGCAATCACAACACTGTGGTCACTAGGGACATGAGATGAGCTTCTAGTTCCTCACGGGGTGTCTGTCAAGCTTGTATCTCAACTCTCCAGTGGGGATGAGGATGCAGCTTTCAAACCCTCTGTGTCCCATGGCTCGGTGGTTTCCCTCTGCTGAGATGATGCGCATTTGGGCTCATGGTGATTTCAGGATCGCGGTGAGCACCCTTTTCCTGGGCATGGCCTTCCCTGCACCTTGCAACCTCATCCCGCTGGCCATGGCGGGTGGGGAGGTAGAAACCCAACCCCGCTGGGGACAGGGGAAGCTCTCTCTCTCTCTCTTNCTTGCAACCTCATCCCGCTGGCCATGGCGGGTGGGGAGGTAGAAACCCAACCCCGCTGGGGACAGGGGAAGCTCTCTCTCTCTCTCGGAAATTTGGACCTTGAAATAGAGACAGCGCTGGAAAGGTGTTAACACCGCGTACCCGTTCATCATAGCTTTTTAGCGAGAAACTTCGTTAACGCCTTCTCCCAAGGGCCCTCGGTCTACCTCATCCGGGTGGCTCACACTTCATTTGATTCTGTAAGATATGTTAGAAATTTTTCTATTACATTTCACTCCACCTTTTGCTGTTGCTGTTAATTTTAGCAAAGCTGGTTTCAGTTGCTTAAAAGCGAGAACACTGCCACTTAATAGAGGCCTCCCCGACGTAATGAGGTAGACAGAGGCTGAACTGGCTTGGTTGGGTGAAGAGGCTCTGGTTGCACCCTTAGCTCTGCCACTCATTTGGTGTGAATAAGCCACGTCAGTACTCTGAACCTCGATTTTCTCTCCCGCAACTAAAGGTGGTAGACTAGAAGAGTCTTAAGGTCCTGAGGTAGTTTAAGAAGTTGGGCCACACCATGGGGGCCTTACTGGTGAGGAAGCCTAAGCCGCATCCAGGGGTCATGAAGGGATGTTACACTTGAGTCTCATGATCTCCCTTCCAACAGCCAGTATCAATTGTCAATGATGTGAATGGCCATCTTGGATGTCCAGCCCAGGGGAGCCTTCAGATGACTGCAGCCCCAGCTAGCATCTGCCTGCAACCACATGGCAGACACCAGATGAGAACTGTCCAGCCAAGCCCTTCCCCAATTCCTGACTCAAATTCCCCTTCAACATTACTGAATGCAGCAGGGTTCCCTAAAGAGCCATCCAAGATCCCCTCCTCTTTCTCCTCTGGGTTTCTTTGTCTTTTCTCCTTGCTTCTCTCTGTAGCTCTGCAGCATTTTTCTCCCGCTGGGGTTGAATGGCTCTTTCTATGTCTCTGAGCACATGGGCCAAACATGGCACCCCCAAATGGTGTCCTCGGCCCAAAGTTTGTATCACCTAACATATCCATCACCCCTAGCTAGTACTGAACCAGCTGAGACCCACTTCCAAGTTTTGGTCAAAGACCATAGCCCAGCTTGGATCTGAGTCTCCCCTAGCACACTGAGCTGGAAGAAGTCTTGGTCAATTAGGAAAGATGCCTAGCAGGTTATCTCTGAGCAGAGCCTTGCATGGAGAGGAGATAGTGGTCATCTCTCTTGCACTAGAGGTGAGCTTTTGGGTGGAGGACACCCCAGGATGCAGATTCTATCTAATATCTGATTACATAAAGACCAGATTGGTCCTCAGTAACCATTCTGGAGACTCTTGGCCGCTATTGCTGGGAATGTCCTCCCCTTAGCTCCACTGTTTCAAAAGGAGATGAAAAGAATCAGTGACAGCTGGTGGTTTGTTTTTATTCTCTTAAGTCTCGGATGACTGTAGTTTTCTGCTAATTAGCCTCCAGGAAAGCCTTCCTTTACTCGGCTTCCTGTGATGGACCGATGGGCATTTAAGCCTAGACATGGCGGCACCTCCACTGCAATTTTTCTTGCCCTGTTTTCCCAGAAGTTAAGGTAGATGCATCCCCTGTTGACTCAGTTGCTGCAATAAAGAAGAGAGTCTGGGACTTCTGAGAAAATCCTGCCCGCTCAAACCCCAGAGAGGGGCAGGGCACTAGCCCGCCTTGAGCTCTTATTAAGTGTCAGGCACTGTGCTAGGAACACTTCTGACGCCCTCCTCTGGGGATCTCATAGTGATGATGTGACACCCA
>NC_048238.1:36204949-36281513 GCF_002007445.2 Ailuropoda melanoleuca
TGTCAGGCACTGTGCTAGGAACACTTCTGACGCCCTCCTCTGGGGATCTCATAGTGATGATGTGACACCCAACAGAGACAAGTCCCGTGTGGTGCGTGGATTTGTAGCCACATGACCTCTTATTTATATATCACTTTTTTTTCCTCCTGCCCATGAAATCATCACAGTTCCCCTTATTCCTTGGAGCACGAGGTGAAGGCATAGGGCTCTTGGATGCCTTTTTTTTTTTTTTTTTGAAGTAACACAGCACAACTGTATTAGAAAAGAACCCACCCCTAGAATCCTTTGGTACTTCTCAGCAGGGATGTTGTCCATGTACGGGAGCTTTGCCCTGGGGAGGGGGGTATTCTCTCGCGAAGGCTGAGGGACCACAAGAAGAGGAACCTCCAATGAAACATCTAAACTTCTTCTGTTTGAACTTAAGAATGCTTCTTAAGAGCTTTCACGTTTTAGTGGCTTGGCTCTTGGATGGAAGGATTCCTTCAACTGGCTTCAAACAGCAAATTGCATGGACACTCTCAGGTGGACTAAACATTGGTTAGTTGCTATCATGGAATTCCCAGTCACTTTAGAACCCTCTGGGATTGATCCCTAGTTTCCTACAATGGGGAGCCTGCCAGAAGAAAGGTGGGCAGGAAGTACTGATGTTGGTATTGGATCCAAACACTGTAAATGTCTGGAAATTCTGTGGCCATAACACTAGACTACTGAAATTTACTGACCACATCAATGACACAAGGCACCTTACTTGGTTTTTTGCGATGATCCTAAAATATAAGCAGTATTATTCCAGCTTTAGGAAGAAGGGCAGTCTTGGTTCAGAAGTTAAGTAACATGACGTGGAGGAGCATTAAAATGCAGAGCTTAAAGGATCTGGCTTCAAATCCTGGCATCTGGCTTCTTAGGTGTGGGATCTTAGCCTTAGGTTTCTCTTTTAATTTTACTAGTGCAAAAAGAATGGTGATGGTCGAAGCCACCTATGCCATTATGTTTGGGTGAAGATGATGTAAGATCTTGTGTTTGGCTCCTGCTCTGACTGCCCCAGAGGGCTGAAGGCTCACAGGTGGCAGGCCTGGGACTTGATCCCAGGGCTTTTGGACTCACCACTTGTAGCATTCTACATTGTGGGGCATCTAGGTGGCTCAGTCAGTTGAGCGTCTGAGTCCTGATTTCGGCTCAGGTCATGATCTTGGGGTCATGACCTCGGGGTTGTGAGATCGAGCCCCGAGATGGCCTCCACACTCAGCTGGGAGTCTGCTTCTCTCTCTCTCTCCCCCTCTGCCCCTCCCCCACTTTCGCGCGCATGCACTCTCTCTCTCTCTCAAATAAATAAATAAATCTTCAAAAAGAAACAACAAAAACAAAAACAAACAAAAAAACCCCAGAACAAACAAAGACCCTATTCTACACTGCCTTCCATAGGGGGATTTTGATTCCAAGATGAAGATAGACTAGGCTCAAGGAAAAAGTTTGGGGTTCAGAGTCAGCTAAGCTTGACTGATGGTTAACAGTCCCCCCCATACAGCCACACATTCCTATTTATTTGAGAACATGTGTGTATAGATTTAAGGAGAATTCTATCAGGATAGAGCAAGAGAAATCGTACCATGATGTGGAACATGTACTTATCGACAGATGTTAGTTCCGCTAGGCAATCCTTTTGTTCTTATTGTTTTTCTTCATAAATCAACTTCATTGAAGCATAATTTACATATAATGAAATGCACCCATTTTAAGTTTGATGAGTTTTGACGAATGTATACATCTGTGAAACCACCATGATAATCAAACTATGAAGCATTCTCATCATCCCAGAAAGTTCTCTCACGTTTCTTTGTGGCCAATTCCCCCCACTCCCAACCCTAAGGAACTACTGACCTGCTTTCTCTCTCTATGGAATCTGACTGTTCTAGAATTTCACATAAATGAAGTCATATAGTTGCACTCCTTTGTTTCTGGTTTCTTTTGCTCAGCATAGTGTCAGAGAGTCATCCGTGTTCTTTTGTATATCAGTAGTTTATCCCTTTTTCTGGCCACGCAGTATATCCTCGTGTGCATACGCGTACATGTTTATCCACTCATCCTGACGGGCAATCATTCAGCAAAAGTTAAGGCCATACAGGACCACTTGAGCCCCGGGCAACTAGGACCTCTCCCTGGGCCCTGGACTTGAGAGGACCTTCCTTTGGACTTTCTCCTGACATGTCCTTCCCCATGAGGGGAAATGTCTTTGGGGCCAAGGACACATGACCAATTGGAAACTTGTCTAGGTACCCAGAACCAGACAATCCCCTGCTCAAATGGCCCTGAGTCCACTGCCAAGCCTGCATGGTCCTTCCCCTGGCTCCGTCCCCCTGTGGGTGGACAGTTGCTATAGACTAAATGTTTGTGTCCCCTCCCCAAATTCCTATGTTGAAACTTAATCCTCAATGAATTTGGAGCTCCTGCTTTTGGGCAGTGATTAGGTCCTGAGAATGGAGCCCTCATGAAAGGGATTAGTGCCTCTAAAAAAGGCCTCAGTGAGTGCCTTGGTCCTTTCCTCCATGTGAGGATACTGAAAAGATGGCTGTCTGTGAACCAGGAAGCAGGCTTTCACCAGACACCAAATCTGTCAGCGCCTTGATCTTGGACTTCCCCGCCTTCAGAACTGTAAGAAATAAATTCATGTTGTTTATAAGCCAGCCAGTCTATAGTATTCTGTTATAACCAACCGAATGGACTAAGACAACAGGGCTCTACCCCCAAGCCTGAGGGTGGTAGTCGGCAGGTGTGGGGACAGTGCAGGGACCTTGGATGTGCAGGCTGAGCTGCTTGTGTTCATGCCTGCATGCCTCCTCATGGGTGGAGAAGAGGGGGCCTGCTGCAGGCTGGGGGCCTTGATTTGTATTCACTCCCCAGTCCACAAGGGCCAGGGGTGGGCCTGTGGCCATAGAAGCAGGAGAAAAAGGAAGCAAGAGATTCTCAAGAAGAAGTAAAAATTGTAAAGAGACAGAAAACCAATTTTTGAGGTCACAGAGCAGAGGGTTGTAGAATTGGAAATGATTTTAGATTTCATGTTCTCTCATTCTTTAATTTCACAGATGAGACAACTGAGGCCCAGAGAGGTAAAGTGAGCTTTCCAAGGTCACACAGCTAGTCAGAGGCAAAGCCAAGATAAGAAGTAAGATTTTCTAGTTCCTAGGCCAGAGTCTTTTAATATATACAAGAGCAGTGGTCTTCAAACACTTTTGTTTGAGTATCCCCTAAATTATTATTATTATTATTTTAATAATAATATTTTTTATTATATTATGTTAGTCACCATACAGTACATCCCTGGTTTCTGATGTAAAGTTCGATGATTTATTAGTTGCGTATAACACCCAGTGCACCATGCAATACGTGCCCTCCTTACTACCCATCACCAGCCTATCCCATTCCCCCACCTTCCTCCCCTTTGAAGCCCTCAGTTTGTTAACCAAAAATTTAAAGAGTTGCAAAGGATTTAATTTCCAGCATAGTGCAAATATTGTCATTTAAAAATCAAATTGTTATGTCACACTTGGAAGTGGAATCTAAATACCATAGCCATTTGCTGCTTATGAATATCCATTAAAAAAATACATGAACAAGCTCTTCCTTAATAGAGAGAAATTTTATATCATTCCTTTTTCTCTTTGAACTTGAATTTTCTTTCTCTTCTCCTCAAGAAACTGTCTTAATATACTTCATGCTTGAAAGATTTTTATTTCTCACTCTATTACATTCCCCCCCCACGCATGCACAGAAATTACATGTCGCCTTTTCTGTGTCCTTTCATTCATTTATTAAACAAATATTTATCGAGTGCTCATTATGTGCCAGACATTGTTCTAGATGCTGTTCCAGCAAACAAAACACGAAAATCTCTGCTCTCATGGAACTTACTTTGTGGCAAGAAGAGAAACTGAGCAAGGCGAGGAGAAATCTAATGTCAGGTGGGAGGCGGTGCTGGCATTTTTTATAGAGCGGTCTCCCCAAAAAGGTGACTTTTGCACAAGATCAGAAGGAAGGAAGTAAAGGCCCCAGCTATGTGAATATGAGTGAAGGAGCATGTTAGACAGAGGGAATAGCTGATGCAAATACCCTAAGGCTGGACTGTGCCTGTTACCTTCGGAGAAGGGCAAGAGGGCCAGCCTGGCTGGAGCCAGGAGATGGAAAAGTGGGAGCCCCTGGAGATGAGCTCTCCTCATTATGATAGGCTTTGATTTTCTTCCACAGTAAGATTATGTAGGACCTTGTTGGGTATTTTAAGGATTTTCAGTTTGACTAACTCTGGAGGATTTTGAACAATGAAGTTATGTCATCTGACTTATTTTAACAAGACTCTGTGGCTGCCATCTTGAAAGTAGCCTGCCAGGGGGTATGGGCCAGAGCAGGGACAGCTGTTATGTAGGGTGCTGGGTATCTTTTATTTGCTCTTTAGATCTACTCTCCACTTTTCTCCACCCTGCATTGCACCCTGGGAGGCTGACCCCTATGGATTACACCAGTGGGTTTGCTCTCTGGCTTCTGGTAGGTTCAGCTAATGGGGACCAGTGGGAGATGAGAGGGAGAGAGGGGAATGAGATGGGGGCATTAATTCCATTTGTTCCACTGGTTCCCTCTATCCTGAGTCGCTGCAGGTTGGCTGTGACCCTCTACCTAGGGCCTTAACTCCTGTCAGGTAGTAGTGTTCCCCCTGTAGCTACCCTTGTGGGATTCTGGTAACTGTCCTCTTCTATTGCTCCTTTAGGGCTAGAGGTGGACAGGGCATCCCCTTCATGTGAGTCCTCGGTGCTTCATCATCCCTTAACCCTGGCCACACCTTTGCAAACAGCCCCTTAATTAAACTCTCTTTAGCCAGCCTCAGCGTGCCATCTATTTCCACTTGGGGCCCTGGCTCTTTCAGTTATTTATCGCTGTGTCAAAAACCACCCTAAAACGTAATGGCTTAAAACAACCATAATCATTTATTCGCTCGTGATTTTATAATTTAGGCAAGGCTTGGCAGGCATAGCTCATCTTCACCCCATGTGGCATCAGCTAGGGTAGCCGGGGCTAGAGGATTCACTTCCAAGATGGCTCACTCATATGGTTGGCAACTTGGTGCTAGCTGTTGTCTCGGTGCTCAGCTGGGGCTGTGGGCTGGGGGCTTTGATTCTCTTCCAAGTGGGCTGTTAGGGCTTCCACAGAGCATGGAGGCCGGGTTCCAAGAGACAGGAAGCAGAAGCTGCCAGTCCTCATAAAGCCTAGGTCTGGAACTGGCAGAGCATAGCTTCTTCTATGTGCAATTGGCTAAAACAGTCAGAGGCCAACGCCAGATTCGAGGTGATAGAAAGGAGCACAATGAATTTATGGCCATCTTTAACGCACCATGCCAACGGAGACAGGAGGCTGCTGCCATAATCCAAGAGAGAGATACAATGATGACTTGAACCAGGGTAAAAGAGGCTGGACCCTGCTTGTAGTTTGAAGAGAGCTGACAGAGTTTGCTGAGTGGATGTGAGGTGTGAGAGAAAGAGAAGAGTTGTGTTAATCTGTGTCTTCTGAGAAGTGGATGCCAGATGGAATTAAACATGGAAGAATTGTATTTGTATTACTTCCGGTGTGAAAGGAAATTGGGAAGAAGCCAAGGAAAGCTGGGCCAGCCATCAGACCATGATGGAAGTCTGACCCTGGATGGAGGGAAGAGGGAGAGAAGGTTGTATGGAGGTCCAAGACCACCATGCAGTCTAAGTAAGGTTTGGCAAAGTCCTTGGAGAGTTTTTGAGCCGAAATTGGCCAACAAAGGAGTCTTGTGTCTCCCAGGAATGCATCTGAATCAGGATCCCTGCCACACTCCATTATTGGGGGGGAGCACTCTGTGGAGGGCGTGGCCTCAATGCAAATGCAATCATGGATTCAAGCACAGCATGTGGGGCTCTCAATTACACTCCCTGTATAGGAGGTCTGTGAGGCACATTCTCATAGCTGCCTCAGGGGTCAAGGACAACCTAAGGTTTTTGTTTTGTTTTGTTTTTTTGGTATTTTTTAAATGATTTTTTATTATATTATGTTAGTCACCATACAGTACATCCCCGGATTCCGATGTAAAGTTCGATGCTCCATTAGTTGTGTATAACACCCAGTGTACCATGCAATACGTGCCCTCCTTACCACCCATCACCAGTCTATCCCATTCCCCCACCCCCCTCCCCTCTGAAGTCCTCAGTTTGTTTCTCATAGTCCATAGTCTCTCATGCTTCATTCCCCCTTCTGGTTACCCCCCCTTTCTTTATCCCTTTCTTCCCCTACCGATCATCCTAGTTCTTATAAGGACAACCTAAGGTTTTGACCTGAGCAGTGAAAAGTGTAAGAGCGCCTTAACTTGGCTGTGGAAGAGCTGGTTTGAGGAAGAATATCAGAAGTATGATTTTGGACATGTTAAGTTTGAGATATCTGTTACACATCCAGTAGAAGTATCAAATAGGCAATTGGATAAAGATGCCTAGAGTTGGGGGGAGATGTTCATGTTACAGAGAATAAATTACGGTGAGGAAGACTCTAAGTGTTAATATCTCTTCTCAGTGAAGTTAGCATTACAATATGATTGGCATCAAATTGACCAAAATAGCATAAATAGATATCAAATTTTGGTACGTAAAATGTAAATTACTAAGCATAAAAGTAAAATTTTATTGGAAACACATCTCTCTCTCTCTCTTTTTAGAGAGAAAGTGCTTGCAAGTGTGTGAGCAAGAGGAAGGGAAGAGAGAGAATCCCAAGCAGGTTCCACACTCAGTTCAGAGCCTGACATGGGGCTCGATTCCCATGACCCTTAGATCATGACCTGAACTGAAACCAGGAGTCGGACGCTCAACCGACTGAGCCACCCCGGTGTCCTGGAAACACATCTCTTTCCAAGATATATCTGTGAATGAATACTACTTATTGACAGGAAAACCCAGAGTTCACAATCAACTGTGTCCCCACTGAAGGGCCCAGAAACCTTGTTCACAGAAATACGCAGGTCAGGGTAGAAAGAATTTTATTTACAGTAACATTGTTCGGTTGTCTAAACTTCTGCATCTTCTGCCAAGGATCCTGTAGCAGTCAACTATACTCAAAAATCACTTCTGATTATCAGTTGACAACTCTAGTAGGTCTTCCTGCAGCTTTGGTGAAAGCAGACAATTGGACACCACCTGGCTTGCAACAAGATTCGTTACTGAATCCTAAGAGTTATTTACTCTGTCAGCAATAGCCCCAAATTTGAAATTGACCTTCTGTTTGATGCCTAAGACATTTTTACTGCCTGGGGCAGTGCATCCGTGGAAGGTTCTGGAAGGATGAGGGGTGGGCCTTTTTTCAGCAGAGTGTAGGAGGGCAGTTGCGAAAAGGGAGATAGAAAATGTGGGTCTGCGTTTCCTTACGCATGTCCTTAGGCAGATTTTAGTCTGAAAATCGAGTCCCTTGAAACCCTCTTGCATGCAGGAGGGAACGTCTTCTCATATTTTCGTTTGCACACTACGAAGTAGAGTGGTTGGGCAGGCCCTTGGATGAGGTGCCAGGGTTTATTTAGAAGGCAATTGGAGCAGCCCTCCAAGGCGTATCAACATAGGGATTCTTTGGGAAGCTGATCTGAGAAGTCCTGAATTGGTACAAGGCGAGATCTGTCCCTCAGCCTGGAGGAAAGAGATTCTGCTTTTTTGGTGCCTCTCTACTGCAGAATAACAACCCAGGCTTAGGTGAGGGCCAGAGTCAGGTGGGAGAGCTGAAGAAAGCAAACTGATATTGGTGTTAAGGGGTGGCCCAATGTAGAAGATGGGGGTTTTTAAGAACCTGAGCAATGAATTAGGCTACTTCCAGCCAGTTTCAAAGATTGAGGCTGGGTGTATGGGGTGGGGATAAATCTGGGTTTGGAACCAGCCTTGAAATGTTGTATGAGGAGAAAAGATAGTTGGGATGGGAGCTGGAGAAAATACTTAATCTCAAGAGCTCTGGCTCCTTAGGAGATCCCTTCCCATTCCCTTGGTTGACATCAAGTCTCCCCATAGTGAAGGTGGCCGCTCACCTGCTATGGAGCTGTGCAGTCCCATCCCTTTTTCTTGGTGTTTTGGAGGCATCATTGCATTCAAGTCAGAAGACCAAGGTTAGACCTGCATCTATGCCCCACTGGCTGTGTGGTCTTTGGAAAACTCCATTCTGAGCCTCAGTTTCCTTATCTCTAGAATGGGAACAAAAATATTTACTTCTGTTGCCTTAAAAAAATAATTTTAATGGCCCTTTTATTATTTTACTATTTAATGTCTTAAAAATCAAAGGTAAATATCTGTGAATGTGCTCTCTAAATCGAAATATTCTGTAAAATTGAATTGCATGAGCAATTCAATTCAGTATCAGTGAGTACTCCCTATGTGCCAGGCACCACCGGATGGGACAAGTTAGGCACAGAGGACAGTGGGAGGGCAGAAACTGCCTAGGGCGAGAGCCAGGCACCGATAAAACTCCTAAGAAGGAAGAATGAGAGATGCCGGCTGCACGGGCAAAGCAATGTGGACCTACAGAGGGAAGTGGGACAAAGACATTGCAGGTTGAAGCACCAGCAAGGTGCTAATGTGGAGGTATGGAAGTGTCTGGAACGTGCAGAGGACTGTGAACATTTAGGTTAATTTAGGTTAGAACCTTTATTCCCTTGCTACTTGAAATTTTGTGGCCATGAGCAATCATACACATATGTGCTTATAAATTTCTCCAATTATTTTCGGAATATAAATAATATGAGATCAATGAACCAAAAAGCTCTTTCTCAGCCTTTGAATTTATAATACTATATTATCCTCCAAAAAGTTGAGTCACCGTCTCCTGTAAGAGTATCAGCTTTACCACACCCTCCCCCTGAATCGACAATGACTTTTTATGCAAACATAACAAGATAACAATTTCTGATGATGTCGTTCAATCCATGATCCATGATTTGACTCCAAACTCTCTTGTGAATCTTGTTTGCATCTCAGAAGTGGTATAGCGTAATGGGTAGGGACGCAGCTCTAGAGAAGGCCTCTTCGGATTGAATCTCGGATCTACCGCTTCGTAGATGGGCTGAGCAATCCTGCAAAGGTGATTGAGCCTTTCCATGCTTTGGTTCCTTTATCTCTGTGGGGAGAGGTCCTATGGAAAATTTGGGGGTGTTCACGTTTGGTTTATCACATTTTTCTATGATGATTATACCTTAGGTGTGTTATTTATGAAACTCTTATAAAACGTGACTGGTTTTTGTGATTAGTGTCTTTTGGAAGGTCAATGTCTGCCATTAGGATAATGAATCTGAGCAGTCAGGGGTGGGAGACTGGCAGAGTGGCCTGGACAGAGGAGTTCCAGGGTGGGAAGGCAAGATGGGAAGGGCTAAGATGCTGGTGGTGACAGTGAGAAGGGAGGGTGTCAAGATAAGAAAGAGTGGTGGATGAAATTGGTCAAGAGGTACAAATGTCCAGTTACAAGACAGATGAGTCCTGGGGAGTTAACGTACAACATGACCACTATAGTTAACAATACCATGTTGTGTACTTGGAAGTTGTTATGAGTATAAGTCTTAAAAGTTCTTCTCACAAGAAAAAAGTTTGTAGCCATGTGAGGTGATGGATGTTAGCTAAACTTATTGTGGTAATCATTTAGCGATGTATACATATACCAAATCATGGTGGTGTATGCCTTAAGCTAGTACAATGTTATATGTCAATGATATCTCAATAAAAGTGGGAAAAATTTATACAATCTAGCTTAAGGGGTGTATACTATTTATGTGTTAAATTTTAAAAATAAGTGGAATGTATGTTGGAAAGAAAATTTAATTGCCAAGGAAATGTTGAAAAAGAAAAACAAAGCTAGGGGCGTCACATTGCCTGATTTCAAGCTATATCACAAAGCTGTGATCACCAAGACAGCATGGTACTGGCACAAAAACAGACACATAGATCAGTGGAACAGAATAGAGAGCCCAGATACAGACCCTCAACTCTATGGTCAACTAATCTTCGACAAAGCAGGAAAAAATATCCAATGGAAAAAAGACAGTCTCTTCAATAAATGGTGCTGGGAAATTGGACAGCTATATACAGAAGAATGGAACTGAACCATTCTTTTACACCATGCACAAAGATAAACTCTAAATGGATGAAAGATCTCAGTGTGAGACAGAAATACAACAAAATCCTAGAGGAGAGCATAGGCAGTAACCTCCTCGACATCAACCACAGCAACTTCTTTCAAGACACGCCTCCAGGGGCGCCTGGGTGGCACAGCGGTTAAGCGTCTGCCTTCGGCTCAGGGCGTGATCCCGGCGTTATGGATTCGAGCCCCACATCAGGCTCTTCCGCTATGAGCCTGCTTCTTCCTCTCCCACTCCCCCTGNTGCTTGTGTTCCCTCTCTCGCTGGCTGTCTCTATCTCTGTCAAATAAATAAATAAAATCTTTAAAAAAAAAAAAAGACATGCCTCCAAGGGAGGCATGGGAAAGGCAAGGAAAACAAAAGAGAAAATGAACTACTGGGACTTCATCAAGATAAAAAGCTTCTGCACAGCAAAGGAAACAATCAACAAAACAAAGAGGCAACCCACAGAATGGGAGAAGATATTTGCAAATGATGCTACAGATAAAGGGCTGGTGTCCAAGATCTATAAAGAACTTCTCAAGCTCAAAACCCAAAAAACAAATAATCAAGTCAAAAAATGGGCAGAAGACACGAACAGACACTTCTCTAAAGAAGACATACGAATGGCTAACAGACACATGAAAAAATGTTCAACATCATTAGCCATCAGGGAATTCAAATCAAAACCACATTGAAGATACCACCTTACGCCAGTTAGAATGGCAAAAACTGACAAGGCAAGAAACAACAAATGTTGGAGAGGATGTGGAGAAAGGGGAACCCTCCTACACTGTTGGTAGAAATGCAAGCTGGTGCAGCCACTTTGGAAAACAGTATGGAGTTTCCTCAAAAAGTTAAAAATAGAGCTACCCTATGTCCCAGCAATTGCACTACTGGGTATTTACCCCGAAGATACAGATATAGTGAAAAGAAGGGGTACATGCGCCTCAATGTTCATAGCAGCAATGTCCACAATAGCTAAATTGTGGAAGGAGCTGAGATGACCTTCAACAGATGAATGGATAAAGAAGATGTGGTCCATATATATGATGGAATATTACTCAGCCATAGGGAAAGATGAATACCCACCATTTACATCGACATGGATGGAACTGGAGGAGATTATGCTAAGTGAAATAAGTCAAGCAGAGAAAAACAATTATCATATGGTTTCATTTATATGTATAACATAAGGAATAGCATGGAGGACATTAGGAGAAGGAAGGGAAAAATGAAGGGGGGAAAACAGAAGGGGAGATGAATCATGAGAGACTATGGACTCTACAGAATTTCAGAGGGGAAGGGGGTGGAAGGATGGGCTAGCCTGGTGATGGGTATTAAAGAGGGCACGTATTGCATGGAGCACTGGGTGTTATACTGAGTGCTGAGATGAGAAATAATCTAATGAGAGAGCAGTCTGTTTGAGGGTAGGGTATATACTATAAGAAATTAATTAAATAAATAAATAAATAAATAAATAAATAAATAAATAAATAAATAAAACAAAATAAAATAAAATAAAAGTATGCTCCACGCCCAGCTTGGAGCCCAGCGTGGGGATTGAACTCACAACCTGAACTGAGATCAAGACCTGAACTGAGATCAAGAGTCAGACGCTTAACCGACTAAACCACCCAGGCTCCCTGAAAAAAATTTTTTTAAATGAGAGAGTGGAGAAGGCTAGTAGAGGAAGACCCAGTGGGGCCCCATGAGGGCTTAGACAGGGTGGCAGTGGGTGAGGTCAAGGTTCCCTTGCTAGTACAGTTGAGGCTGCCCTCTGCTCAGTTTCCTTTCCAAGTCTGGGGGATGCTGAACTCTTCCACACCAACTCTGCCTGTGGGGGAAATGTTGGGCTTGTTCAGAATGTCAGGGAGCGCTGGCTTTTATTGCTAGTTCACTGCACCACTGGTTTTATCCCAGCTTTGAAAATGTTCTTTTAACAGCAAACGGCATTTTGATGAGACCATCTCTTTCTTGTCCTTCCCCTCTCTTCTCCCCTCACTCTTCTTACCTCCTTTATTACTGTGTCACTGGGTATGTACCATGGGGGGAGCACAATGGCAGGTGCCATGGGGGCATATTAAAGAGACTACACAAACCTCACTCTTCAAGGGGCACAGGAGGGCACCTCCAGTCCCTCATTGCTTCTTCTCCCAGAAGACTTTGCAAACCACAGCATGACAAAGGAAGGAGGGAAGGAGTCCACTGGTTGTTGGGGACCTCCTGCCACATGCTAGGTAGGGGGCTGGCCACTTGTAAGTACGTTTTCTTGTCTAATGCTCTCAACAACTATAGTGGTAGGTGGGAAACCGTGGCTCAGAGAGTTTGGCAACTGGTGCAAGGCCATAAAGCTAGAGATTTGAAGACGAGTCTGTATGGCTGACATTTGGTCCCACTCAGCCTTCAGTATCTTTGCATTCATTGGCCAAGAGACCATGGAGACCCATGTTCGTCCCTCTCCTGCTGTTTTGAGGGCCTCACTTATAATTATTCTCAGAGGGAAGTGAGGATTATGGAAATGAAGTGATGAAAAGAGCAAAGGGCAAAGATGTCTTTGGACTAGTGGAAATTTAGGAAGGGCTGAGAGCTTTCTCAGGTGACTTCTTCTGTCAGAGTCCTTAGGGCCATACTGATGATCTAACTGGACTACCTGTGGCATGAGGAAAGCCAGACTGGTTCAGCAGGAA
The DNA here is from genome assembly GCF_002007445.2 of Ailuropoda melanoleuca. Classification (NCBI taxonomy): domain Eukaryota; kingdom Metazoa; phylum Chordata; class Mammalia; order Carnivora; family Ursidae; genus Ailuropoda; species Ailuropoda melanoleuca. The sequence goes on from NC_048238.1 coordinate 36,217,766, forward strand.
ATCTAGTGTCCTAGCTTTCTGTGGAAAAACCTGGAAGCCATGTTGCTGCTGCAGCTGTGGCTTCTGACTCAGGAAGAAGCCAATCTTTTGGTGATAATGGGAAATGGGTTGATCGGAAGGTGTTGTAACTTAATGGAAGTCAGTGGGTTCTGGGCCCACTCGCTTTTATCCAAGGTGTGGCTTCTTTTAGGTCTCCGTTGATTAGCCCTCTTGAGAATAGTGGAAGCTTGGCTACTCCGCAGCAGCCTGAGCTGTCTCCCAGGACAGCCTGGGCGGCCCCAGTTGCTAGGAGTCCTGAGGTAGTAGCTGCCATGAGAACTGCTTCAGAGAGCCCTGGTCCTACCACCTGATACCCTAGGAAGTTGTGTTTCTTGTTGAGGGAGAGGAGAACATTCCCCTGGCTCTCAGCTCCCCAGGGGCTGATAGAGACTTTTAAGGCCATACATCCCTTGGGTCTCTCCCAGAGGGGAGCTCCAGGAAGCTCTCCTGGCAGGGTGGGTAGGAGGCTTCCTCTGGGAGTCCATAACATCACATCCACACCTTATGCCTGCTTTTATCTCATTAAGTAGAAATGATCTGCCACTGAGATTAAGGAGAGATCGTTAGAGGCAGGAGGGGAGACTGTCCCTAGCATCTAGCACGGCGCCTGGGGCACAAGAGATGCTCTGCCTGTTTGTGGGACTCAGACGACTGCCCTCAGGGACTCAAGTTCTTTCTAGCTTCCAGATCTGCCTGTGTCCTTATGGTTGCAAGATGGCCGATCCATTCCTACACCTCATCTCCACATTATAGGCAGTAAGAAGGAATCATGGAGAAAGAGGAAAGGACAACATTTTATAGGTAAGCAAGGCTTTCCCAGAAATGCCTGGTAGATCAGTATTATGTGGCTATCTTTCAGCAGCAAGGGAGTCTGGGAAGGTATATATTCTCACCTGGGCTTCCTGTCCTCTTACACTAAACCAGGCTTCTTTTAGTCTGTGTGAGAGCTTATTAGTTTCCTAGGGCTGCCATAACAGATCACCACAAACTTGGTGGCTTAAACCACAGAAATTTATTGTCTTAGAGTTCTGGGGGTCAGTTCTGGGGATCAGTCTCCCCAACAACAGTTGCCAAGTCCAAAATCAAGGTGTTGGCAGGGTGGATTCTTTTTGAGAGCTGTGAGAGGAATCTGCTCAATGTTTCTCTTATAACTTCTAGTAGTTTGTTGGCAATCTTTGGATTCCTTGTCTTGTTCTTTGGCATCACTCTGACCTCTGCCTGCATCTTCACATGATGTCTTCCCTGTGTGTGTGTCTATGTCCAAATTTCCTGTTTTCATAAGAACACCAGTCATACTGGATTAGGTGGGTTAGGCCCACTCTAATGACCCCATTTTAACTTGATCATCTGCAAAAACCCTACTTCTAAATCAAGTCACATTCACAGGTACTGGGGGTTAGGATCTCAACATCCTTCTGGGGAACACAACTGAACCTATAATAGGCAGTTTTAAAATATGGCCTCCACACTGGAGGAGATAATGCTGAGTGAAATAAGTCAAGCAGAGAAAGACAATTATCATATGATTTCTCTCATCTATGGAACATGAACTAGGATGATCGGTAGGGGAAGAAAGGGATAAAGAAAAGGGGGGTAATCAGAAGGGGGAATGAAACATGAGAGACTATGGACTATGAGAAACAAACTGAAGACTTCAGAGGGGAGGGGGTGGGGGAATGGGATAGACTGGTGATGGGTAGTAAGGAGGGCACGTATTGCATGGTGCACTGGGTGTTATACGCAACTAATTGAAGCATCAAACTTTACATCGGAATCTGGGGATGTACTGTATGGTGATTAACATAATATAATAAAATAAAATAAAAAATAAAATAAAATATGGCCTCCAAATTCTTCAACAGTACTCCTGTCAAGAGGTGAGGTCTATGCTCCTCTCCTTGAATCTGATAGCTCATGATTGTGTCAATTCATAGAGTATGGTAGAAGTGACTTCAAAACTAGGTCATAGAAGGCCTTGCAGCCCCCCTGTTGGCTCTCTTGGGACACTCTAGAAGAAGCCAGTCACCATGGTAGAAGTCTGGTCATCCTGAGATTGCCATTCTGGAGAGGCTGCATGTGAGAGCTCCAGTCTTTGGTCCCAGCTGAGCTCCCAGCCAACCGCTGGCATCAATGAATGCCCTATGCATGTGCCATCTTGGACATCCAGCCCATTCGAGCCTTCAGATGACTGCAACCTCAGCTGGCATCTGACTGCAACCACGTAAGAGACTCCGAACAAGAACTGCTGAGACAAGCCCTTCCTGGATTACTGACCCACAAAATCATGAACAAAGTCAAACTGTTGTTTTTTTAAGCCCCCAAAGTTGGTAAGTTGTTGCGCAGCGGTAGAAAACTACAAAAATCAACAAGAAGAAAATGAATGTTGGTTAGCTGATAATAGCAGTGGGAGCTCTGAGACTCAGGGAGAATCATCATTGCCAGGAGGATGGCCTTTATGGAGCCATCAGAGGTTCTGTGTTTAAAGGTTTCCATGGAAAGTGGGTGACGCTCCTTCATGCTGAGACACTTGGTTGGGACAAACCTACATTTGAGTGTCCCAGATGGTAGTATCATTGGAATGTTCAAGTAATCATTTTCTTGGGAGAATTTCTACCAGGGATTATCACCGTTAACTGCTGTAATGAAGCCGGTGACCATCAACAGGCTGCTTTCCTGACCTGGGGGTAAGTCGTCATTGGAGAACACAGTGCTTGCTTGTTTGACTTCTGTTTCACCAAGAAGTAGGTACCTCCCTTCCCCCATTTTATAGGCAAAGGCTCCATGGGTAGCATGTTTCTTGTAGACCCCAAAATTCTACAACCCCATTTTTAGTTTCCTAGTTTACTCTAGGGACCCCAGAGCCAGACTCTAGCTCTCAAATGATGGGTAAAAATAGGAGCTTGTCCTGTGATAGAATTTTCAGAATGTGCTGAAGGTCATTCTGTGCTGGCCAGCTCATCTATGGACATGGACACTGCCTCTGGCATCCAAGTCCTACTGCATTTCTGTCAAAGTGGCTCTGTGTCTGTGTGCTTTCCTAGGTCTCAGAACTCATCATTTCTCTTTTATCTCTTATTCATACTGTGTCTTAGCTAAATCCTTGCTTTGCTTGACCTTTATTCTGTTTTTCTTGACTTCTTCATATTTAAGTTCATGCTTTGATCAATCTCCCCAACAGCAGTTGCCAGGCAACTTCCTTTTCCTTCTGTAGGTTCCTCCTAAAATTCCATCTGTTTCATCAAGCTCTTTCCTCAGCCGATCTCAAGTTTTTGTTTGCACTGTGTTGAAACCATAGATTATAAACCAAAGGGGGCTCCATGAGCAGGATGCAGAGTGGTTAGGACACAGGCTTTGGTGTCAGAGAAGCCTGGGTTCAAATTCTGGCTCTGCTCCGTATTAACTGGGTGACACTGACTAAGTTATTTAACTTTCTCCACCTCCGTTTCCTCATCTGTCAAATGAGTGTCACAGATCACACTTTCTAAAGATGGCCGCAACAATTTCTCCCACCCCACATTCTTTTCTCAGCAGGTGGGTTCCACATCCCTTGCCCCTGAATCTGGATAGGTCTGTGACTCACTGGTAACCAACTGAATGCAGTGGAAATAATGCCACATGACTTCAGCGGGTAGGTTGGAGAAGGTGAGGCAGCTTTTGCCTTGCTTGCTGGAACTCACGGGGGAGCCACGAGCTGCCACGTCAGCTGTCTGGCTGCCTGGAACCCACCATGCTGTGAGGAAGCTGACATGAGCTCACTGAGAAACCATATTGAGAAGCTCTGAAAGAACCATCGATCCTCGCCATTTGTGAAATTCGCATTGGTGAATCTCCTCTCTTGCCAAAGTTTATGTGTAATCCCGTATCAATACTTACAGCGCTTCTGTGGTCACTTGGGGACATGCGCAGAGTGGCGAATAATTTGAGTCTCGCAGTGCACACGTTCCTAGCTGGGATCCCACAAGGTGATGCTCTGCTTTCCTGTTTCAGCTCTCATACTGTAAGCAAGTGTCATTTTGCGGTCTATTTAGTGCCAAGGGCTTTTTGTGTGTGTGTGTGTGGCATTTTTGTGTTTTTGGTTGGTGATTTGCTGTTTCAAATGGCCTTCAAGTGTAATGCTGAAGGGCTGTCTAGCGTTCCTAAGTGCAAGAGGGCTGCGCTGCGCCTTATGGAGAAAATACATGTGTGAGATAAGCTTCCATCAGGCGTGAGTTACAGAGCTGTTGGCTGTGAGTTCAATGTTAATGAACCAACAATATATATCAAATAAGGTGTCCTTAAGCAGAAACACACATAAAACAAGGTTCCGTATTGATCAGATGTTGAAAACATTGTGACCAAGAGGCTTGCAAGAACCTAACCCTGCATTTCCCTCGGGAGCAATGGTTCAGCTCTTGCTAATTTAGTGTTCACAGGGACTTTATAGAACATAACTGCCTCCAATAATGAGAATCGACTGTACGTGAACAGAGCGGATGCTCAGTCAACCCCCAGCTGTTCCAGCCTCCTACAGTTCCAGCTTCAATCAGTGTCTGACTTCCGCTGCACGAAAAACCCCACACTGGACAGCCCAGGGGAGCCCCCCGAATTCCGGACCCTGAGAAACGCAGATATGATCATTTTGGTTTTAACCACAAACATCTCTGATATCTTATTATCATTTTATATTGAGAATACTTATTATTTGTTAATATTAAAAAATGTTGTTTTATGCCTCGGTGGTCACCAGAATAATGGAGTAAACAATGCCTTCTTCACACGGTCGGTGAGAGGAGTAAATGAGATGGTGTACCTCATGTCAAAGGGATTACCTGTTTTTATTAAGTGCAGAGCGCTATGCCACCGTTAATATTATGAGTCCTCTGCATTAGCCTTTATTTTATAGAAATGCAGATTATTAGGTTGGAAAGGGACTTAAAGATCACCCAGGCTAATCCCTGTATTTTCAGGTGTGAAAGCAGAGGCCCAGAGAGGGGAAATTGTCTGCATCGCACAGAAAGTTGATGATGGCAGAGTATAAATGAGGCGTAAGGTTCTATCCCAATGCTGAAGAGAAAACACTTGTAACTGTTTCCTTGCATGTTTCAATTACAGACGTGCCTTCGTTATTGAAAAAGCAAAGCAGAATATGACTCAAGTATATGGAGGCCTTGAATTTTAACTCATCATTTTAGTCTTGGAATCAAAGGTGGGAAGATGTTTTATTATCGATCTTCACAAAAGAGGGCTGTTTGGAGGGGTGGGAGTTGTGCCCTGGGATGTGCCTCCGTAGATGTCAATGTTATTATTGGTTTTTGATTGAGTACCTTAACGAGGGCTTGGTTCTTGCGTGCTGGCTTCTAGCACATAGTGACAGGCTCCGGCATCGGCTGTTGGGAGGGTAAGGGGCTGAGGGCGGTGATAGCGTCTGTAGCCATGACCTTAAAAACTCTTGATTGAAGATCCTGTTGACAGTAGCCAGGCAGTGGTCTTAGTTCCTGCTATATGCCAGAAAACAAGACATTTCTAGGCTGGTCCAGAAGGCAATTTTTTATTCTGTATTTTCTGGGTACTAAAGTGTCATCTTGGAAACCAGAAGCTCAGGGTCAGCAGAGGGGAGGGTTCATCCATCCTTGCAAATTATTTACAAAAGGTCTGTCCTTTTAGCAGCCCTTTGGCCAATAAATGTATGCCTCACCTGTTGCATTTACTAATGAATTTTCTCTCCTTCCGTACATAGCTGGCATAATCTATCATTTTGAGAAGAATATGCTAACAGACTATAATTTTGAAGTGATGGAGTGCCATTTTGGATGAACTTCAAAAGCACCAAAGCCAAATGCAAAATCAAACCAGTAACTTGCCCTATATTTTTTCAATCTCTAATGACTCCGATGGCTTTAGGATGGCCCTCCGAGGGTTCCGGCGTCTGCCTCCAGCCACACAGCTATGGGGCCCGCCTAGAGAACAGTGGCTGCCTTTGCCCCTCTTCCTTGCCCTCTGCCGAGAATTTTCTTTTCCTTCTGTGTCTTGGGTGTGGGGACCTCACCACTGTTGTATGCCAGAAATTCAATTTGCTCCCTAACAATGAATGGAAAGACAGATCACATCTCTTTCCTCTGATCCTTTACGTGATGATGTTACAGTTTAAATCTCAGAAAGAAAATCCCCTTGAAGAGACAAGATGAGTTCAGGTCTGTAAGCCGCACCATAATAAATCCAGAGCGAAGGGCTTCCATCATTACAAGGTAATTAAGAACTCAGCACCTATTTATTTTGCAACTCCAAAAGAGGGAATGTATCCACCAGAGGACAAATTGGTTCCCTCAGGGGCCGCAGGCAAGCTCATGTCACTTGGGCTGACAATAGTTTTCCTCCAAGCGTTGGCTAGGGCAGAGGCTGCCCTATCCCATTGGGTCCCGGGGGCAAGTAGATCCCGGTTGTGTAGATAGATGCAGCAGACACTCTTGACCTCATGGCACCCACCAGTGATTCATCCACCCAAAGCCCTTGCCTGAATTTATGTCCAGTCTGCAAACTGTTGATTATAGTCTGATTCCCATGCAGATTTCTTCTATGGAGAGAACGCAGTAGTGCAAGTGTCCAGCCCCACCTGTGGACAGATATTTCGTTGCAAATCAGTAATCCAGCATTCCTATTTTACTATTAGTCTCACTGGCAAATGTCTGTCCTGGAGAGACAAAATCCACAGACTCTTCTTGGAGGGTTTGGGTCAGACAAATGGAGGTGAAGTCAAGAAATTTGTCAGGACCGAATTTTGGGGAGTTTGTATACACTGAAAAAAGACCCGGTGGTGTTAGACAGGAAGCTCAACAAATGCCTGACTAGCGTGTGTGTGTGCGCGTGTGTGTGTGCACATGCATGAACCTGTGTGTGTGGGGGGGGGTAGGGACAGACATACAGGCCTATCTTTGTAAGCCCCGGCTCAGTTTTTCAAAGTATCCTGATCTATTGAATCAAAGTCTTCGGGTGTGGGGCCCCAGGATCTATGTTTTCAATAAGCTTCCAGGTGATTCTGATGCTCGCTCAAGTTTGAAAACCATTACTCTGGTCCATGTTATCTTTAGACAATTCTCTCTGCCTCCATATCAGTAGCAAAAATAATTAGTGAAAGAATGACACTATGTGCCTAAATCTAGTTCAACACCTTGAACTTCCTCTCGTTTCTGTAGCCAAGAGAAACAGAGCTCCCCCAAGGAATGAATTTCCCATGAACTCACCCCCCAATAATATTGGAGGAAAACCAATAAATGTGAGGTTTGAAAAGGCATTCAAGTATTTTATTTTATTTTATTCTCAAAAATAGGATAATTGTGTTCTTAAATAATTGTAAATTAAATAAGCATTGACTTAGTACATACTGTATTCCAATCTGTCAAATCAGGTAGAATGCATGTCTAATGATGGAGTCCAAGGTATCACAAAAGGAAAGAGGGAGGAAAATATTTGGGCGGACAGACCTTCTTAGGATTCCTAAAATTGTACCATGGAATGAACTATTCTTACTAATTTTAAGGACGGTTTCGCTCAAAGCTGAGGTTTGAAGGGATAGTATAAAGGTATTCAATAGAACCAAAGATCCGAAGCCGAGTATAATAGGTGATAAAAACTCCCATGTTCCAAAGAACATACACAAAAGTCATAAAATTTAATGAAAGCCATCCAGAGACTATAACCCCAAGCAGCATACTTAAGATGAGACTAGAAATTCAAGAAGGGGATTTAAGAGAACGGCAAGTGCTTGGCTTTTCTCCAGCCCTCCGAGTGTTGCCTTGCGATGGAGCAGAGCACTGTGAAGCAGCTCTTGGGGGAAATTTACATGCCTCCCTTGGAATTTAGGGGTGCTCAGGATCAAAGAGACTGATGCCTGCTTCTCACCTGGAGAAGTCTGAAGGGACAGGCTGGGTGAAGCTTCTGCAAGAGCAGTCCAAGGGTAAGGGGAATGGGAAGGCGGTATGCCTACCATTTAGCAGAGCAGGATGCAGTTCCCACTCCCCTTGCATCTGCAGCCCATAGAAGAGCTCGCACTTTGGCAGCCGCCATGACAGAGGCACGTTAAAACAGCACCGTTGACGTGGGACGTTGCCTCTTTCCTATAATCTCCTCTCTGCAGAAGGGTGCAAGAAGTGGGAGCAGATCAGCCTGGGTGCAATGAGAGGAGTAGAGTTACTACAAATAGATTTATTACAAGGATTAGACCTTGCTTCCTATGGAAGCCGATGGAGAAATCCATGCGAGACTGTTGGCTCTCTGTCTGGTACTGGGGCCAAGGACTGTATAGATAAGCCAGACAGCTAGTCAGGAAGGGAAACTGGGTGTGAAGTGAGGAAGAGTGAGGATGAACTGGAGCACACAAGGACAAACTGGAACTCAGGGGCAGGGATGGCCTGTGGGAGAAGCTGGCACGGTCGGTGACAGAGCTGCCATGCCTGACCCAGGCCCTTGAGAGGCAGAAGATGGAGACCCAGTGGGGGCTGAAGGAGCTTTGGGCCTGGGTGCTGCCCACACCAACAAGGTGAGCCCGCAATGCATGTGAGTTGCTACAGGGTCTGGCCCCCTACTCCCACCTTCGGAGCATAAGAATGACGGCCCTCTCATTTCCCTCTTGTGCAGATTTCTCTCGCACTCCACCCTAACCCAGACCGCTATGTGGAAGGGAATTCTGGGAAACACAGTGCCAGCCTAGCCAAGTGGCTGCACCATATGGAAGACTGGAAAGAACTGTTATGACTTCTTACCCAATATTTTGGTTCTCTGAGCCTGGTTGGTCAAGCCTGGGCCAGTGGGAGGGGAGAGAAGCTTTGGATTGGATATGAGATGAAGTATTGACCTTGACTGGGTTTTTAAATACCAAAACAGAGCTTGTTCTTAAATGGCCTAAAAGGCAGGAGATTTATCTAAGTTGTTTTCAAGAGGCAGGGAAACTGGTTTGATGTAACAAGGCTGAAGGCAGTAATGAAGAAAAATCCATCCAACCTGTTTATACTCAGTCAGGTTCAGCCTGTTTAATAAACCAGATCCATAGGCATTTAACTTGTGTGAGCTCAACTGTATGCATTGCTACATTCTTCCATGTTAGGCCGTCTGTTTATCTCATACAATTTAAAATACTTAAAATTTGATTGTATGTCTACTCTTTATTAACTATTCTCCACCACTGTATATATGCACATATAGAAATTTATATTACTATGTGGAACTGCGGTGTATATACAAAAATCACCTACACTGTTCATCGTGGACAATTTTTTTTAAAAAAAGGATGTTTTATTTATTCATTTGAGAGAGAGAGAGCACGAGCAGGTGGAGGGAGAGGGAGGGGGAGAGGGAGAGGGAGAAGCAGACTCCCCACTGATCAGGGAGCCCGACTCAGGGTTCGATCCCAGGATCCCGGGGTCCTCACCTGAGCCTAAGGCAGACGCTTCACCGACTGAGCCCCCCAGATGCCCTTAAAGTGCTTTCCAAGGGTTATTTTCACAATATGGCATTTTTGCTTTACGTGCTGATTACAGAAGCTAACACTGTCTATAGAATGAAGGAATGGCTCTTCTGTACCCCAAAACTCACGAGCCAGGGAGGGTAGGCTGAAGCAAGCATTTGGTTTTAAAACTCATCGATGTGCTCAATACCTCTGGTTCATCCAATCCCTTCTAGGGCAGGTTCGGTTTCCACATTTTCCCTCTCTAAAACAAAAATATGTTAGGGATGAAAGGAACCTAAATGGTCATTAGTCACCCTCATTCTAGAAAAGGGTGAAGTAACGTGTCCAGCATCACATATGTTGAGGCAGGTCCAGAGCCAGAACCTGGCACTCCCATATCAAAATCTACTTTCCCTTCTGTCTGCCGCACTGCTGTTCATCTTGTGAGTCTTTCTAGCAGGTGCCAGGAGCCTGACACAATCAAGCCATCTAGGGACTGGTGGTCCCCACCGCTTAGAGCCAGGGTGCTGCCCTTGGTTCATCCTGGGGCAGACGGCTGCAGAACAGATCTCCCGAACGTCAAGAGCTTGTCTGTTTCAGAGCTGGTTTCTCCTTCGGTGCTGGATTCCCAGGGTGGATGGGATGTTTTGTCCTTCTGTTTGGCCCCTGGGCATGCACACTGCCCACTGCCCTGCTGTAGGCCAGGCCCGGGGGCTGAGCCTGGTCTGATGACCCCCCCCGCTAAGACCTGTGGCTGTGGGCAGATTGACCCTGACCCTGTAAACCCAGCCATGCGTGGTCTCTTTAAAACAGGGTTAGACAAGCATTCTGATCTCAACGGTTTGAGCTCACTCTTGGAATTAGCTTTCCCCAAGGCTCCCCTGGGAGTCCCTTCTCAGTGCTGGCCTCTGAAAAGGGTTGTAGTCCCTTCAGAGTTCATTGTGAATGGGGATGGTAGTGTTCATCCGCTCCCTGCCTGGCCCATCTGATTGCAGAGCAGATAGCATTTCTAATTCTCCTCGGTCCCTTTGGGACATCACATACTGAATCCTCATCTTCCCCATCAGATGTTTGTCTTGATTTTGTAGCTTTTCCTTCTCCAGTTTCAAAGCAGGTAAAACGAAGCCTTCCCATGACATTTGGAAACCCTCCTGCTCAGCCCTTTTTTCTGTATCTCAACTGGCAGAGTGAGTGAGATCTCCTGATAGCTCCCAGTCTCTAAGCATCTTGGTTTTAGACAACCACGCAAAATCCAGGCCTCTATTCTGTTTGTTTACAACTGCTGTTCAGTGCTGCTCCCCCACCAGTCTTTCCCAGCCTGGAAGAATTCATTTGCATCCTGCACTTTCCCTTAAGACAACATAAAGCATAACAAAGCCCATACAAAGAGCAGCAATGCCTAGGAGTAGGGGGATTTTTTTTTTCTACTTCAAATCAGTATTGCATCTTTCCTGTTAAGTTGTTTTTGGCAGCTGACCACATTGAAGTCTCTCAAATAATCTGTTAATTGTAACGAGCTGAAGGTCTCTCTCTGGGAACACACATCGGATTCAAGCCTTCTCTCTCCTGTGCAGCCCTGACACCGTGGTGATGATGCGGCTGGCATATAAATCTTCTCACTCACACTGGAGCAAGGAATGAACCCAGTGTGTGTGTGTGTGTGTGTGTGCCAGGCCACCAGGTACCTTGGGATAAAAGGAGGCAGCCACAGAGCCTGAAAAGGAGTCGATACTGTGTTCCACCAGGGGTATTTCCCAAGTGTGTGTGTGGAGGAAAATACCCGAACTCTGGACACTTGCCCTCTTTGTGCGTTCTGGAATGTTCTCTCGAGGGCTTGGGAGGAGGCCAGGAATGGTGCTGAATCCATTTCAACAGATACATGTTTTTAAGATGTTTTCTTAAGGGTGTTGGGGGAATTTAGAAGATGGGGGGGGTCGGGTTTCAGCCTTTGATCATAACATTGTATCAACAAGGGCTCAGACATTGATTTAATAAAATAGTTGGAAACAAAAGTCTTTTCCTGCCTCCAGCTGGGCAAGTCCTAACAAAATGGTGTTCAGGAAATGTCGGTCTTCAGAGGGCTTTGCCTTCTTTTTCTGGCCTAGGCCGCTCTGGCCAAGGGTACCCACCGTGTGCCAAACCCTCGTGTGTGTGTTGGGGGAGGGGGGCTGGCTGTTGAGAAAACAGCACAGAACAAGACGGGCAGACACCTTAAGGAGATCTGAACACATATAGGAGGTTAAAGAAGAAAGATGTGACAATCCTAGCCTCTTCTGGAGTGGATCCTTTAGCATATATATTAAAATATGCACATATATGTTAGGCCTTATATAGATTCTTGTCCAACCAGATTTTTTTTCACCATACAACGCCATTACAAGACCATATTCCCTATGCTGTGACTGATTCATTCCCTAACTGGAAGCCTGGACCTCCCACACCCCTTCACCCATTTTGCCTGATTCCCCCTCCTGCTCCCCTCCGGCACCCGCCATTTTGTTCTCTGCATGCATGGGTCTGTTTCTCATCCAGCGAGCTTCCTCGTCCAGACGGCTGGGTATTATAAAGCACCGCTTGGTATTTCAGAGTTTCTGTCTTGAGGCTAGTGCTTCTCCAAGCGGGGTCCAACAGCAGCAGCATCACCAGAAACGTAGGAGAAATGCAGATGATCAGGCCTCACCCCAGACTTACTAAGCTAGAAACTCGGGGCTGAGACCCAGCACTCTGTTTTCACCAGCCCTGCAGGGGACCCCAAGGCCCGCTGGAGTTTGAGAAGCACTCACTGCTTTAGGAGGACAAGCTACTTCTGGTTTGTCCTTTTCTTTCCTCCCAGTTGAGACCGACGTGGTCCCATAAAAATCAGATAGAACACTCCAGCTGAGAACATGGTGTAATTGTTGCCTGTGTTTACTTGCTAAGATTGCCATGATCTCCTCCAGCACTGGATGGGGAAAGTGGGTGGCTGAGGAAAAATGCCAACCGCGGGCACGGTGACCTAAGAGAATTTTAATAACTCTAATATTGGTGAGCTTTTGTTCCATCAACAGCTCACCTTCTCCTTAGCTTTGGGGAGTTTCTTTCTTCATCAGGAAAAAAAAATTGGGTTGCAAAGGGGCTTCATATTCGATTTCTGGTACAGATAAAAGGGATACAGGGAATGGATTGCCTTATGAGATGTAATGCTGTATTGGAGTGAATGTCAAGTTAATGATCTATTTTCTTTGAAATTAAGGTTATGGAAGATCTGGAATCAAAACGATGTAATGAGGCAGAGAGACAGCAAATTCCTTTTAGTGATTTACTTGGTAACTCTGAATAATTTCCCTGCTGTCAGCCTCATCTACTCCCCCTACTTTAACGACAGACCTGTACAGACTGCGTGTGGGATTGACGGTGGCCCACAGATCTGACATCCCTTAAACACGACATGGTTGGCGTCAAGAATTCCTATGTATAAATGGGTAGATAAAAGCTGTCATATCGTGGAAAGAGGGGCTTGGATGACGTTCTGCCCAAAGAGAGAGAATTTGCCATTGGAGCCAATGGGTGAACACTGGAGCTATGCCAACTGCATGCCTAATTGGACCCATTAATCTCGGCTGATAAGTTAACGGTGTACAACCTTGCCCAGGTGACTGCAGTGAGGGAATCCATAAACATCTGTTGACCAACTGGGTGTGGAAGACGCTGAGACGTTAGGGTGCAGGAAGAAAAGAGATGCATTCTTTGTTTCCAAGGAACTTAAACTCTGAACAAATGCACCTTTTGAAGAAAATCCTAACAGAATGACCAAGTGCGGGCATGGGCAGCATTGTTAAGATGTGAATTGGAGTGTGTCACTCTACTATGCAAAGCTCTTCTAAACTTCCTACGTCACACAGCATTAACACCCCATCCCGACTAGGCCTTCCATGTCCCAGTCCTCTGAGACCCTGTGGATGTCATCCTCCTCCTACTCTCCCCTCACTCACTTGCTGGTTGGGAACCCTGCCAAGCACGATCCCAACACCCTGCTTTTGGACTTCCTGTTCTTTCTGTCTAGAAATGTTTTCCCCCTCATGGTGGTCTTCCCCACATTCCACCACCCCCAGCATTTGTCACCATTTTTTTTTCTTACCATCCTTAGCATTGGTCACCATTTCACATACTCTGTACTTTTTTTTGTCGATCTTACTGTCTCCCAAGAGAATGCAAAGTTTAGTAGGCAGGGTTCTTTGTTTTATTCAGACAATGAAAGAATGAATGAAGGCATTTGGATAGGCCAATGGAGAGAGGACAGTTTTAAGGGTACTTCCTAACACCTCTCCTCTCTAGAGCAGAGCAGCTGAAGACAGGAGTTGGGACCAATATTTACACTTGTGCTCCGCAAGCACGATCTTGCCTAAAGCCATTATATTTTGCTTCTTTAAAGTTCATGATCAAAATTCTCAGGCAAGCAAATAAATTAACCCCAAATGATGACCCAACTTGCATGCTATACTTTAAATCATATTTCAAGATCAAGTAAATTCTGAGACATGTTCCTCGGCCCTAAAACGTGCACATTTCTTTTTGCTGTATTAAATGTCATTATCCCAGACTCATCTGTTCATTCTTTGAATCGATTAACGCAATTTTTGATTTATTGAGTATGTACCATGTGCCAGATACTCCTTTTGCTGCTGCTCAGCTCAGAAATGAACAGAGAAGACAAAAACCTCTGCCCTCGTGCATCTTGTCTTCAAGTTGGGGGGCGGGGGGCAGATCATTGTCAATACAAACATATACTATGTTGGGAGGTGATGAGTACTATGGAGAAAAAAAAACTGGTTATGGAGAATGGTCAGGGAAGGTCTAATGATTAGGCAATTTGGGACAGAGCCATGGCAGAGAGCTGAGTGAATGAGCTACGTGGCTATCTGAGGAAGAGCTTTCTGTGCAGGGGGAATAGCCTTTGCAAAGGCTCTGAGGTGGGACCATGCCTGGCATGTTTGAGGAATAGTGAGGAGGCCAGTCAGGGCGGCTGAGGCAGAGTAAGCAGAGGAGGGCGTAGTTTGGGAGGCGATTGGACGGCAGGTCATGGGAGATCTTAAAAGCTATTTGGGGGACTTTGGCTTCTCCTCTGAGTGAGGTGGGCGGCCACTGGAGTTGGAGGACTTTGAGCAGAGGGTTCATATGAGCTGACTTATGTTTGTAAAATGTTGTACCGTCTGCTTGGAGAACATACTGGGTGGGGTGGGGGTGGATGGACACAGGGAGACCGTAGGAGGCTATTTGAGTATTTCTGGGGAGAGATGATGGTAGCTCGGACCGGGGTGGTAGAAGTAGAAGCGTGGAGAAGTAGCTGAATCCCTATTTTTAAAAAGAGAGAACCGACAGGGTTTTGCAGATTTGCTTACATGCGCGGTGCGAGTGAATGAGGTCAATCAAGCACAACACCTAGGTCTTGACCTCAACCTTTGGAAGAGCAGAGTTGCGGTTGACTGGGAAGAAGACTGGGGAGGAGGTGGTTTCGAGTGGGCGTTGGATGCTGGAATGGAGTTTGGGCCATGGCAAGCTTAAGATGCTTATTGGCTATCCAGATGGGGGACCATAGTGGGCAGGGGGACGGAAAGCACCAACGTAACTAAGGGAGCCGGTGCATGGCAGAGAAACATCACCTTCCGGCTTAAGAGGGAAACTGGGCCATAACTCATCTTTTAGGCTGACCGTCTTGAACGTCCTTCTCCTTTAGAGCTGGGAGGGCCTTGGTGGGGTCTCTAAAGCTGTGCTGCTTCAATTGTTTAAGAAGCCACGTTCTTATCACCTCCTGTGTTATGTTCATGACATTTCTTATTAGGGTATCAGACCCACATGAATTTAAGTTAACTTTTTGTTTAGCACCCAGGGACGGTAGCTCATCTGCTTCTGGCTTTTCCTTCTCTGCCCATTGGTTATGTGTGTTTTCATTTCTACATCATCAGTGAGAGTAATGAGATGATCATCACAATTCAAGACATTTGAAAGCACTTGTTAATGTGGGATGCCAGAAGGGCCTTCTGACCCCTTGTGGGTGAGGGGGTGACAGGGTGGGAAACACCCGGAATGCAAGCTGACCACTGGTCATCATCTTGGCCTC
This sequence comes from Ailuropoda melanoleuca, assembly GCF_002007445.2. NCBI lineage: Eukaryota > Metazoa > Chordata > Mammalia > Carnivora > Ursidae > Ailuropoda > Ailuropoda melanoleuca. Next base: position 36,233,320 of record NC_048238.1, read on the forward strand.
AGCGGCAGGTGGGTGAGGCACGGGGGCACCAACACTTCTCACGCCCACTTTGCACACTTGTCATAGGTTGTCAAGCAGTAGGTTAGAGGTTAGAAAACGTACAAAGTAGTTAACAAAGCTCTAGGCATCAAGACTACTATTTAAAAAAAAAGCAGCAACTAGCATCATGGGAGACAGAATAATGTCTCCCCAAAGATGTCCACATCCTCATCCCCAGAACCTGTGAATATGTTACCTTTCATGGGAAACCAAACTGCAGATATGATTCATAAGGCTTTTATGAGATGGGAGATTATCCTGGATTATCTAAGTGGGCCCCATGTAATCACATAAGGGACCGTATAAGAGGGGGGCAGAAGAACCAGAGCCACAGAAGGAGGTATGAGCTTGGCGTCATGGGGCCACCAGCCAAGGAAGGCAAGTAGAGTCTAGAAGCAATAGGAAAATAACACAACACTTAGTATTTATGACACCTGCGCTAAGCCTTTATAGTTATTATTTTACTTCCAAACATCACTCTGATTAGTTCTTGGTATAATCGTCCATTTTAAAGATGGTAAAACTGAGGCTCAGAGTAATTATGCCTAGTGAGACTAGCTGTAGTCACATAATAAGTAAATGACAAAGCCAGGCTTTGATCCAAGGTCCTTCTTATCCTAAATTGGAGTTCCAAAATAATATGTTATACCTTATGAATATATAAATATATAATGTAATTAGAATGTGTATTCTATTATATAACATGTTCTATAATATATATTATACATTATATAACATATATGATACATATCATATATAATAACATATAATATATCATATCATATATATCGTGTCACATATATGTATCATATATATGATAACATATATTATATATTATATGATACATAATTATATAACATATATAATATATATTAAGTAACATATAATATATAAGAATATACAATATGTATAATATAATATATATTATATATATACTATATATATATACTATATATAATACCTACAAGAATATATATAAAATATATATTATAGTGTATATATTATATATGTAGTATATATGAGAGGTTGGCTTTAAACATCAGAAGCAGTAAACAGAGTGGAGTTTTTTAAAGATGAAGGGCAAAATTTACTAAAACGAAGTCCCCTTGAGGTTAGGCAACCTCCATTTATCTGGCGGGTCCTGCGTCTAGCACCTGGTAGACACTTGAGAAGTATTTGTCGAATGGTCAAACCGGCAAGCCAGCATGCTAGTGGGACTGCACAGAATATATGCTTTATCTTTTATCTATGCAGTGGCTTCTAAATTTATCTAGCTGCATATTTGCAGTCAGGCGCGGGTGGGAAAGCCTCTGCAAGGTGCTCAACCCTTCCCATGGGTATGCATCTCTTGGCGGAGCTGCTTTTGCCCAGAGTCGCTTCCTGAACCACCATGCAGATGGAGGAGACCTGTGAGCCCGAATAATTAAAAAGACTCAGAATCATCAGAAATCTTTTCTCCGGGGCTTTTGCATGCCCATGAATTTCTTTATCTCCTCATCACATTTGTCTTAAAATGGCTTTGCATATCCTGAATATATATCAGCCCACGTTTGCGGAAGTCACCAGGAAGAGGGTGGAGGTGATAGGAGAACCCGGCTACTGATGGATGGTCCGCCAGCTAGAAGACCCACCCGAGGATAACTAAGAGGGGGTGGACTGTTTTCAAGTTGCCTTGTCTTGCATTGACTTGTGCAGGTATTTATGTGGGTTCTAGCCTTTCTGCAGACCAGCTCTAGCGATGCACAGGTCCCTTTGTACCTTGCACGCAAGAGCTCTGCCCCCTTCTTGGCTCTTGCTTGACATTTCTTGGCACTCTTGCCCGTTCCTGCCTGTGGTTACAGGTTTGTCTTCGGTGGGAATTTCCTGGCGTCACAGGGCGACCCAGGGTAAGTTGGGGGTTCTTTCACGAATAGGAACTGAATTAATTAAGTAATCAAACAATGCGTTTTAAGTGGGGAGTCTGAAGACACTATCAAAAGATTTCACACGTGGGTGGGGTTCCAAAATGATTGGTGTCCAGAGGGTGAGAGAGATTCCCAAGAGAGAAGAAGGGGTCTGTCTTAGGATGGAATCCTCAGGAAGGCGACTCTGAGAGACTGTTGAGGTCGGAACCCCAGGAAGCACCACAGGGGAGTGGAAGACGGGAGCGGGAAGGGAAGACAGACAATAACAGGGGTGCCTCCAAGCCTCTTCCCACGTGGGTGCCTGGAACTCTGAGAGACGGTGGCGGGGGGGATAAGCCTTAGTTTGATCCCACTGGCGGCGCAAAGGCAGCCGGGCTGTGTGCCCCCCCATTCCAGTCTGCCATTGGCTGAGCGTTGCCTTGGGGGACACTAACTGGCCAGCATTTCCAGCCTGCCAGTGCTCAGGGGAAACATGTTCTCTGAGCCAGAAAAAGCCCCCAGGCAGAGTCGCAGATGTTTGCAGCAAGAAGTTCTTGGCATGGATGGCGCTCAGCGATGTGCCGAGAAGCCATGGGCGGGACCGACAGCAGCTCCTACAACAGCAGCGTCCCGAGGGCCGTTTCAGACACGAAATGTCCTCCTTCACTATGCCTTTTAAGCTCGGTCCTCATGGTCCTCAAATGACCCAGCCCCCATCAAGGGCTTTGCAGGCAGTGCCTTAGTCCGGCTGGGTGACTGTACCAGAAATACCATAGGCTGGGCGGCTTACAAACAAGTCCAAGATCAAGGCCAGGGCAGATTCGGTGTCTGGTGAGAGCCCGCTTCCTCGGAGATGGCCCCTTCTTGCTGTGTCCTTACGTGGTGGCTGGGACCAGGGAGCCCCTGTAGCACCTCTTTTATGGGGGCACTAATCCCATTCATGAAGGCTCCCTTCTTGACCTAATCACCTTTCCAAGGCCCCAGCTCCTCAGACCATCCCCTTGGGTATTAGCTTTTCAACAGATGAATTTTTGGGGGACTCAAACATTCACTCCATCGCAAGCAGCAAGCACGCAGTACATCCGAGGGGCTGGATCAAATAAGCCAGAGCCTGGTGGCAGAGGTTGGAACCCTCACCCCGGGCATGCCCACCACTCGTTACTAAGAACTATTTCCTTTGGTCCGGGCGTGCGCATCCTCCAAATGCATCTTCTAGAATGTGCACTCTCTGAGAACAGACACTTTTCCTGTTGCTGCCGCAGCTTAGCCCCTGGTTTGCAGGTAATATATTTCGGTAACATTTAGAAAAATTTACTGCACAGCTTGATCTACACACAAAAGCTAAATGTTAATGCAGTGTTTTACTAACTGTGCTAAAATCAGCTAGCCAGCTGGTGAATTACCCAGAGGCCCTTTACTGTTGAGACTCACACGGGGTTTTGCAGTCAGCCTGAAAGTCATTTATGTAAAACCGTGGTGGTGATTTCGGGCGGCTGCTGTTCAGCTTTATGGCTGGACTGGGCAGATTAGACCTTTACGTGGGTTTTTTCTGAGCCCCTGCCATGCCCCCTTTGTCTCAATCCCGCCAGGTGGATGAGCTTGCCATGGGGAGGGCCCCGGGCGCAGCAGAGCCACACCAGGGTGCCAGCCGGGAAGCGTCCCTGTTCAGTGGGTTCAGCAGCGGCATAAGGAGCTGCAGATGCAAAGGGAGAGTGAGAGGCCCAGCTCTGCCGCTCAGTCTGTCTGGCTGCCGGTTGGAAGGCAGAGCAGCGCCAGGGTCCTGTTGGTGTGTGGCCGCCAGCACCGGGGACTCAGACTCTCTGTCTGGGGGACTCACGCACTGCACTGGTCTCCGGGTTGGGGTTTCGGCCTCCCAGGTTATTTCCTGCCGCGGTCTGCCCCATGCTTATTTGAGCAAGCCATTTTATTCTCTCGGAGCTCTAGTTTGCTAAGATAGGTGGTGAGTATATTTTACTTTCTAGCCTATGTTGGGGCTTTGGATACACACGAACGCACATTCATTCACTCATTCAATATTCCTTGAGTGCCCGCTATTGTAGACGTTGGAAATGGAGCTTGCCATGGAAAGAGTTCTGGCTAATTCTTCCAGCGACACCCTGATCCGGATTGGAGGCATGTGGAGGCTGTGCTTCTAGCAACTTCCCTAGTGTTCTAGCGACTTCACTAGTGATGGCTGGATCAGGGGAAGCCAGTTTGGTCCTGTTGCCAGGTGGTGGTCTTTTTCAAGACTGCAAACTCACCATTGCTTCCTTGAGGAACTGGGAAGTCTTTGTCTCTGGGAAGGTGATATCTTATAGCTGCTATCCAGGTGGTTCTTGTTCCTTTTTGTTCTTTGTCCCACGTTAAGATCTGGAGTTTGACCTGTTGGTTGAAACACTATTCTTACAATGACAAAGCTGACTTATGATCCAAATTATTCTAACATGCTCGCTGACCTCATTTCAGGAGTTGCACCTTCTGGCTCACATTCCGTGCTGGCTTCCAGAGCTCTCTACCAATGGGAGTCAGTACAACTGGATTGTAAACAGGAAGGAGATTGCCGTATGTATCCCGCGACGCTGAGTGGGTGTAAGCTGCATACAGTGAAAAGGAAGACGAGACTATATAGAACACACTTCTTTGCATTTGGAAGCTACCTAATTTCATACTCACTTGTCTTAATAGCAGGCTGGTGATTTGATTCGGCTTCTACCTGCCTAGAGGGGAACAATTTAAACAATGCATTTCTTTCTAGTATTTGTGTCATCGTAATGAAACTTTTTCCCTGGCAGCTTAGCATGGGAAACTGCTAGAGTTTGCCCATTGTTTGCTCCCTCTCTCACACTTCTCCCTCTTTGATTTGGAAAGTTTGGCTTATTCAAACAACAAAGCTGGAAGTAAAATCAGCCTTTGTGGGTGGTGGTTAGGGAAGGCTGAGGTGGGGGAAGAGAGGCAGAAAGAGGGGTTTAGGGTACAAGTGGAAATGCCTACTGTATCCCCAGGTGAGGGGCCAGTCGGACTGTACTGTGATGAGGGGCTAGATCTGAATTGGTTTATTGGAGGAGTCTTAGAGTAATAACGGGCTATTATTATTATTATTATTATTGAAACTCATGAAATTACCAGAAGTCCACAGACATATCTAAAACAACCCAGGCCTGAGGAGGAGCTGAGAGAAGCTGCTATAATATCTGTCAGACGACTGTGTGTGTGTGTGTGTGTGTGTGTGTGTGTGTATGTGTGTGCGTATGTGCGTGTGTGCGCGCGTGTGTACGTGTGTGCATGTGTGTAAAACGAGGTGGAGGAGGAATGAGAGCTTTTATTTTAATATTGGTAAAGTGGTTAGATGACCTGTAATCGATAAATATTAGAGAGGAACGTGACTGAGAACAAGAGGAAATGAAAGAAAATACTTTGGTGTAAGTTAAGTACCTTTTTTTTTTCTTTCTTGGTCCATTGCAATGCCATCTTTTACCGTGGGTCTAACTAGTCTTCCTGTGTCATGTGAACCAGGCAGCCTCCGGGCATTTCTCAGGAGAATCACTAGCCATCTCGAAATAAAGAAATTGATCCCTGCCGCAGCTCATCGTGCAGCGTCTTACGTAGAAATCTCCCAATTGCAAATCAGTGCTTGTCGATCACAGAACCCAATTAAGGACTCCGAGTTGAAATCCGTCTTTTTCACGCATCTCTCTTCTCATCGAAAGGCCCTCGGCTATCTTGTTGTACCTCAGTTTTGCCTTCTCTAGAGACTGACTACTTCTCTCACGGAGAAGGAGCTCTGACGGGCAACTCACTATGTATTTCCCACTCACCATGCAACATATATTTAATCAGGCCATCCAAAACAGATCTTCCAAATCTGATGGAAACCCATTCCATCACTTCCATGAGATGCGGCCACAGTCAGAAACGTGGTTTTATTTATTTAGATGGGAAACGTTGGGTTTTTACCCCATGCTTTGTGTTCAGGGCTTTCTAATAGTGGCTTACAGCTGAAACTGTAGGAGTGATGTGTATCTCGGGAGCCAGCCAGTGGTTCTCAGCATTCAGAGCAACAAGAAGATCTTTACTTTTTTTTAAAGGTTTTATTTACTTATTTGAGAGACAGCAAGGGGGGGAGGGGCAGAGGCAGAGGGAGAAGCCAACTCCAACTCCCCGCAGAGCAGGGAGCCCGACTTGGGGCTCAATCCCAGGACCCCGGGATCATGACCTAAGCCGAGGGCAGACGCTTCACTGACTGAGCTACCCAGGCACCCCATTAATGCTAAGATCTTTTTAATACAGCCATCAGTTTGTGTGTCCTGCAGCCAAGAACCCATCCTTTACATCTTGGCTGAGGGATGCAGAAATGAGGAGAGTCAAATATTGTGTCAGATCGCTCTGAAGCATCTTTGAGTGAAAAGGTAGTTATGGTGTGTGGACAACTAGATTTCAGATGGAGTGGTTGCGAGGTGTGGAAGTGGACAACCACACCTGGTTCTCTTTCCTTTAGAAAGTATGGTGGGAAAATCCATTGAGGTATTAAAGAGGGCTTTGTCCTCTCGATAGTTTGGCCTCTCGGATTCCAAGAAAGCTTGCTAGCCAGATCATTTCCCCTGTCTTGGGGAGATTTATGTCACAGGGCTAAGTACCCCACTGTGCTCCACTTCCCTTCCCGGCTTTTGTTTTCAAAAGCCACAGCATGGAGTGTTAGGGATTGAGGAGAGAGTTGCATTTTCTTCCACCGCTGATTATGAAAAATTTCAAACATATGGCCAAATTAAAAGAATTTGACAGTGAATACCTATTACCCACCATCTCTATTTTACCATAAACATTCTGCTATGCTTGCTTTATCGCATTCATCCAGCCTTCTATCCACGGGGAGAGCTGTGTGGTTTTGAAACAGATACTACGAGAGCAGAAAGAAAAGACTGGAAGGAAAGGGTGATGGTTTTGGGTAATGGAGGCCCTGGCTTGTAAGTGTCTGAGGGGTGGGAAAACCCGAGAGGGGCATGGCTAGCTAGGAGGTGAGCAAGGGAAGGAGGTCTCTAGGCACAACTTTCAGGAACTCCCTCATGACTGAGACAGGTTTTCTTCGGTCCTGTGGGAATGGGAGCTTGGTGTTAAATTCGATTATATTTCTGAAGGATATGTACTTTTATTTGCACACCCGGGTTTGTAAAGTCCAATTTCCTCCCGTTGTAAATCTACTTGTACACGGGAACCTTACCTAGTGCCAGGTTTTGAACGGTTATACGGCACAGGGGAGAAAAAGATCCTTCAAAGTGTTTTCTCCATCGTTCTGGTGAGCGGCGCTTGGAACATCTCAAGAAAAGGAAGGGTCTTCGAGCACGTTGCCTGTTTCTGCTTGCTTAACTCATAGCTACAGTCACTTAAATTCTGTCTCCCATTTAATGTTCCCTGTTAACCAGGGCAATTATTTTTTTTCATTATCTACCTGCAACCTCCCACTTTAAGGGGGAGGGGAGGTGGAATTCAAAGTGTAGCCGTGGGAGGGGTGCATCAAAGCAAGAAATGGTAACGAGCAGTGATTAGTATCCAGAATTCCCCTGGATAAAAGATGTCAAATTAAACGTTTCTTCACAAGGAGTGGGAAATTATATCAATTTTCATTCTTTGGTCCTGCTCTCCTATTTAGGAAACAATTTTATTCAGAGGGACCGTCTCTTTAGAATAAAGCATTTTAGGCTCCATTTTGTCCAAAGCCCCAAATACATGTTTGACTGCAAGATGGGGTAGGGAGGCTGTATGGATTAATGAATCTTTTCACAACCAGGGACGTTATTTGAATCATATTGTTACAAAGCCAGTGGAGATAAAGTCTTCGGTGGCTCAGCTAAGCGTCTCTGGTCTATGTTCTATAATAAATCACACGTTGGGGGGCCTGATGCTTTAGCTCAAGGCCCTGGATTTCAATCTGTGCTTCTTCCCATTTCCTTTCCCAGCGCCTGTTTTTCCATAAGTGGCTGTGTGGGGCTGCTCTGTTGTGTTTGAGCAGATTTTTGAGGCGTGCTTTAGAAGATAAGGAAGGATCGGGCAAGAAGCTGCAGAGACCTCAAGATGAAACTCAACCACCCCAATGACGGAAGCAGGGAGGCTGGAACAGGCTCATTGCTACCCTAGATGGGATCTTGTGCCGGCCGGGGGTACGGGGGCAGGCCCTCTAGCCATGGAGCATCCCCTGCCCTCTGGTCCTTGCGTTTTAGGATATAGCCATAAGCAGGAACTGTATGCTGCCTGACGAATACAAAAACGGGTTCAAGAGAGATTAGCCAGGCTTTGGTATTATAAAATAGATAAGATCACTAGAGAACTTAGTCTAGAAAGTGCCCCCTTAAATTGCCCTCTAGTCTGGCCTATGCCTTTTTGTTCACCATGAGTTGACAAGATGCTAGCATAGTGCCTGGCACATCACAATCCCTCCATAAATGTTTGAATGAATAAGTGAATGAATCAGTACTCAAACCAAGCCAAGACCTCCAAGACCTCTCTGGATACCCAACACTCCTCTCTGATTAGAGGCCTTATATTTTCATCCCTTTTTTTGTTTGGCTAGACTTAAAAGAATGTCTAGAGAATTATGCTTTGCTCAGACCCTTTTTCTTTGGACTTGTCAGGCAAAAGTCAAGCTAACTTACCACATGTGTGTTGGTCTGTACTTCACCAGTCAACTGGAATACGGCAAGGAGCTCCTTATAGTGCTTCAAGCCCAGGAAATTGTACTGATTTCTCTGGAACCCTGGGTAGAGGGCAGAAGGACTTCAAACAGCCAGAGACGCCTTGTCATGTGAATTTTGGTTTAGTGCTACTCCAATGGTCAAGGACTAGTGTGGCCAGTGTATTGACGCTCAACATAGGGCATGGTAGACAATTGGAGAGTTGGAGTCGAGCGGAATAGAAGACCATAGTATCTTAAAACATGTTTAATTGATATAAATCGTTATTGATTAAAAATAAATAAATGTGTTAGTTGTGTTGGGTATAGATTCCTAGAGGGGGCCAAGAAAGGGTCTGTTTCGTTGACCACATAACCCATCACGGTTACTGAGCAGCTACCATGATAGCATACCCACCATCATGCCACGTGTTTCTGTGTACAGAGAAGAATATGAGGCATACTTGGAACTTCAAGGAGACAACAGTGACTTTTGTCTTCCCGATCAGAACCTTAAAGTGTCATTCGGTTGTCTGCAGTAGAGGAAGATAACATGGAAGAAGGTGGCCACGAGCTGTTGTAGAACCACTAGGACAATAACTTCTGTTGACAGTTTAATGGGTATCCTTCAACCTTTTTCCATGCTTAAAAACAAGCAAATGCCTCGTATACTGTAACGAGTGCCCTGGACACTTAATGATTCTATACATGCTGGTTGGACTTCTAGCAGCAGGTGTGGGCCTGTATTTAAGGATTTTCTCCAACTATGGGAGTGTCTTCTGTCTGCACATTAGAAAAGCTGGCAGCCCTGGAGACTCAACACGCCCCAGGAGCAGCACCTCAACTGAAAACCGATGATCGTTGGCATTTAATCCCCCCACTTCCTCACCTCCCAGTTGGAGTAACTCTCAAGTGTGTTCTTCAGGGTCCCCCGTGGTCCCCTGAGTAATTAGGCTCCAGTTGCTCACGGTGTTAGCCTGCTTGGTAACACATTTTCTTATTGGCTCTCTTCCCTTCCCTGTCTTACATCTTCGCTCTTCTGTCGATGTCTCCCGGGATCATCTCCTGAATAAACCTATTTGTACTTGTATCCTTATCTCAGGGTTTGCACACTAGAATACATATTACATATTCTATATAACGTGTATCTAAAATAGGTGTTGAAGATCTCATGTCAGTACATATAGATTTATCTCATTATTTTTAGCATTTCACAGTATGGAGTTTGGATACATCCTATTTTATTGACCATTTCTCTATTGATGGAAATTTATTTCTATTTTTCCTGGCTTTTCTTTCTTTTTTTTTTAAGATTTTATTTATTTATTTGACAGAGAGAGAGAGAGACAGCCAGCGAGAGAGGGAACACAAGCAGGGAGTGGGAGAGGAAGAAGCAGGCTCCCAGCAGAGAAGCCTGATGTGGGGCTCAATCCCAGAACGCCGGGATCACGCCCTGAGCTGAAGGCAGACGCTTAACGACTGAGCCACCCAGGCGCCCCCTTTCCTGGCTTTTCCCTCCTTCCTTCACTAACAACAAACTCCTTTTAAGACTCAGTTTGCATCTTGTCTATTACAATNAAGCCTGATGTGGGGCTCAATCCCAGAATGCCGGGATCACGCCCTGAGCTGAAGGCAGACGCTTAATGACTGAGCCACCCAGGCGCCCTCTTTCCTGGCTTTTCCCTCCCTCCTTCACTAACAACAAACTCCTTTTAAGACTCAGTTTGCATCTTGTCTATTACAATGCTGGTACCAAAAAAAAATGCTTAAGAAATCCTTCTGAAAGGTTACGGTAATAAACTTTAGCATACTATGTGTCTGAGGATCAGGAATGGTTATGGGGATAATAGGATCATTTTCAGGGGGTGACTATGGTGTCTGCATAACTTATGCCTCTGAGTTCCATGGGAGGAATCCTTCATTCATTAGGTGTCTGTGGGTCTCAAATTCAGGTTCTGAAGGGAAGTGAAAGGTCTACCATAATTATTTTGGGAATCTAAGGAAGACAAAGGGAGTGGGGTAGAGATTAAGAAACCTACAACCAGGGTGAGCATCTCACGTTTTGGAAGAGCCCATGGGTGTGAGGTTATGTAGGCTTTCCTCTCCTATCTTCATCTTTGAAAGAATCTCTGTCTTTGAAAATTTTTGAATTTCAGGGCACTGGATTTGGAGCCAGGTTTTAGTTCTTGCTCCACTTCCAACCATATGAATTTTGGGGGGGACACCATTTAGCCCATAATGGGTTGTGATAGTAACTGCTTGGGGTGGGGAGGGTCAAGGCAGGAGGGAGGGTAGTAAGCCCAGAAGCTGGAGGACAGAAGACAAGGACTTGAGGTGTTCTCAAAGGATGGGACAAGGAGAGGAGGAGAGAGAAGATGGCAGACATGTAGAAGGAGTCAAGTTGGAAATTGAATGATCAAAGGTCACAGGTGGCCATGGAGGGCATGAACTCGGGGGACGGACACACAGTGGAAGCCAGTTCATCCAGTATTAGGGGAGTAGCAAAAGGAAGGTTGGAAAGGGAGCTGTAGCCTTTGTTCTGGAAAGCCGTGAACGCAGGCTAAGTGGGAACACTGATGCTATGACTTCTGAGTCTCTTCCAGTTTGGTTATTGCTAACCTTCCCTCTTTTGTCTACCTGAACTAACCATCTTGGGAAGATTTAAGAACCCAAAGGCTTATTGAAGCTTATTGAAAATGATCGAGGCTCCAAAGTATTGGAAAAAAAGAGTTGACCTATTTCTGATAACCTTGAAATATTAATTCGTCTCTGTGTGTTATTACTTCATGGGCCTATATTTCCTATACTAAGGGCATGGCAAGAGAGCAAAGAAAACCATAGTCTGTCTCAGCTTTCAAATAAAACTCAGTCCCTTTGGAAAAACATCTGGGACTAATGTGGATACTAAAACTGTTACCTCACACACACCAGCTTCGTTTGCTCTTTCATGAGGAAACTTTTCCCCTATGGTTGCCCAGATCCACATGTCTATTATTCAGGATCTGATGTAGCATGGGCACCATTTGTGGCCACATCCTCTGAAAACCACTTTAAGTGGGTTTCCAGAGTATTTAAAATTAGGCCAGGCTCTGGCAGAACTTGCAAGCATAGGAGGGAAAAATGCAACAACTTAGCTTTTTGAAAATAGTTTTAATCTTAGCCCTTCTCTTCCTACTTTTACGCCCTTACAGATCTCAGGATATTAGTGGAGCTAATATTCTGAATTTGTATTTAAAAAAAAATAGATTCAAACTGACCATCTGACGTAAAGTCTTCGGCGACAAAAAGCCCGTCTTCTGTATTGTTCTGGTCTCCTAAAAGCACTTAGCTCTGTGTTTTCTCGGCAAACCAGTCTGTGGTGCTGATTGACTCTCCCCACACGGTGACTGGACCGCTCCTTAATTATTTCAATTGTGACTCCTGGGACACCTCTGAGCAGTAGTGTGTTTCCCATCCAGTGGTGACATTAGAGCAAGTTGCTTCTAAATGGCTGTCAAGCACGCTGCCATGGCAATGGAGCCCCGCTGGTCATCTGGAATGGAAGTTCTTCAAGTTCTGCCAGTAGTGATTCTCAGAATTGGTGTGCTGCAGGAAGACTCATCTGGGTGCTCGTTAGAGAAATACTCACTCCCAGACCCCACCCGTAAACATTCTGATTCAGGAAGTTTGGGGGTGACATGGTATTTATAACTGTCTCTCCAGGTGATGACCATTCAGGTGGCCCACAACCTCATTGTCAAAAAGACTGTGCACAGCACCCAGCTATGGCTCAAGCCGTGTCCCTTAGCGATGATCTTCATTCTTGTTGGGTCAATGTCCTGGACTGCCCCCTCTTTCAAGTCGTGGAAACATCTGCATTCTGCCTTTTGCTGGATCATTATATGTGAGTGTCTGCCACGCATATGCTTCGTGTTTACTTTCTGCCTTTTCTGGGTAAGATTCCCCAGCTCCACAAGCAAGGTCAGCTGTTAGTAATTCTCCACTTCAATTGGCAAATGACCTACCAAGGACATGCGATTGAAATTAGCATATGCATTCTGAGACATTTACAATTTCCTTCTGCCTAGGACTTCCTGGATAGCTTATTACGGTGTGTGTATGGGGAGGGGAGGTAAATGGAGGAGCTTATGAAACCCCTTTGAGAAGACCAGCACATCATCTGCATGAGAAAGCAGCTCTTGGGGACTGGATTAGAAGTGTACTCAGGAACTGGAGAGTTTTGAACCTTAGATTTGTTTTCGAGGGGTGAGGATCAAGCTTGTTGATTTATGGGAATGGAAAGAACGAATTCTTTGTTGAAAATAGTGATCAGTATCTTTGCAGTGCGTGCCATCCACCCTGCTGTCTAGGTGCTTTATCTTTATTTGGTTACTTTGTAAACTTCTGGGGGGAAACGATTAGCTAACTACCAAGGAAGTGAAGCGATCCGGTGTTAGCATTAACTTGGTGAGGAAGTGAAGCTTCTCAGCCCCTACCATTGCAGAAAGCCTAGCAGAGCCATCTTAGATTTACCAATTAATTTGTTAACCTCTCAGCTTCTCAAAGGATATCCCAGATAACCCTTTCTTCCATTTAACAATTGCTAATAAATTCAACTGTATTTATTCAACATGCAAATATTGAAAGCACCAACCAACCACGTCTTGGGCATTGTGCTAGGTGTTGCTTTCTGAAATAAAGATTAAAAAAAAACTTTTCTTGGAAGTGTTTGAACCCCACTTTCTTTTTTCTTTTCTTTTCTTTGTTTTTTTTTTTTTAAAGATTTTATTTATTTATTTGACAGAAAGAGACAGTGAGAGAGAGAACACAAGCAAGGGGAGTGTGACAGGGAGAAGCAGGCTTCCTGCAGAACAGGGAGCCTGATGCGGGGCTCGATCCCACGACCCTGGGATCATGACCTGAGCTGAAGGCAGACGCTTAACGGCTGAGCCACCCAGGTGCCCCTGAACCCCACTTTCTTCCCCAAATGAGGTGGTTCAGACAAGACTTCACAGGGCATATACCAAATATGCTTACTTTGGAAACTAAAACCCACACAGGACAGCTCGGGGCCGGTACTTTATAAGTTCCCGGGGAGGATAGAGAATCACTGATTCTATTTTCCATTTTATGAAATGGAATGATCTTTTTAGAACCACAAAAACTCTCATTAAAGTGCTCTCCATCTTAAATCTCTCTTGCAGGCTGAAGACATTCAGGTGCCTTTCCTTTCTCCCATTTAAGCTGGGGTTTTTAATTTTTTCAAAACTTATAGTTTCAAAGCAAGTCAAGTTTGCTGTCAACGGAGGCAATTTTTGCACGGAAAACACATTGCTACTTGGAAATGCAACAGCCGCAAAATGCAAGTGGATAGTATGGAGAAGAGATGATAGCAGTGTGGGCTTTGGTGGCAGACTTAGGTTCAAATCTCATCTTGGCCACTTAGGAGTTGTTGGAAACTGGGCATGTTTCTTACTATCTGAGGCTCAGTTTCTCCCTCTGTGAGAGGGACTAGCTCTTTGAGGAGGAGGTTGAGCTGATTAAATGGGCCACTCGGTATAAAGCACCTGGCCCGTAAATGTCCATTTTCCTTTCTTCGCTTTCCTACTACCCCAAATAAGAACACTTAAAGATGGAAATGCATTAAGGGCAGGCTGTACGTCCAAAGGAAAAGATGAGGGAGTTTTGGTCTTAAACGACCTTGATCTTTGGTTATTTGTGAGTTATCTCTTGGTTCTGAGAAGGTTTCAAATTAGGCTTCGAAAATGTATTGGCTCTGATAAGTAGAAGCAAAGCCGATCTCCTGGCTATTTTCTTCCATCAGTCTGTCCATCCATCACCCAGCCCTCCCAACTCTTTCTTTGAAATAAAACAATGTGGAAACAAGGTTGTTGGCCAAATGCATTCTTTGAACTGTAATGGGTGACCACATGGCAATTGTTATTCAGGAGTGAGTCTTAAGAATCACTAGGGAGCTTTTTTTTTTAAGACTTTATTTATTTATTTATTAGAGAGAGAGAGAGAGAGACAGCCAGCGAGAGAGGGAACACAAGCAGGGGGAGTGGGAGAGGAAGAAGCAGGCTCCCAGCAGAGATGCGGGGCTCCATCCCAGAACCCTGGGATCACGACCTGAGCTGAAGGCAGACGCTTAAGGACTGAGCCACCCAGGCCCCCCAACTAGGAAGCTTTTTAAAATTCTACCCTCTGGCCCCATCACAGACCTAGTAAATCCCATTCTCTGGGCATGGGGAGCTGGGATGGGAAAGGTCCCCAGGTGATCCCAGTAGTAACCATCTCTTTAGGGCGGTATTTGCAAACTTAAGTGTGTGTCAGAATCACCTAGAGGGCTTGGCTCTCCCCATTCTCCACCTCATTCCCAGACTCGGATTCGGTAGATCCAGGGGGGTGGGGCCCCAGAATTTGCATTTATTACAAGGTGACGCTGATGCTACGGATCTGGGGATCACCCTTGAGGACCACTGATGAAAAGCTTCCTTTATATTAATACAGTGGGAGCTCAGTTACAACTTCAGCAGCTCTAAGCCCCAAGTCTAGGGAAGTAGATAATGATAAATGATAAATAAATGAAGAAATAAGCCCTTTTAAGTCAAGCTGAAAGAAAACAATTGTCGAAGGCCACAGATGGCAAGGTTAAGACGTGAGAATGACCGTCTTCAATAATGTGGATATTTTCGTTTGTTATTTTAATGAGTCTGATTCCACCGGTTTGCAGAGATAGTGGACTTTGGACCCTATTAGTGAAGGTGGGCTGTGAACAAGAGGCCGGACACTTCTGGAAAGGTAGGCAACCTCTTGGGGACTCTATCCCTAACCTTCTGATGGGCTGTGGAGAGATTAGGCACTGAGTCTGACAGTAAAACCACAGGCCCAGATGACTTCTTATGCTGATAGTGTGGGATGAGGTGCGCCTCTGACCTGTGCATGCTTTGTTTGTTTTTTTTTAAGACTTTATTTTTATTTATTTATTTATTTATTTATTTGAGAGAAAGCACAAGAGAAAGCATGAACAGGGGGAGGGGCAGAGGCAGGAAGAAGCAGACTCCCCGCTGAGCAGGGAGCCCGATGCAGGGCTAGATCCCAGGACCCCGGGGATCACGATCCAAGCCAAGGACAGACGCTTAACCGACTGAGCCACCCAGGCGCTCCAAGACTTTATCTTCTAGAACAGTTTTGGCTTTACAGCAAAACTGAAGGAAAGGTACAGAGACTTCCCATATACCTCTGTTTCTCCACAGGCATAACTTCCACCATTAACAACATCCCCCATCAGGGCGCTCCATCTGTTACATTCGATGACCTGACGTTGACACACCATCGCTCAGAGTCCAGCGTTTACCTTAGGGTGCCCTCTTGGTGCTGTACATTCTGTGAATTCTGACAAACGCATAATGGCCTGTATCCACCATTTTAGGGTACGTGGGTTAGACATACAGAGTATTCTCAGGGCCCCCAAATCCCCCGTGCTTTTCCTACTCATCCCTCCATGGGGTTTTCAAGAGTAAAAATAAAAAACAATTTCAGAGCACAGCAAACAAAAGCAACAGATTTTCTTTCCTGCTTCCAAAAAAAAAAAAATCAGAAATGAGGATAGGAAGCAATATTTTGAATTATGGGGAGCAAAAGAGGGAAACAGTGTATAGTTTTTATTTTTCGATGTTGTAGTCAGATCAAGCATCAGTTGGGTGGAAATGTGATTCCCAGGGTTGTCGTGTCCACAGAAGGGTTAGGCTTCTTTGTGTAAAATATTACCTTACTCCTTGGGAGAGATCTTCAAACAATTCCTCAAAATATGGATTTTTAATGGAGCTTGGAAGACAAAGCCATAGTTTTCACAGAGACCACGGAGTTTTCAGAACACATTTAAGAAAGTGGATGGAATGTTGAGTGCCTTAAAAAGAAAAGTATAAAAGAATCTGGGGGCCGGTGGCTACTATCTCACGGGAAATATATGGAGGAGGACGAACAGAGTCCGAAAATTACATAGTTTGGTCAATTTGATTATCAGTGGGTGGATTTTATTTGGTTTGTTGATTATCTGCAACAAAATTCTAATCCCAGTATGCCTTCTTGGGCTTGCTTTATCTGCAATTAGTTAGCATGTGCTTGGGGAATGCCAACACGCTCTAATATTAGCTCCAGGAAAATACAGTCACCGAGGTAAATCGGCAGCCACCGCAAGAATGAATGTGTCCAAAAGCCGGATGCCACCAGGTTTTATTTTGGACGTGGTTTGGATTATTCAGGCTATAAAAATGCAGATAATCAGAAGGGGAGTGAACCTTCCCTCCCAGCATGCCGGACTTCGTTTTGGTCCCCTTCCCATAGCCCTGCTTTCAATGGGCTCCCTTCCTGCTCAAAAACTGACCCGAGCCTCATCCTGGGCTGGGAGGTGGAGCGCTGGCTTTTCAGTGCAGGTGCAGGGCAAACACCAGGAACCTCACTGGGCCTCTCCCACAACACTGGTTTGTAAATCGCTACTGGCAATTTTAGGTGAGGTCTCCAAATGCCCCTTATGGGCCACAGGCAAAGATTACTCTGTCCCCTAGGAAACTGCATACAGGTGAGTGAGCAAAAGGTAGGAATGGAGGGCTGCACAGAGTTGACGTTTAGCTATACATAGAAATGCATTTTTCAGAGAAACCCCTGTAAATTTACATGGAAACTCCCCAGCAAAATAACTCAAACTTTCCCCAGGGCTCCTCCCTCCATCAGTTGGGATTACATTCAGCTGCATGAGACAGAACATCCAAACTAAAAGAGCGGAAACAAATTGAGTAAAAAAAAATAAACATAAATACTCAAGGTCCGTTTCTCTCTTGTGCAGAAGGCGGCTTTATGAAGTTATCGCAGTCAGGGGCTCCTGCCAGCTTGATGCTCAGCTAGACTCAACAGGTG
This sequence comes from Ailuropoda melanoleuca, assembly GCF_002007445.2. Classification (NCBI taxonomy): domain Eukaryota; kingdom Metazoa; phylum Chordata; class Mammalia; order Carnivora; family Ursidae; genus Ailuropoda; species Ailuropoda melanoleuca. The sequence goes on from NC_048238.1 coordinate 36,250,798, forward strand.
GTGTTCACCAAGATGGCTGCCGAAGCTCCAGTCATCACGTTTATCTTTTAGCTGCCAGAAAAGCAGAAGGGTCAAGGAAGGGCGTGTCCTTTTCCTATAAGGACCAATCTTGGAAGTTTCCCAGAACTCTTCAACTCACGTCCCACTGGCCGGAAGACTTAGTCATGAGGACACATCAGTGAGTCTGAGAAGTGTTGTCTTTATTCTGGATGGCTCTGTGCCCAGCTTAAAGAAAAAATGGTGGATTCTGTTACTAAGAAAGAAAAGCAGAATGGATATCAAGAGATAATTTTCTGTCACACACTGCTTGTCTTTTACTAAGGGCAAAGCAAAGAGACCTCCAGCAGGGCTGGTCCTCTATTACAGGTCGTCCTTATGTTTCAGAGGAAGAGAAAACCTGTTCTCTTTCTTTGTCTCCCTCCATATTCCCTCCAAGTCCCCCTCACCTCCCTGCCCGGCTTTCTCCGGGCCCTGACCTCAAGGAGCCAATGTGCCAGACCACTTTGGATGACTTATCAGGAAAAATTGTGCAAGTCTTTGAAATAGAAAAGAGAATTACTAAGTGTTTCGTCTAGTGTACCTTTCATGGTTATCCCCACCGTTCACTGTTGTTGAGCTCTTTTTGTACAACTCTGTGCAAGTTGTTGACAACTGATAAGAATGCAAACTATTTTTTTCCCACAGGAACGCGAATTCGTTGTGTCTGGTGGAATGCAATTGGTTTTTGACTCGTTTTGCACATATCTGTAATTTTATTTCAGGATTCCTTATCTGTCTATGTATGTGTGGTACTTTGAATTCTTTTTGGAATAGGTTGTAAGATCTTACTGGTTCCCTTATTAACTAACGAGTTCAATCAAACCTTTGACAGGTGTTCATTTCATAGGTGTGAGAGAATCACAATCATACTTCTTTTCAAAATTATCCTTTAACAGATTCTTGGGCTTGGTTCTGTGCCTGGTGTTTTGGTATACTCTGATGTTCTTGGTCCTCTCCGCCTGCCCCCCCAAACCTATTCCCTGTGGGTCTTTCACGCACCCTGTCATATTTAAAAAAAAAAAACACCTTAAAAGGCAGCATCGTCAATAACATAGTAATGGCAACACCATTTACTGAGTGAGGATTAGCCAGATGCCACACACCTTCTTCACCCCACCCTGGGGATATGAGGATGATTATACCCATTTTACAGGTGTGAAAACCGAGGTCTGGGGCAGCTCAACATCTTTCCCAAATTCACAAAGCTGCATAGTGGCAGAGACTGGATCTGAGCTCAGCCCCAACTCCAAGGCCAGTATCTATTTCCCAGTTCTCTGAGCTCCAACGTCAAAGGCCGGAAGTGACCACTGTTCGGTCCCTTTCAGGGATATTTACACATGAGCGGAGAATTGTGAGACCCAATTTTTAACCCAAAGGGATGGCTTTCTACTAGTGGGATTTCAGACTTTTTTGGTGCTGAGATACTTCCATAAATTGTTCCCTGCCTATTGAGCTTCTGAATATAACTAGCTCTGCTGGGAGCGGTGACTGTTGGAGACTGTGGAGTCTCAACTCTCTTAGCTCTGGGGCATACAAAAGTGGGAGGGGCTCTGTTGCTCACTACTCATCTCACAGATGAAGAAACCGAGGGCCAGAGAAACATCTCTGACTTTTGGTGAGGGGGGGATCTGCCTGCTAAAACAGTACGTGGCCGGGAAAGGATGTAGAGTGTGGGACACAGTGATGAGGATGTGAGGGGAGACAGCCCAGGAAGTGGACAGGGTCTGAGATGTGGATTGGAGCCCTGAGGTTTCAGGGCCGATTCTGCTGTGTGATTGTGGATAAGTCATTTTGGCTCTTTTCTCCCAAGGGCTCTTATCTTGAAAATCAGGGATCTAAGGTTTCTGGGATCTTTGTAGCGTTAAAAATCTTTGACTCTGTGAAACAAACGCATTGCATTTGTTGATTACTGTTGACTCTAAGTCTTGAGCCTGTGAAGGAAAGACAAATATCTCTTTCGTTCCACCACCACCGTACTTGGAGTGTTCACATAATTACCTTCTTTGATCCTTTTAATAATTTCTGGAGGAGGTCAGGAGAGTGTTCCCATTTTAGAGATGAAAAACTGAGGTCAAGAGGTTTGGGAATCTACCCCAAAGGCCATTTTTGACTTCCAGGGTTCCTACAGGGGAATTATTGGAGGGGTTACTCCTGAACGTGTTGGTGTGTCAGAGGATTGGGGGCTTTTAAAAAAAAAAGATTTTATTTATTTATTTGCGAGAGAGTGAGAGAGCAAGCACAAGCAGGGGGAAGGGCGGAAGAAGAGGGAGAGGGAGAAGCAGACTTCCCACTGAGCAGGAAGGCCAACATGGAGCTCTCAATCCCGGGACCCTGAGATCATGACCTGAGCCGAAGGCAGACGCTTCACTGACTGAGCCACCCAAGTGCCCCGGATTTGGGTCCTTTAAGAAAGTGCCAAGTCCTCAATGCTATGATGACAACTGAGCATGCTTTCTACATGTGGTTTTGGTAACTTGCAAGTTTGAACATTTCAAGAAATGATTTGAAAGAATTCTCTAGCTAGAATGGTAAGAGTTGGCTTCATCTCGAAAATGGCATTAAGAATACCTACCTTGCAAGTGGGTTGTAAAGATTAAATGAGATAATGCAGGTGAGACCCCCTAGGACCTGGCTGGGCATACGCGGGGCACACCCAAAGATTAGCTGACATTACTTATAACACTATTGTGCTGGAAGTACTACTGTTCAGATGTCTGGAAAGATATTTGTTCTCGATACCTATCAATGAGGCTTCCTTTGCCAATAGGCATTCAATTCCAGCACTCCGTATCAATACAATAGCCCTATGAGTATAACTCACTTACCTCTAATTTAAAATCAAATACAATTCCTCCGGAGCAAAACAGTCACCTAATAGCATACAGAATACAAACACAATCATTGAGTTGGGGAAGAGGCACATCTGTCTCTTTAATTTAAGCTGTTGGATTTGATGGAGTGTTTTCAGCCTGCAGGACTTCACAGAACCATAGAGAGTTTTTTTTTTTTAAACTACTTTTCTTTTTTAGCATAAAATGAATGCATTCACAAAGTAAATATTCCAAACAGAATAGGACTTTATAAAACAAAAATTGCTGTGTAGGCTATTTTTTCCCCTCTAACCCACATCCCAACCTTCAGAAATAACCCTGTTAGTCATTTCTGGAATCTTCCTAAAAATCTTTGACGCACATCTAGGTGTACTCATCTCTACATCTTCTTTGGAAAAAAGCTAACAAGACTGTGTTGTTCTGCAGCTTGTTTTTTTTTTTTTTCTTAATGCATCGTGGAGATTATTCTCTATCTGTGCATCTTTATACATTTTGTTCAAAAGAACATGACACAGTATTCCAGGTATTAATATATCATGACTTATTTAATGTGTCCCTTCCTGATGGTTACTTAGGTTATTTTCCTTTTTCCTTTTGTTACAAACCATGCCGCAGTGAACAGCCCTGTCATGCGTTTGCATAGTTGTGTGAGAATCACTAGGACTGTGTGTGGGCTCAGCATTGGGCTGCCAATCATTATGAGATGCACTGGGTGCTAGAATTTCCCCAAAAGAACCAACTGTGACCAACACAATGTTTATGCTTTGACCAAAAGCAGTGACTGCTGAAGAGAATGTGGATGATCACTTCATTCCTCTTATTAACATGCAAATATTTATCAGGATCTCCCCCGAAGGGATTGTCCCCTTAAGCCAGTATGGGTCACAATGTTATCGTAAAACAGAAGAAGGGATTTGAAAGGGCTCTTGTAAAGTCAAAAGCGCCGCACAGTTGACCAGTCCTGTTCTGAGCAGTACTGTTTACTGGTTACTAGCTGTTCTGTTGGGGTGGGGCTCACTGAGCCCCAAAGCCAAGTGCTCTGCTCCATCCCTCTCCATCAACCTTCTCATCAATCATTTACTGAATAATATTCAATTTTTCCTTCACAGTGGGTCCAGCTCCTTCCCATCCCTTCTCTTCCCCACTGCTTTCTTTCAATATGCCATCCCACCTGGCAATAGGGAAGTCCTTACTATGTGCTAGCACTGTTAGCAGTATAATACGTATACTTTAATATACTTTCTTATGTAATCCTTTCAACAGTCCTGCGAGGCACGTAGCATACTCCCCCTTTTACAGGATGAGCATGGAGAAATTGAGGATCAGAGGGGTTAAGTGACATGCCCAAGGATTACACAGCCTGTATTTCGGGACCTGGGATTGAAACCTAGATATAATGAACCCCAAAGGCCATGTGTTTACCTCTGTATCAGCTGCTTGCTACCTGGTCTCTGTTAAGACTCACTTCTCCCCCTCCAGTTAATTTTGCTAGATTAGGCTCTGTAAAATGTCATTTAAAAACAATTTTCTACCCCAAAGCCTACAAAGACCTAACTTCCCAAAGCTCTGTTGATCTTCTCAATGAAATGAAAATGTTAACCTTTGAACTAAGAATCCTATTTAACTCTCCAGAAAAATTGTCTACATGTCTTTGCCCCCTATTATCGCAGGGGAAAGAGTTTATTCGGGGCAGTCATTCAGAGGAGATCTTTTGAGTCAGACTGACATGAGCTTCCATTCCTACTCTACCACTTATTAACTGTGTGTGGATTTGGGCAAGTGAGCTGATCGCTCTCTCTTTTTAAAAAGATTTTATTTATTTATTAGAGAGAGAGAGAAAGAGCAAGTCGGGGGAGGAGCAGAGGGAGAGGGACAAACAGACTCCGCACTGAGTGTGGAACCTGATGAGGGGCTGGATCTCTCGATCCTGAGATCATGACCTGAGCCAAAACCAAGAGCCGGATGCTTAGCCGACTGCGCCACCCAGGCACCCCCATTTAAACCTCCATTTCCTCATGCGCAAAATGGAGGTAACCATACTTCTATTATCCAGAATCCTTACAACCCCACTGGTTACGTTAAGAGCCAGGGAGCTATTTTTATGACCTATATTCTGTATCTAGCTCAGGACTCTGGACTTGGTGGGCAATCCATGACAGCTACTAGAATGAATGAATTGGATGGAAGATTTGTTAGGTGGAAAAAGCTGAGCCAGGGACCCGCTTGAGAACTGGGGGATGATGTGTGTTTGTCTGCTGGAGGGACTGTGATGAGGAGGAAGATGTGGAAAAGAGGGTAGTCCCTGAGAAAACACTTTTTGAACAGAAAATCCATCGAGGATTGTCTGACCCCCAACGAAGAGGCAGGGAATTCTGAGCAAGAGGAGTTAATATCCATGGCTCTTCCTCTCCATTGGACGGTACTTGGGCTAATTTCTTTGTGCATATCAGAGAAGTACAGTGAGACATAAGCTACATTCTGCAATCCCCATGACACAGAACGTACACGGCTAAGTCTCAACATTACAGAATATTAGAGTTTGATATCCTCGGGAGGGACGATGTAATAAAGGTACGCTACTATTTAAAGGATTTTGATTGATGTTCACTGTGGTTTCTTTACATTCTCTGAAGGCCTTTATTTGCTTACCCCAGGAAGGTAGGGCCCATTAACATTAAGCACACACATTCATCGTAGTTTCAGATTGACCATCTAAAAGTCACCTGGCTGGGGATTTGATGCTTCATGAGAGCAGTGTGGGGGGAGGGAAACAAAACAAAAACAAAGCCAAAAAAACCTCTGGGAAATACAGTCCCACTAATGTGGAATTGAAAATTGTTCTTTGCATTATTATTTCACAGCTGGGTCAGTTCAGTATTTGCAAAAATTGAAGTTTCTCTACATTGCTGTTTTGGATTTTTGTCTGTGGGAGTGTATAAAATGGAGCGAGAGGCAGTGTGGCCTAGGGAAACAAAGAAAAGGAGCAAAACAATCAAAAGTAAGCATGATCATAAAATATATAATAAATACACTCAAATTTAAATGGTATTTTAGAAATAAGTAGATTTAAGCCTATGAGGAATAAAATAGATTTGTGCAGAAAAGCAAAACAAAAGTACAGGGATGGTGAAGAAATATATCTGTTCATGTAACACCCACTGGTGTAAATGTTTGCTTCTCGGTGTAATTTAGATACAAAAACATAATATGTTTTATTCAGTCTTGGGAAAAAACCAAATGGCATTAGGCATCTCCCCAAGGAAGGACAAGGCATCAAAGGAGTTGTCCTAAGACCTACCTCCACAGGATACCAAGAAGGTCTCACTGTGTGTGTGTGTGTGTGTGTGTGTGCGCGCACATGCGTGTGAGTGTGTGCGCCTGAGTGTAGTATGACAGGCATATAGAACACTCCAGAAAGGTGATAGTGGAAACCTAGGTGGAGTCAAGGAAAGGAAGAAAAAAGGATGGGGGTTGGTGCTGGTTATATATGCATCTGTAATCTATGCCTGGGTTTTTGAGAACATCTGACGGTTCTGCAAATGCAGCGTTTCTCTCATTTAGAAATCATTGAACATCGGCAGTTTTGCATTTCCTCCACTCTGTTTATATGCAGTGGTTCTCAACCTTAGCTGCACCTTAGAGTCACATGGGCAAGTTGCATAAAATAGGGTGCCTTACGACAGACCAGTTAAATCAGAAATTCTGGGAGGTAGAACCGGGGCAGTAATTTTTCTTTTTTAAGTTTCCCAAGTGATCCTGAAGCATACTGAGGGTTAAGCATTGGCCCAGAAGTATTGATTTAAGTGCATGCTGGTAACTACAATTAGGATAGTAGCCAGCAACCTACGTCTGGAATTTAATGGCTCTTGGTGGCCATAAAGACCTGAGACAGTCTTTAGATAACTACTGTATATGGGTTTCAGTGATCCAGGTAGGAATCCTGGTTCTACCAACTTACCATAGGTGAAGCCTTGAGCAAGTGGCGTACTTCTCTGAGCCTCAGTTGTTGCACCTGTAAATTGGAAATAACACTCATTTCATGGTATCATTGAGAAGATTAAGCAAGAGAACATATATATTCATAAATTATCTGGTACAAGTCACCATTCGTCCAACACTTTCCACTTGCTCATTAGGCCCTGCCCCACACAAACCAATGAAGATGTGTCAGACATTTATCAAATCTGCAGACACAAAACTGGGAGCTGTAGCTGATACAAGAGATGTTAGAATCAAAATTCAAAAAGGCTTTTGACCGGCTGGAAGGATGGCCAACACTTGCAAGATAAATGCAGGGACTTGAACTTAAAATTTAATAAAAAATATAGAGCCATGATTTATACCAGGACAGGATATGAGAGTAGTTCCTGTGCACAAGTTCTGGGAGTTTCACTGACAACAAATTTAATAAGAGGCAGCTGTAGAGTGTGACTGCTAAGAAAGCTGATATGGTTGGAGGTTGAACGAAGAAAATGTAGGATACAGGTCTCAGGACTGAATCCGATTTTTAAAAGCTCGTCATACCACAACATATATTGAAGACCTACGATGTGCTAGGCTCTGTTCTAGGCTGTGGGGATACGACCTCCTTGCCCCCTTGCAGCTTAAATTCTCTGAGGAGTAGGGGTATTAGATAGGTATAAGAACTATGGAAAAAATCAGCAGGGAAGGGGGAAAGGCAGAGTTGTAATTACAAGGGGTTATTTGCAATTTTAAATAGGGTGATGGGAGCTGGCTTGATTGACATTTGGATAAAGATTTGAGGGCAGTAAAGAATAAGATGGGGGGAAGAACACTGTAGGAGGAGGGAAACATGAATTCAAAGATCTGGATGGAGGATGTGCTTATTCAAGAAAAATGAAAGAAACCCTAATTGGAATATTGTGTTCAATCCTGGGCCTAATCTTTACTCTTTTTACTTGAGTACAAAAGTAAAATATTTGGAAACAAAGCATGTAAAAAATCCAAAAATATTTGAAGACAGTATAAATCACCCACTATTCAGGTATTCTTGACATTTTGGCATATTTCCTTCCAGCTTGTAAGTAGACCGACATGCAGAAGTAGCAGAAAATAACAAGGTTGAATTGAGATTTATTTTTTAGAGGCTCTTCAGAGCTCCATTTCTACTTCCAATGACTCTGGCACTCCTGGTGTGTGGCTTTCAAATTGGGTCTCAGCATACTTTCAAATTACTACAGGTCAAATCTAGCCTTTGAGGTTGCTTTCAAATAGTTGAAATTGCAAATGTTTTTGCTACAGATCCTTTACATACAAAGGTGGATACCTTTTAAAGACTTTGCAACTTGGGCAGATGAGAAGTGTCCTCTGTGAGCTTTCATTACTATTGGCATTGAGCATTTTTCCCTATGTTTGTTTACTGACCATTTGTAACTCTTCTTCTGTGATTTTCCTGCTTGCCAGTAACCCGTTATAAAATGGGCCACCTCAACCAGAATGCTTCTACAAGATGCTGAGCCGAACGGCGAAGACTCTATCTTTTCATTCTAGGTTGTAACCTTCAGTGGTAGGTTGTTACCAAAAATGACTGCAACAATTCCACCCAGGCTGTGTGCTCTTTTGTAATGTGACTTTGCCTCTCCTCCTACCAAGAGGTAGAGTTGATTTTCCCTCCATTAAAATTTGGCGGGCCTTGTGACTTGCCAATAGAACATGGCCGAAGCAAAGATGTGACTTCCTGGCCTAAGACTTACAGGGTTTCACAGCTTCTAATTTTGCCTTTTTGTAAGAGAGTTGCCACAAAATGAAACTCAGGCTGGGTGACTGAATGAGAGACCAAGTGGAGAGAGAGAAGCCATGTGGAAGAGAATCCAAGTGCCCATCCAACAGACAGCACCAAGCATTTATTTTTGAGTGGGACTTCAAAACTAGATGGTTGAGTGGCTCCATCTTCCAACCTCCAGGCCCTGAAGAGTCACATGGAACAAGGATGGGCTGTCCTGTTGACCTGTCCAAATTCCTAACCCACAGAATAATGAGTAATAAAAATGGTGGCTATTTTTAGCCACCAAATTTTGGGGTATACAGTCATAGATAATTGACATATAACAAATGCGGGAGCATGGAATTTTTACTGTTCTCCTTTGAAGTGTTCCCATTGGGAAGCAGGACTAGACTTGTTTTATGTTGCTCTAAAGAGCAGTACTAGAACCTGTTCCAGGGTGGAGGTCACATGGAAGCATGTTCTTAGCTGGATACAAGAACTGACAATAAGTAGGCATCAACAGTGGAATGGGTTATTTTGCAAGGTAGTGAGCTAACTGTCCCTGAAGGTATTCCTAGAGAGCCTGGCCAACCATCGATCAGAGACATCCCTCGTGGGGACCTGTCAAGTCCCTTCAAGTCTTATGACTTCACTAGTGAATGAAGGGGAAGGGAAACTGGACGCTGGGATTTTTAGTCAAATATGATTGCTGAAGTTTACTCAGATATGAGTTTTCAGTTTGTAGAATATCTTTATTTTCTGTCTTGCGTTCTTTTACCATTAAATTTTTAATGAGGAAATCAAAATAAAGGTAACGATCAAGATATTAGGAAGGCTTAATTGTCACAAACATGCGGTTTGGGGTAATACAACAGACCTAGTACTTTATCTTATTTACATCTCTAGTTTCTTTCTTTCTTTTGAGAATCCAGTGGCAGGAGTTGAGCCCTTCCCCACCCTTTACCTCCACTTTTATATGGAAGACTCCTACGAACTTCAATTTTTTTAGAGAAAGACAAAACATTCTTGAATGATAATAACGATGGGTGTTTGGGTACGTAACAGTCTGGTGAACTATTCATCTACGTTCCAAATGAAAGACCAGACTTTGCTAGCCAAGAAATCATAAGTGCTTTTTATGGTGCCTTTAGAATTTCCCTGCACTCTTCTTTCCCTTCCCTTCTCATTGCTACAGACCCTTCAGAATACAGAGGGAAGAAAATGCTTAAACAGAGATCCGTAAACAAGGTCTTCATAAGTCATAAGTCAGAGGCTCCCTGTGCCCATAATGGCATGTTAGAAGAAATCTATGACTGTGGTTGTAATAGACAGATGGAAACTATAAACTCTAAAGAGATTTCTTTGGCTCCTACAGTTCTGGGAGTTTGGTTTCTGTGACTCTGGGACACGAAAGGGAGAAAATAAATATTTCTCAATTCTAAGTAATGAAAGAATATCACCCATACTTTAAATTTCCAAGACAATGGCAGTAACATAAAATTTGGAACCTGTCCACAAGGGTAGAAGGAGGTATGAGGAAGCTACCAACTTGGCAGGTCTTAGTGCATACTGATGGGAAAGTGGGACATATAATTCTTTTCAGGCTGGGAGTAGGTGAAGAGTAACATCCCCATTAGACATATTTAGGTATGAACTCCATAATTTGGACAAGCTGGTTGGAGTTAAATGACCTTATATACCTAATCCAGGTATGGCTGGCCTGGCTCTCTTCAATACTTTTAGCTGTATAGGGCCGTTCTTCCCTTTAATAATAATAATAAAAAAAGCCCAAGCTTTTATGATACAAGTAACAGAATGATAAAATTTAACTTTGAGTGAGGCCATAGATGCAATGGATATAAAATTCCAAACTAAAATATAAGACCAAAATGCAATTTGAAAACGATACTGTTAAGTTTGGCTAAGAATGGATTCCTGGAAGGTCCACCCTCCTTGGTAGTGAATGGGAGATTATTAGAATAGGGGTTTCCTCCCTTAGTCAAGCCTACTGAAGGGCTCTTCTGTGGGATGACTCAGAGGGTTTGACATGTATTTCATTCAGTTGGGGATATAGTGCCTGGAGCCTGACCTTCACTGGAGAAGGCTGGAGATGCTCGCAGTGTCAGGATCGGGGTGGCTCTGCTATCCTATTGAGGGTTTAGTGGGGCAAGGGATGGGACAGAATGTATATGCTAATATTAAAGGAAATTCCTCTCTAGTTAGAAGCATGCATTTTAAACATTTATTACAACCATGCTTGTGAAGGAAGAGGACCATATGGGCCAATTCAAAGAATTACTCTTGGCAGGGACATTTTATAGGAAAAGAGAATGGCTAAATATTAGTTTTTGGTACAAAATATGACAGACTGGTTTAAGATCACTCGACTCTTGACTTACAGCTGTCAGTCAACTTGGTAGCTAATTCATTTCCTAGAGCCAAGACTTAATCCCACTGAGTTTATTGGAAAATTGTTTAAGTATTTTTCAGGAAGGGGATTGTGAATTATATCCTAAAAAAATTATATCCTATAAAAAATTTTTAAAAATCCCAGATTAGGTTTGAAGGAATTTTTCTTTTACTTGCATTTCTTAGTGACTAAGGAAGTAATCACAAGTGGCCATGGAGTTCAGAGATAGAGTTGCCTGAATGAAAAGACCTGGGTGAGAGGCGCCTGGTTGACTCAGTTGGTTAAGCATCCGACTCTTGATTTCAGCTCAGGTCATGATCTCAGAATCATGAGATCGAACCTCGCACTGGGCTCTGTGCTGAGCAAGGAGCCTGCTTAGGATTTTCTCTCTCCTTCTGCCTCTGACCCTCCCCCTCAAGCTAAAAGAAATAGATTTTTTTAAAAAAAGAAAAGAAGGGAAGGTTGCCTGGTAATTGAACTTTCTGAGGATGATGTGTAAGAAAGAGTCATTTTCAAACATCTGCCAGGACCAAAGGGTGGATAGCAAGTTGTTAAATCAGATTTTCCTACCCCTAACTGGCACCCCCATCACTGTGGTATATAGTGTCCAAATATGGCTGCCAATAATTCCTCCCATCTCTGTACACACTTCTGGCTCTTCTCACTAAGAGGTGGAGTCTGTCTTTCCTTCCTTTGAATCTGGGCTGGGACTGTGACTTGCTTTGACCAATAGATTGTGGCAAAATTGACTCCTAGCCTTTAAAAGGTCTGGTAGCTTGGACTTAATTTTAGAACTCAGAAGCCAGGTAAGAAGTCTGAATATCTGAAGGCCATGGTGCTTTGAGGAAGCCCAAGCTCGCCATGTGGAGAGGCCATGTGGAGTGAGACACATCCCCGGCCAGGCCCCTGCTGTTGCAGCCATCCCAGCTAAGGTGCCATCTTGAATGTTCCAGCCTCAGCAAAAGCAGAACTGCCTAGCTGAACCCAGGCCAGAGGGGGAGGGGTGACGGGGGAAAGAGAGGTAACATGCAAGGTGAGGAAGTGGACCAGAAGTCAACCTTGCACACCTTCCCTTTGTAAGATTCTAATCTGAAGCCCCAGCTGGAAAAGCAAAAAGTTACAAAAGTTTTTGCCTCCTGTCTTAGACAGGACATTCTAATTTCACAACTGAGATTCTTTTGGGGTGCAAAACGAACCTAGGACTGTCTTTTACCTAAGAGGGAGCAGAAAATTCACAGGCCTGCAGGCATTTTCATTCAGGGGCAGGGGAAGTCATTCCCACTGAAATACCATTAAGAGGGAAGTGTGAGGACAAGCTAACAGAAAAGTTGAACTTTCATTACTTCATGAACTACGCTTGATCAAAGTATACTGATCGCCCTGCACATGGCCAGAAGCCCAACAGCACGCTTGTCAGGGAGAAGCTTACTTTCCCTGAGTCTAAGACACCGCTCCCGTTTCTTGGCAGCCCTGGCCTCCTGACTATCATTCTGAGTTCTCTGGCTGTTGCCCTTTCGGACCCTTCAATGTTGATCCCCAGAGGAAAAGGTCTCTCTTCGAAGCCCCGATTTCCCTGAACCATCATCCACGCAAGGAAGTTCTGTGTAGCACATTTTGAGGGTGTCAGCCACTCCAGTAAACGACTTGAAATGAACTCTCATAAACCCACATTGTTAGGACTCCTTTGGCCAGTGGGAAATTCCCCGTGGCTGCTTCTTTCCTTGGATGATCTCATCTCTCCTCTGTGGTATCCAGCCTCCGAACACTCACATTTCTTCAAATTTCTAAAGCAGAAGGGTTCAGCTCCTCTCGCCTACCTCAAACTACCTTCCAGCTTAACTGAACGGATCCCCAAACTTGTTAAGGCACCAACTACACACAGCCTTAGGCACACAATAATGGCCATCTAACATGTATTCCTGTTCCCCAGGCGCCAGGCCCACATGTTAAGTCCCATATATGTACACCAGAATATGGACATCGCAACAACCCCTTCGTCTCCTTTCATAGTGAAAGAAGCTGGGGGATCAAGAGCTTAAGCAAGGTGTTCAGGTCACACAGTTGTGTAACTGAGTCAGGACTCGAATCCAGGGCTATCTGGTGCAGAGGCCAACAAATTAACTATGGCCTTTAAAATGATAACTCTGTCTTTTAATGATGCCGTCCTTAGGTTAAGACTTCACTTCCCTGTAGTCATTGTTGAGAAACTATAGGCACATTATTCATTCCCTGTTTAGAGCTAGTACCACAAGGGGCATGGAGTTTTTCCCCTTATTTCATTTTTTATGGGTATTTTCCCCCAATGTTGAGAGCTCATCATTTATTTTAATTTTTTAATTTGAATATAGTTGACACACAATATTACAGTGGCTTCAGGTGTATGACACAGCGATTCATCAAATCTATACGTTATGCTGTGCTCCCCGCCACTGTCGCTACCGTCTGCCACCACACGATGCTAGTACAATACCATTGGCTATATTCCTTGTGCTGGATCTTCCCTCCTCAGGGCTTATTTATTGTTGTGTTTAATATAAAAATGTTCAGAGGCAGATGGTTGAAATTATGGTGATGTGGACTGGTATAAGACGGCGTTAGGAATTTGATACTTCGATCCTACCAAGATCTCTTGCTCGTACTCCTGAGATGCCTGGAGAAATCATCCTCCCAGGAAAAAGACTGCCAAGGAACAGCAAAACAGTATTTTCTCGTGAGCTGTGGCTTTGTCTCCAAACCTTAACTCTGAACTCTGGTGAACTCCACCAGGCTTTGGGGAGCTAGCTAGGGGTCTAAAGGTCTTCTTCCAAACTATAGTCTTACCCCTCAAGGGGTGAAGGGCATTCTGACTCCTTCATGCAGTACCAGAAGAAAGATGGAAAATTCTCTTTCCTTCATGTTCCTTTACAAATATGTGCTGAGTGCCATCAACCTGCTAGGCAGTGCGGAACATGTTGAGGACCAAACTCCATGCCTGTTGTCATGGAGTTTATAGCCTGGTGGAGAGACAGACATTCAATAGCATAGTACACCATGATGAGAATAAATTATAACACATGCTCTGAAGAACAAGGACAGGTTGTATTTTAGCCTGGAGGTAGGAGGGAAGGTTGATGGGATGGCCACTCCGAGATCTTGGAGGCGAGCGGGAGCCAGCCAGGTGAAGATCACAATGACGTGTGTCCCAGGCAGAGGAGAAGAGAAGAGCAGAGGTCTGGAGTCAAGGAAGGGTTTGATATATTACAGGCACTGGGCCTTAGCAGGGGAAATGGGGCAAGTGGTGTAACAAATCGTTGGGCTATGGGGCAGGGCCTTTGAGACTATGGTAAATATGAGGGTTATTCCGCGCTTTTGATAACCAGTCCCAGACCCAGACTCTTCCCTCATTTTATATGGTCCCTGTGGCCGCAGTGTGAGGACACCACACAAGGTAGGCCAATCAGAGGACACTTCTTGAGGACTGGAATCTTAAACAGAGCAACCAAAGATGGAGAACATTCAGGGCCGTTCTTCTGAGATGAAGAGGTTTTCTATAAGTTTCTGAGATTCTGAGAGCCAATGAATCTCCTGCCCTTCCCAAGGCCTGCTTGTTCAGCTCTTCCTTCGATTCTGGTTGAAGTTAGTCAGGTTTGACTGTTGTGACTCGCAACTGAAGAGACCGAACAGGGCAAAATCCTCAATTGTTAATAATCAAAGTAGATTAGGAAGCCAGCAATGTTGGCCTTTAGAGGTTAGCATGGGCCAGACATGATGCAGTGTATTTTAAATAATCACTGTGGTCTCCTTGCTTCCTCTTCCTTCCTCTCCCATAACCTACTATGAGTGCCTTGGATAACTCCGGTGAGTGGTGGTGTGTGTTTGGCCTAGAGCAAGGGCAGAGAAGTCAAAGAAAATGAGACACAGATGAGACCCTGCTTACCTCAATGCCCTGCTGTAGGCAGGAGAGAGAACTTGGTGGCCTGCTCTCCCTCCCCTGCCGCCCTCCCACTGGAGTTGATCTTGAGGTGCCCCATCTTCTCAGTGGGGTACCAGGAGACCTCTTAAAACACAGTGATTCCACCAGCTAGAAACTATGGTCCATTGAGAGTCTTGCAATTCACCCAAGCACATCAGTACTCACCCTTGTGGGTAGAATGAAATAAAGGCCTTGATTTTGATACATCCTTCCAAGAGGAATGAAGTATGGAAGAGAGATGGAGGCCTTGCCTGTCTTTTGAAGTCAGCAGGGGGTTTCTAGAGAGTTGTGTCCACTCTTCTATTTGTCTGTGCCTGCTGGAAGGCAAATTTCTCCTATGATTCTAGGCTTCTCCAAGCTAGCTGGTCAAAATTTTAAGGCTCCCAGGGAAAGGCTACAATAAATACCCATTACCAAAAGGAATCTGCGACTGAGGGTACAGAGGAATTTGTGGTGGAAGAAGAATTCGCCCCTTCAGCATTCCAACTCTGTGAGGGCTGAGTTCTTTGGGCTGAAGTAGGAGCTGCGGGCTTCATTGGTCAACTAGAGAATAGTCCTCCTTGGCTTGGGCCACAGCCATGTGCAGAGGAACACACCTCATTCTTATTGAAGTTCCAGAATAGAAATTGGATAGACAGAGAATTTGAGTGGGTTGTTTGCCCAGGAGGATCCCCCTGCTGAGGGTGCCCGGCATTTCTTGATCAGCCCATATATGGTTGCCCTCAGGTCTTATCGGGTCCTGATCCAATTCCCTGTGGACAGAACAGGGACACAGAGCACAGTGCCCAGATGACGATGGTAAGTGGGGATGGAAAATTATGGTTGGGCTGCTTTTCTCTATAGGTGTCTGAAGGACCCATGAGTCCTCAGAGCCCAACTCTGAGTCCCTCTTGGTGTCCTTCAGGGGGGCACCCGTTCCTGTCTTCTCTCTGTAATGCATTTCCAGTCAACTTCTTGGCTATGTAGCGACTCCCACTGTCCCATCCCATGCATTATAATCTCATTGTTTTTGTGCAGGACAGAAGCTGTCTGGATCAGCTGCTCCATTTTACAGACATGGAGACCAGGAGTACAGCTCAGGACTGTGCAGCATCCGTTGGGAGGCTGAGGTCACCTTATTTGTCAATAAAATAATTCCATAACCTACATATTTTAGGATGGAAGTGTAATGGCCAAGTCCCAAAGAGGAAAAATGTAATTGTTAAGGTCAATTTGTGATCTTTATATAAATGGAATCATACCATACAGATTGTTTTTGTGTCTGGCTTCTCTAACTACAAATGATGCTTCTGTGACTCACCCATGTTGTGGTGTGCATCGAAAGCGCATTTCTTTTCCTTGCTGGGTAGTATTCCACTGTATGGACACAACCGGTTCATCCGTTCGCTTGTTCGTGTGCCTGTCGATTGGCTCTGGCTTTTGGCTATTTTGAATAAAGCCACCATGAGCAGTCTTGTACGAGTCTTTGGATGAACACGTCTTTTTATTTCTTTTGGGTAAGTATCTAGGATTAGACTTGCCGGCTCAGGAGACTTAAATTTTAATACCAGCTCTGACACTAATTTGTTGTTGCTTTAAGCAAATTATATACCTTCTCTGGGCTTCAGAGGCCTCATTTATAAAAAGAAGGGGTTGGACTAGATGGGTCTTTGTGAACTGTGCTCCTTAAAGGCTCTAGATTCTGAATCCGTTGGTTGGGGGAGAGGGGAGTAAACAGGGAAGGGCTGGGCTCCCCCCTTACATCGCCTACATAGCCTGACTAAATGCCGAAATGTTGACCTTCCCCCTTGGAGTTTATTTGAAAAGGAAAGTGTTTTATGACTAAGAATGTTTAAAAATGGCCTACATAATCTACATAATCTCTCAGATTCCTTTGACTCTAAAATTTTTGGAGTCGATGAAAGAATTTGCCTTCTTCCAAACTTCCATGAGTAATGTTCTGGGAACAACATCTAAGATCACAGAAGAGCCAGCTTGGGTGAAAATTACCTCTCTTTTCTCTCTCTCTATGGCAGAAGGTGAAACTAAACTGCAACTGAGCTGAAATACAAACTCAAAAGAACATTGCAGACTTCCAGTCCAGAAAAGATGGTATATGCACATTTCTCCCTGCTCTTCCTGGCTAAGTGTGATTATAAACCCTGCAACTATAATTCAGAAGGCAACCAAAGGAGAAGTCTTAAAGGTGGTAGGAGAATAGTAAACTGGTTTGGGACCCCAAATTAAAATGATAGCACAGCTTCAGGGCATTCTATGTCAGTCACCCCCACTCAACAGCAGATGACCAGGCCTGGGGTTTCCTGACCCCTAACCTAGCAACAGAAGACCACCCAGGTGGGCTTGTTTCTCTCCCAGATCAGATGGAAGTCCTTCTGACAACACCAGGAAAGCCCAGAACCAATGGTAAGGGGGGGGAATCATTAGGGAGCAGCAAGTGGCAGGGGGAAGGGCTCTCCTTCCTTGCCCAGCCTGAGACACCTCTCCTCTCCCAAGAGATACTGAGAGATACCTAAGCAGGCAGCACCAGCTAGAGAGATCCCAACACCAAGTGGCCCAGTAGACCAGGAAACCTCTTTGTCCCCATGGGCCTATGACTCCCCCTCCCCCCATCCAGAGACACCTGCCTGCCTGGCCTAGGGAAACCCCTCCCCACCCAGCAACCCATAAATTAAAAAAAAAACTGGAAAATCTCTACAGAAAAATAGACATTTTCAAAGAAGAGGATATACAGATGGTGAATAAACACATGAAAAGATGTTCATATCATTAGCCCTCAGGGAAATGCGGATGAAGCCCACACAGTTAAATATCACTACACACTTATCAGAATGGCTAAAATAGAAAATAATGATGATACCAAATCATGGCAAGGATGTGGGGAATCTAGATGCCTCATGCACTGCAGGTGGGAATGCAAAATGGTACAGTAATTCTGGAAAACAGTCTGGCAGTTTCTTTTCCTTTTTTTTTTTTTTAAGATTTTATTTATCTGTTTGACAGAGAGAAAGAGAGAGAGGGCCCACAAGCAGAGGGAATGGCAGGGGGAGAGAGAGAAGAGAGAGAAAGAGAGAAGCCCCCGCCAACGTGGGGCTCGATCCCAGGACCTGGGATCATGACCTGAGCCGAAGGCAGATGCTTAACCAACTGAGCCACCCAGGCGCCCCAGTTTGGCAGTCTCTTAAAGAACTAAATATGCAACTACCATATGACCCAGGGATCGTACCCTCGGGCACTTATCCCAGAGACATGAAAATTAAGGTTCACCCAAAAATCTGCACATGAACGTTCATAGCAGCTTTATATATAATAGCCCCATATTAGAAAACACCCAGATGTCTTTCGGCTGGCGAAGGGTTACACAGTCTGTAGCATATCCATACCATGGAATTCCACTCAGCGGTCAGCATGAAAAAGGAACGAACTATGGCTACAACTTGGATGGCTCTCCAGAAAATGATGTTGAGTGAAAAAAGCCAATCCCAGAAGGTTACACACTCTGCGATTCTCTGTGCATAGCATTTTTGAAATGACCCTGTTTTAGAGAAAGGAGAACAGAGGAGTGGTTTCCAGGTGCCAGGAGTTAAGGACCTGGCTGTGGAAGGAGAGAGCATGTATGGTGGAGGGGGCCAGAAGGAGGTGGGTGGGGTCATAAAAGGGCAGCAAGAGGGATCCTTGTGGTGAAGGAATGTTCCATATCTCCACTGTGGTAGAGGGCACAGGAACCTATGTGTGGGATAAACTCATATTAAAACAAAACACATGCGTGCAGGCACACTCACACGCTATTGAGCACAAGCAAATGTGGGCAACTCGGAGGACGATGGGTGGATTCTATCCATGTCACTACCCTGGTTGTGGCATCGAGCTATAGCTTTGCAGTGGCTACCCATGGGGGACACTGGTAAAGGCTACAGGGCGTCTTCTCTGTATTACTTCCTAAAATTGCACTTGGCATCTAACAATGATCTCAGTGAGAAGTTCAATTAACAGGCGAGGGCTTTTCAGAAACAAGGCAGTAGACGGTGAGGGAACACGTACCTCCATTCCAGGAAGGACAGACTCGGGGGAGGCCGGCTCGCTCTTCATTTCCAGAGAGCACAGCGACGGTGGAGGTCTCCTTGCCGGGATGTGAGATGCGGGACAGCCATGCTTTCTTGCTCCTGAAGCGAGTCCTTCAGCACCTAATGCTCTTTATTCAAATTTGAAAAATGAGGCAACCTGCTTTGAGGGGGGAGGGGCTGCCAGTAAACGAGACTGTAATTAGTGAAGTATTTTCAGGAGCGCTAGGGCTCTTACCCGTTAGTTATACCGGATCCAGGATGTTTTAATTGCCCTTTTGTAACAAGTGCCTTGACAGACACTTTTGTCTTCATTCGATGTGTGAAAAAAAAAAAAAAGTCCACAACCCAAAACACTATGGCTTAGAAGAAAAACCCCCTTCTGAGAAAGGATGTTTTGAATATAACATCACATCGTTGATGGGATTTAATTACATACGAGCGTTTAAGCTTAGCACCTTGTAGCCAATTTTTACAGTTGTGATTTTAGGTTTCTTTAATATATTTACTTATATTTAACTTATTTTTTTCTAAACACTGAGTCTGCCGGGAGGTTCCCCTTCCAAGTCAAGGCTGGCTACAGGAGACACACAGATGATTGAACTTGCAGGGCTGTGGAGCGTTGCTGAGAAGGGGTGACAAAGCAATGTTTCGGGAATCCCTTGTACTTGGCCCAGACCCCCCTTTAGGACCAACACACTCCTACCCCAGCTGCTGGGAGTACGGACTGTGGATGGCTCAGAGGTGTGCACCTCCCTGGAAACCTTCGGGGGACTTCAGGGGACTTCCTCACCCAAGGCGAGGCCACCTCCCAGGGGTGGCCTGGGGCTAATGACGGGCCGAGCCCCCTGCCTCAATCTGCGACAACTCTGAGGGCCCCTCCCAGATTCTGAGAGTCACTTAGGACTGGCTTAGGTTTCGGTTGCAACCACCTTGCCAGGTGATTTGGCTTTCCTCATTTTCTTAGAGTTGTATCTCCTCAGAGTTAGCTTCCAGGGCACCCAACTCAGGACAGGGTCTTTGATTGGGTTCCCAGAAAGCAAGCCTGAGGAGAACTTGGGTTCAGGTAGCTTACTAGGGAGGTGACCCTAGGTATCAGGAGTGAGGGAGCAAGAGAGAGAAACAGGAGAGGAAAACAAACGAGTAAGAGGTATGTCGTTGAGCTGGTCACTGCTGCGGACGCCTGGGGAATCAATCCCTCTGGAGATGTCTGAGGAACATGTGGAGTCTGGCTCCGGTTCGTATCACCAGAAGCTGCGGCATTTTTCCATATACCTCAGCCCCCAATTAAAGGATTGTCCCTAGGGACACTCCTCTCCCGGACTTCTGGTTGTCCTGGGCACACACTGAGCCATTTCTCGGAGTTTCTGAGAGCACTTTACTACAAAAAATCAAAGAGGCCCAGGAGATATTGAGGTGGGATACTTGGCAACTTGCAAGGATATGATCCGCTACAGTTGAGCCAAAATCAGAGGTGAGTGAGGGTCTGTGGTGGGGGGCACTCAAAGTGTCTGCTCCTCAGGAGAAAGAATACCGCCTCTTCCTCTGACAGGAGTCAGAGGAGCTCCTATTACACAGGAGGAATTTCCAGGGCAAACTAGATCCTTTCACACTGAGAATGTGTGTGGGGGCGGGGAGCACAGAACTGGCAGCGGAAAGAAAGGAAGCAGAAAAGTCAAAAAGAGATCAGTGAAAAGGTCTCTTATTTACTTGCCTGCTGAGCTGGCTGAGCGGCCATTTTACTGACCTCACTTCCCTCTACGTTGAGTTCAAGGTACTGAGATGAAGTCCTAGAACGTCCAAACTGTAAGATGTGTGTACCTTCAGGAACTGAAAAGAGAGAAAATAAGATTGGTTTCTGGAAAAACAAACAACAAAAAAGAATACACAAGAGAAAACCCATGAGAAAACATCAGTGGCTGGTCTGTGTTCACCCTGACACTTCCGGGCCGGTGGGTCTCAAAGCCTGGTCCCCAGACCAGCCGCTTCAGCATCACCTGGGGGACTGGTTCGAAACCGAAATTCTCTGGCCCCGCCCCACACCTACAGACTCAGGATCTCGGGGGGTGGGGGCCCAGCCCTCTGCTCTAACGAGGTCCCCCAGGGATTCTGATGTGAGCGAGTCTCAGAACTACCTGTCTAATTCCAGATGGTTCGCTCATACCTGTGACTTCAGCAACCAAACCCAAGATTGAATACCCAAGTTTTGGTCCGGGTAAGCCAGGTAGGTATAATCGGGGGCCAAATTTTAAAGATTCTTCAAACCACCTAGAAGGTAAATTTTCATCTCTTATATTCTGCAGGGTGCTGCTGCCTACGTCTGGCCTCCCACCCAGCACTGGTCCTCTGCAATGAGCCCAGCACTCTTGCAGATGCTGAGGATAGAGCAGTGAGGGAAACAGGCAACAGCTCTGGTTCTCAGGGAGCTTGACTTCTGGTGTGTGTGTGTGTGTATATGTGTGTGGTGCCAAAGGGGGGCGGTCCAGAAAATCGTCAGTAAGCAGGAAATACATTACATGGTACATTACAAGGTAGTAAGTGCTATAGAGAAAAATAAAGCAAGGGAGGTGTGGGGGGGGGCTTGAGATCCTAAATAAGGGGCTCAGGGAGGCTTCACTGAAGTGACATCGGAATCAAGTTTGGAAGGAGGTGAGGGAGTGAACAGTGCAGGTAATTAGGGGAATGAAAGTCCCAGGCAGAGTCCCAGCAGGATCAAACGCAGGGCCCGAGGTGGCAGTGCCTCGGGCGCTGAGCATCTGCTCTAAACCTGCATATGGAGAAAATGCTATGTGACCGGGGAGCTCTCTTTGCAACTCTCTGCAGTAGAGAGGCAAAATCCTAGCTAATTTTGCAAGTGGCAGAATTTGCGTCTGTGTTTCAAGTGATGGCGGTAGCGATTATGGGGCCCATTTTGTTGATAATGTATATTTCTAAGTTTGTCTAGACCTGTATCTGTATATACATCTCTCGTCATGTGATGTCTTCAGGGCAACACTTTCCTTTACGGTTGTGTCAGGATCTCAGGGTGGATCATGTCAGCCGAGCTAATAAATCAGGCAGGTCCTTACATCCAGGCAAATAGCAGCCGGGGCTGGAGAGCCGGGCTGGTCATAAGGACAGGAGGTCTTCAAGTGTTTATGAAAGGGACCTGCTGATATGCAGCTTTGGACTTTCCCGTGTCAGCACTAAATGCCTCGATGCAGGTTAAACAAAAACCACCTCTGCTTGGAAGTAGCAGCTCTCAGCACCCTCTTTCATAACCAGTTTGCCAGAAACGATGCTTTATTCAGTGCATTCAGCAGAGGGGCCCCTTTGCTCGTCAGTCCAGGGAAGACTTTGGAAGGCAGGCTTGAGTCTCGCCGTCTCGGGCAGGCTTATTCTTTCCCTACATTTCCAGACACCCCCTTGGACTGTGATCCCCTGGCCACAGGTTTGCAGGAAACCTGGGAAATGTAATTACAGTGGAGTTGGCGCCTACTGAATTCTGGGTGCTCCTTCCATACAGTCAGCAATGAAGAGTCCCCCGCTGAACGGGGCCCCCGACCGCTGGCCATTCAAGAAAGCCCTGTGTGGGGAGGTTTCAGAGCAGACCTGGCTTAAAAACCAAGGGAGGATTAGACCAGCCATTTTCAGCCTTCTCGGATATGAGAAGGCTTTTTAAAAAAGTTGAAATATTTGGGGCGCCTGGGTGGCTCAGTTGGTTAAGCTTCTGGCTCAGGTCAGGATTGCAGAGCCGTGGGATCGAGCCCCCCGCGTGGGGCTTGTGCTCAGTGGGGAGTCTGCTTGTCCCTCTCCCTCTCCTCTTCCCCCTGCTCGTGCTCTCGCTCTCTAAAAAAAAGAAATACATAAAAATTCAAAAAATCTGAATTTTTAGGGAAACTACTGCTCTGGTTATTCTTCTCTGACCCATTGCCTAAGAAAATACACAACAGATATGATCATTCAAAAACATTACTTAGTTTACTTATTTAGGCTTTGAATTTTACTCACCACAATGGCATCTACAAAGGATTTGGAAAAAAACAATAGCCCCCATATGTGAGAGATATATGTTTTTTTCTTAACCAGTCCTCAGGCGAATCAATGGTTTTCACCCGACTCCCCGCTCCCTCCCACACAGTGCCCACCGCCTAGCTGTTGGGAATTTTGGAATAGATGGCTTTCCAGAAGGAATTCTTTTCCACCTTGTAGCCCTCCAGGTCCACCTTCAATGACACAGTTAGTGGAATGTCTACACTGGCATTCTGCAGGTGGAAGGATCAGGTAGGAAAAAGATCTTTGAAACCAGACCCTGTCCATCTCTGGTGATAGGGAGAGAGCGTGACCCATCTGCGGTCATTGTGCAAGTTTTTCGGCCTGGCGTCACCATGCTGGCTCCCACTGCATTGCTAGAAAGAGTCCCTGAGCTTTGCTCAGAAGGACTTCCTGCGGTTTTCTCTTCACAGTGGGGATTTAAGTCTCAAGGTCACTCCGTTCCAGTGTCATCATTGATAAACTCTCCCATGAGGATCTCCTCTTGCCCGTGTCACCCATACATGGAGGGCCCCTCCCCCTCTTCAAGAACAAAAACTCAGTGTGGATTTAATTCTGAAAGTACCAGGAATTGGAATAGAGAGGCCTCACTGACCCTGGAACTCATGTTGTTGGGAAGACTTGATTTGATTTTATTTTTTAAATGGGATCATTTGCAAACTTGAATATCAAACCAAGAAATTCACTCTTTCTAAAAATGCTAGTGAAATGAGTTTGGATTAGCTCCAGTTGCTTCCCCTACTCCAATGATGAGTGTGGGTGTTTTATATATCCTGCCATGTGTAGGACTCACACAGACCTTTTAAAGTTAATTAAAAAGCCTTCCATGGGCTGCCAGATTTGGGCAGCAGTGCTCCTCTGTAACCTTTTGTATCAGATTAAAAACCTCTGACAATCAGGGATGTTGCCAAATTTCAAATGAACTGTTCCGAGTAAATTCAATCAGCGGGGCAATCCAGTTAGCTTTACAGTGACTCCTGTTTCTGGTTCAGCGAGAGCGGGGGGATTGAGAGGGACCGAACCCCTTCTTTTGAAAACCTGCCTATTTGTCTTGCTCTTTTCAGGAGCAGCCCCCCTTCCCTGCCCCAACACCCACAATGTTTCCTACCATAGGAGAGTGCTGCCCAACGTGCCATGGGTGTGTTTTTGACAAAAAGCGTCCCTATTCTATGCAGGAGGGTAAGCCCTACACACCACATTCGTAATGTACAGTAGCAGAGCAAACCTTCTGAGCATTTCTGCAGAAAACGGGTTCATTTTGTTTCACACTCCTTTCCAGATACACTTGACCCTACTGCCTATTTTTCCCTAATAACCTTTAACAGCTTCCCAAAGAGCTTGCAACATCTCACAAAGGACTGGATTGAGGACTCTGGGAAAACGAACCCTCTGACTCTTAAGTCTGGTAAAAGGTGTGGTTTCCTGTGATAAGTACCAAGGATACATCCCCAGCAGAGCCTTCCAGGAGATACTGGGCTGGGGAGGGATGGCTGGTGAACAGCAGTTTTGAGTTTCCCTGGTTTCTTACAGGAGACTTGATGTAGCTCATGGTAATAGAACATTCTGTTGCTACTGAGAGAGATTTCGTCAGGTTATATAGGACTAAGCCCCCCATGCTCCCAAGATAGTTCTCCCTAAAACACCCCCGCGTATATATGGTTGCAAAAATTGTCTTTAGCAAAGCATGTCACCGTCACCTGTCATCTGGCTATAATTCGACACCGCTGATGCTGTCTTGCTCCTTTGCGCGCTGTGTGTATAGGGATGAGCGGGCGCCGCGCATGTGCAACGGCAGCACAACCGCGTAAGGAAGACCAGTCCGTGCGTGCACCTGCTTAGGTCCTTACGAGGTTTAAGTGGCCGTCAGTGCAGCAGGCCTAGCAAGAGTGTATCCTCGAACGAGTGCTCTATGGAGAACATTTTGACCTGTTGTTACTGGCTCCCAAACTCTCCAACTGTCTGGGTCGGTAGGGTTTGGAGAACACTGAACACACCTGGAGTTCTTTAATAAAGGCGGAGTCAGGGTCCCGGCAGGGGACAAGTGGCATTCTCCGGGGGGGGGGGGTTAACTGGAAGAGCGTTTAATGGAGAGCTTATTGATGTAGGCGCTATTGTAGGTAAAGGAAATGATAATTATAAATAATTAACTATAGGCATGCTTAGGCCAGCTCTAGAGAACAGAGAGAACCTTGTGGAAATTTTAACTATGTACTACCTTTTACCCTCCTCCGACTCCATCTTCCTATTGGGCAAGAGGAACAACAAAAGGGGAAAAAGATTTCACAAGAATAGCCCAAGGGTGGTAGATAAATTGTGCTAGGAGTCTCCACACATTGGGGCCCTATATTTAATTGTCGGGTTAGAAGCAAGTAACGTGTTACTAATATTTCAAGTGTAAGTGTTTTGAGAATTATTTACTTATAAATTTGAAAAAGCTTAAGGGCATTCCTTGTATTCTGAGATCCTTCCTGAGTGAGAGACAGGATGAATGAGAGCAGCGAGTTCAGGCAAGGAAGGAGCGCCGTGCCCATGTGATCTGAACTCTGTAATGGGTACAGCCTCGCACATTTTTTAAATCAAATAACAACAGTGAAGCCCGGATTCTTAGCTATAGAAAAATGTGGATTTTGATATAAATACCAAAGCAGTCTAAAAGGAGTTTAATCAACTTTATTCATACAAATTTATATATCTCTAGGTCAAGTGCTGGTCATTAATCAATTTCTGAGAAAGTTGACGTGAGTCTTGACATTTTACAGATTGAATACGATCTACACTTCTTCAGAAGAGCTTAATTAAAGTACTCTCAGACTCATTTGTCACGTTGAGACCGTTGCTCCTTCCCCATCTCTTTTTAGGGTATGTTATCCTCTCCTTTTTTTCCTTGGAATCATCTGTTAACCTCCTGTGTACCCTCCTCCCCATTTATTAAAAATCGTAGTCCCCATGTCTCAGGTTTCAGCCTTATTACTCTGGAAGTGAATTACATGTCCCATGGAGGACCCTGCCTAAACCCCTGGCCACCCAGTTCTTTGACCTTTTCATGTTCAATGGCTTTCTCTCCCACCCTCTGTCAGCCGCTCAATTCCACGGTCACAGTGGACACCATCATCAATGAAAACCGCACCATCACCACGTGTACTCCTTGAACATCTGTCGCACTCTGTTCACAACTCCCTACCTTTCCAGCTTACTGCTCAAATACGCTCACATGACAGTTCCTCAAGTCCCTCACTCCCCGCATGTACCATCCTCCTCCCGATCTCACTTCCCTCTTTATCCAGTACCGATTCAGGTGGAGCTCATCGTAAAAATCATTCCCTTGTAAATATTCTTAACCACTATTTCCCCTTTCCTTCAGCTGGTGTCACCTGGCAAAACTATTTCCTGGGTGAACCCGATCATTTGCCACCTCCGTAAGTGTCAGTTGTGAAATTCACCATCGCTGGAGGAAATCCACAACTGATGAAATTATCACGATAAGCTTATGAACACCACTCCCAACCAGCCCTCCCACACAGCCCAGCGAGCCTCATCCTCCACCTTCCGAAATCACTATTTTGCACCTTTTCTATCTTCCTCAACGTCTGACCATCTCTTCCACTCCCACTCTCCTCTCATTCTTAGTAGATAACTACTTTACACTTCATGTAGAACATATGAACACCATTGGAAGGGAACTCCCTTAACCTCTGGCCACTGAATTTCTCAAAATCCACTTGCATCTTAACTCGTGGCTCATTGTTCTTCCTTTCACAAGGGGCAAAGTGCCCCTCCTTGTATCAAAGGTCAAACCCTCCGCGTCCTCTGGATTCCATTATTCCTGCTTTCTGGGGGAACCTCATTTCATTCATTTTCTTTGCTCCCCATGTCCTTACTCATCACTTTCACTGCTGGATTCTTCCTAAACATTGAACTTGAATTAGGCAATGCTCGCCAAGTACATATAGACACAAAGACATACCCACCCCCACCCCCAGGCATCCTATCCCTGTCTGGCTCTCATTCTATTTCTTTACTTTCCTTTCTTTCTTTTTTCTTTAAACTAAGCTTCCTAAAATGGTGGCCTACCCTCACTGACTCTGTTTCATTATTTCATATTTGTTGTTGTTGTTGTTGTTGTAAATATTACCAGGGATCACTAGTATCTGGTTCTCTTTTTCCTTGGCACATGGAAAGCTTCATCTTCTGGCTTCTTTGAGGTATGAGACCATGTGAGCAGTCTAGCCAATGGATCTCCAAAATTTTAGGGTGAGTACACGAGTCTCCATGCTTTCGTCCCCTGCACAACTACTGAGACAGGTGCATACTACAGATGGTCCAACTTTAGGATGATGGCACCTCCGTCACTCCAGGTAATCAAGTGACTACAGCAGAAATCCCTGCTGATCTGCACAGTACATATTACACAAGCAAGAAATAAAGTGTTACGTGTTAAACCAGTGAAATTTTGGAGCTTATTTTTACAACAGCAAAACCTACCTTATAGTGACTAGTTCACGCATCAATCCACCCCCTCTGGCGCTTTGCCTGAGGACCAGCTACAAAAACTGCTTTTGATCAGATTGCCAGTGTCTTCTATGTTGCTAAACCCAAAGAATACTTTTCAGTCCTATCTTCAGTGACTTTTCAGTAGCATGCAGTATAACCTATCATCTTCCTTCTTGAAAGAGTCTACACCTTCGGCTTTGAGGGCACCAGATTCTCCTTGGCTGCTCTTTCTTGATCACTTTTACCTGACTCCTTTATTTCTTTCTCTTTATATTTTGGAGATCCTCAAAACTCAGCCTTAAAAGTTTCAGCCATACTGGCCTTCTCTCAGTTCTTTGGGAGAAATCTCTCATGATCTTTGCACTTGTATATGCTTTAGCCAGGAGAAAAGAAAAGAATGGAACAATCTAGGAAGATGGAAGGAAGGGGAAGAGCAAGCCAGGCAAATTCCTACTTATACTTTCGATTTCAACTGAACTGCCAGCTCCTCAGAGAGTATGTCTGCCACCTTTCCAGACGAGGTTGGGTCCCCCTAATTATTCTCTTTCATAGTACTCTGTATGTTTCCTTCATAGCATTTACCATCTATGATTGTAACTATAATTATTTAAGCAATTATCTGCCTTTTTCATTAATACGTAAGCTTCTTAAGACAAAGGTGGTTTCTATTTTGTCTATTATTGAATTTTTAGTGCCTATTACAGTGCTTGGTTCATAGTAGGTGATCAGTAAATTTTTGTTGAATGGATGCACAACTGGTATTTCTCAGCTTTGCTGTTATACTTTTATGAAATATAGTCCATTTTTAAAAATCATGGGGAGCAAGACTATGGTCACATGGTCAGAAATTTCAGTTTAATCCTGGAACTCGTATTTACCTTCAAATTCTAGGGACTGCATATCTTTCTAGGGGCATAGCTCATGTTCAGCCTAAATAGTTCTTCGTGAAATTGAGCCACTCTTATGGAACAGATTCTTAATAATTCAGATACATTGTGAGGTGTGCCTTTCAAAGAAAACTGTAGAGATTTAAAGTATAATTCAATGCATAAAAGTGTATGAATCTCTTCTGAAATTGCATTTTTTGTATCTACCTAGTATGTCCATAATTTTTAAAGTCTGCCAAACTACACTGAACTCAATGGAATCCATACAAAATAAATGCAGTCTTAATGTCAATTTGCTCACTTGGTTTGAATGTGAAAACTTGTACTTCTTTGATTAAACAGCCAAATCAGTCTCCCTCTCACCCCTGTAGAACATTTTGATAAGAAAAAGACTTAATCTGTGAAATTAGTTTGGATGGCTGGATTATATGTATTTGTTGAAGAGATTTGCTGAGTAGCATATTTTCACTTATCTGTCAAATAACTTTTCAATAAGGAGGCCTACATGAATAAATTAACAATTTTTGATAAGTTCCTGTCTATCTCATATGCAGTGAACGTTATTTGCAAATTTAATAGCATAAATTCTCCTTACAAATATTGTAGGGGAAGTCATACACAACTGCCTCCTATTTCCACTCAAAAGGAAAAAGACATAAATCTCTAACCATGTGATCATCTCTGTAAATGCGGAAAAAGCATTTGTGAAAATCCAACATCCATTGATATTAAAAATTTGCAACAACTCAGAAATGGAAGGAAACGTCCTCAGCCAGGTGAAGAGGGTGAATGAACACCCTACAGCTAACATCATACTTAGTGGTTCAAGATCGAGTGCTTTCCCCTAAAGATTGAGAACCAGGCAAGTACTTCTTCTCTTACTACTCCTATTCAACGTGAACTTGAAGTCTTAGTGCAATAAGGCAAGAAAAAGAAATAAAAGACCTTGAGGTTGAAAAGGTAGAAGTAAAACTGTCCTAATGAGCACATGGCATGATTTGATATGTAGAAAATGCTAAGATATGTACAAAAGTTACTGCTATAACTAACAGCTTTAGCAAGCTCACAGGACACACTGTCAATATACAGAAATTAACCGTAAAAGGTGAAAGATTTATACGCTCTGAAGAGAAACCAGAATAAACTCAATACATGAGAAACAAATAATAATAAAAAAATGAGCAGAAGATATGAACAGACACTTTTCCAATGAAGACATACGAATGGCTAACAGACACATGAAAAAAATGTTCAACATCATTAGCCATCAGGGAAATTCAAATCAAAACCACATTGAGATACCGCAAAAATGGACAAGGCAAGATACAACAAATGTTGGAGAGGATGTGGAGAAAGGGGAACCCTCTCACACTGTTGGTGGGAATGCAAGTCGGTACAGCCACTTTGGAAAATAGTGTGGGGATCCCTCAAAAAGTTAAAAATAGAGGTACCCTCTGATCCAGCAATTGTACTACTGGGTATTTACCCCAAAGATACAGATGTAGTGAAGAGAAGGGCCATATGCACCCCAATGATCATAGCAACATTGTCCACAATAGCTAAATTGTGAAGGAGCCNAGATGTAGTGAAGAGAAGGGCCATATGCACCCCAATGTTCATAGCAACATTGTCCACAATAGCTAAATTGTGAAGGAGCCGAGATACCCTTCAACAGACGAATGGATAAAGAAGATGTGGTCCATATATACAATGGAATATTACTCAGCCATCAGAAAGAACGATTACCCAACATTTGCAGCAACATGGACGGGACTGGAGGAGATTATGCTAAGTGAAATAAGTCAAGCAGAGAAAGACAATTATCATATGGTTTCACTCATTTATGGAACATAAGAAATAGCAGGGAGATCGGTAGGAGAAGGAAGGGAAGAATGAAGGGGGGGTAACAGAAGGGGGAATGAACCACGAGTGACTATGGACTCTGGGAAACAAACTGAGGGCCTCAGAGGGGAGGGGGATGGGGGATTGGGAGAGGTTGGTGGTAGGTATTAAGGAGGGCACATATTGCACGGAGCACTGGGTGTTGTACGCAAATAATGAATCATGGAACATTACATCAAAAACTAAGGATGTACTGTATGGTGACTAACATAATATAATAAAAAATTATTATAAAAAATAGAAATGAATAAATATAAATTATTTATAAATAAATAAATGAAATGAAATCATAACTATTCTACATTCTAGAAAATGCCCTAGCTCATACTCAAAGTGAGTTCTTCAATCAAAACAATTATTGTTAGTAATTGGAATTTGTCTAGATTCAT